>NC_079323.1:14280557-14583587 GCF_029931775.1 Euleptes europaea
AACAAATAAGTATTTCTGTTGTCCTTGGCAATGGACTCCTTGTTCTACAAGTGTCACGACAGATATCCCTCAGCAGCGAGCGGACTGCCTCCAGCAGAAGTCTCCAAAATGCCAAGCACAATTAAATCTTTTTATTTTTATTTTTAAACACAATTCATAGTTTGTACATGGCGAGCTGCATGTCCTCGTAAACACACAGAACCCTTTCTGGGAGCCAAACAGACTCAGCAGAAGGGCATGTTTGCACTTCCCACTAGCCAGACTCCTTTTTGGAGAGTTCCTACTGTGCACACAAGCAGAAGCTTTCTTTCAGAAAGCAACGCCCCCCACCCCCAGTTTTCTCTGTCAACCTCATAGAAAGTTGTGGTGGGAGAGAAAGGGAAACAAGCCGGCAGAATAAAGAAGCCTTTTGGAAACGGCATTCTGCCTGGACAAGGGAAAGATTAGGAGGAGGACAATTTCTCTCCAACCCCCCAACTTTTACAAACAGGTAAGCAACCAAAAGGGAGACTGCAGCCAAGAAATCAGAAAGAGATTGAGACTGGGAAGGGCAGCCATGAAGGAGCTGGAAAAGATTCCGAAGTGTAAAGATGTGTCACTGTCAAACAAGATCAAGTTAATTCACGCCATCATATTCCCTATTACTATGTATGGGTGTGAGAGCAGGACAATTAAGAAAGCTGATGGGAAGAAAGTAGATTCCTTTGAAATGTGGTGTTGGAGGAGAGTGTGACGGATACCATGGACTTCCAAAAAAAAAAATCAGGGGGTTCTAGTTCAAATCAAGCCTGAACTGACCCTAGAAGCTAAGATGACTAAACTGAGGCTATCGTACTTTGGTCACATTATTAGAAGACCAGAGTCACTGGAAAAGATTATCATGTTAGGAAAAGTTGAGGGCAGCAGGAAAAGAGGAAGACCCAACAAGAGATGGATTGACTCTATAAAGGAAGGCACAGCCCTCAATTTGCAAGACTTTAGCAAGGCTGTTAAAGATAGGATGTTTTGGAGGACATTGATTCATAGGGTCGCCATGAGTCGGAAGCTAGGGTTGCCAGCTCTGGTTTGGGAAATACCCGGAGATTTTGAGGGTGGAGCCTGAGGAGGGCGGGGTTTGGAGAGGGACTTCAATGTCACAGAGTCCAGTTGCCAAAGCAGCCATTTTCTCCAGGGGAACTGATCTTCGTCACCTGGAGAGCAATTGTAATAGCACGAGATCACTAGTCACCAGCTAAGCAAGGAAATATATCTGTAGTTGAATAACAGTACAGAAATAAGCAGAGTTACACCCTTCAGCGTTACATTGGGAGGGTGTAACTTTACTTAGGATTTCCCTGTATTTATCCTGTGTCTAGCTTACCAGCAAAGCCAATTCAAAAATGGAGAAAAGAATTTAATTTCACTTCGCTACCACAGGTGCTCTTGATGTTGCAGGGCTATGGTTCATCACAGCATTCCTTGTAAAAAAAAATTGTTATAACCATTTTGATAGTATTGATGCCTAATTTAACTTATATCACATGAAGCTGCCTTCTACTGAATCAGACCCTTGGCCCATCAAAGCCAGTATTGTCTACTCAGACCGGCAGTGGCTCTCCAGGGTCTCAGGCGGAGGTCTTTCACATCACCTACTTGCCTGGTTCCTTTAACTGGAGATGTCAGGGATTGAACCTGGGACCTTCTGCATGCCAAGCAGATGCTCTACCACTGAGCCACAGCCCCCCCCCCCATGTCTTATCAGTTCATGCGTACATATCATTCTATATAGCCATCTGCATCTTTCTGATGGTTTTGTATCCATGCCTTTTTCATATGTATCCCTGTATCAGGTATCTCTTTCAGTTTGCAATTTGCTTTTGTAGTGTATTGCGGAAGAAGCATCATTAACATTTTGGAGTCCGCATCTTCCTACTGACTGTTGCAGACCAACTAGGGTGATAGGTACCTGTGGGAACAAAGGCCTCCTGCTTAAAAGGGACCAAATTAACTCTGTTCTTGGGCCACTATGGATGCAAGATTCTCAGGCTACAGTCCCTGTTTCAAATGGTACAACAGAAAGGTATTTTCCCACTAAATTTCTGCAGGAAAGTAAGAGAATCCCTCCCCCCCGGGCAATTTCTTTCTTAGGCTGTCAGGTAGGAACACTTGAGGAAAAAAACAGTCAGGACTAAAAATAGTCACCTACTGGGGGAAGGGAAAGGGTTTCTAATGAATGCTCTCCGAAAGAATGGATTGATTTTGGGGGGGTACAAAATCCCCATGGTACCGAGACTTGATATTACAAATGACCCTATTGATGGAAAGAGATGCCCCACAGCCTTAATTAGATCAAGGGACGACAAACTGTAGCTATGAATGCACTAAGTGTGGATATTCCAGGAATCGGAGAAACAAATAGGAACCTATCCAAGATGGCTGTCTAAGAAAACCTTTTTTTCCGGACCTGCAGTAATCTTTCCCTCTGCTATCTTACTGAGGCATATCACTGATGCACCCAATCAGAGTGATCAAATACTGGGGAAAATATGAATGTGTTCTTCTGCATGACTGTATCAAGATTCTTTTTGTGGAGTGTTTCAGTGGTGCATGCATGCACTCCTCTGCATTCTTAACACAACACAAAATGAATCTTTTAACGATTTTATAAAACACCATGCAAAAAAGAATCTTGATATCATAAACTTACACTATAATCACTTCAGGAATTTTTTTTTAAACTTCAGTGTGTTTATAAACGTTTGCGTGTGCATCAGTAATAGGGATTTTAGCCCCCAGGTGGGACCCGGGAATCCCCCGGAATTCCAGCTCATCTCCAGATGACAGATATCAGTAGCCCTCAAGAATGGATGCTTTGGAAGGTGGACTCTATGGCATTGTACCCCACTGAAGTCATTGTCCTCACCAGGCTGCACCCCCAGATTTCCAGGAGTTTCCCAACCTAGACCTGGCAACCCTATCTCCCCATCCCCCACTGGTGGTGAGGGGAGACCTGGCAACACTATTCAGTTATATTGAAGGGAAGGAGGAGGAGGAGGACGAGGAGGAGAAGAAGAAGAGTTGGTTTTTATGTGGGGTTCATTGGCCTTATGGCTGTTTATTAGGTGTACCTTTTGTGACTTCCCTGACCTGGATGTCTTAGGATGGCTCAATCTTGACAGATCTTGGAAGCTAAGCAGGGTCAGCTCTGGTTTGTACTTGAATGGGAGACCACCAAGGAAGACCAAGGCTGCTATGCAGAGGAAGGCCTTGACAAACCACCTTTGTTCATCTCACACAGGGTTGGGTTGCCATAAATTGGCTGCAGTTTGGCAGCACTTTACACTTCCATGAGAATATGATCTCCTCCCGTGGACACAATTTCTCACAAAGTGAGGCACAGACAAATGCTCTGTGTATGTAAACAGCTACTTAAGATTTTGTGTAGTTCTCTTGAGGCATCTCAGACCTGCTCTGACCAGCTTCTGATTATAGGGGGGCAGGTGAAGAGCCCTTTGCCTGGACCTTGGAGCAAGTGCTTAATAGCACAAAGGCTCTGCACTTCACTGCTTTTCTAGTGAGGAGGTAGTTAAAGAACCTTCAAGTTCAGATTTGCATGGGGAAAACTCTGTGTGTGTATAATGGGGTGTCGGAGCAGAAATCCCTTCAGAAGCACCAAGGAGCTGGACTGAGCTGGGAAGGGGCTGTGGCTCAGTGGAAGAGCCTCTGCTTGGCATGCAGAGGGTCCCAGGTTCAATGCTTGGCATCTCCAGTTTAAAGGATTTGGCAATAAGTGATGTGGAAGACCTCTACCTGAGACCCTGGACAGCTGCTGCTAGTCTGGCAGACTCTAATCTGGAGAACCAGGTTTGATTCAATGGAATGGAATGCCTGCCCCAGTGGACCAGTGTGGTGTAGTGGTTAAGAGTGGTGGACTGTAATCTGGAGAATCCGGTTGGTTTCCCCACTCCTACACACGAAGCCAGCTGGGTGACCTTAGGCCAATCACAGTTCTCTCTGAACTCTATCAGCCCCACCTACCTCACAAGGTGCCTGTTGTGGGGAGGGAAAGGGAAAGTGATTGTAAGCCGGTTTGAGGCTCCTTAAAAGGTAAAGGTCCCCTGTGCACGCACTAGGTCATTCCTGACCCATGGGGTGACGTCACATCCCGACGTTTACAAGGCAGACTTTGTTCACAGGGTGGTTTGCCAGTGCCTTCCCCAGTCATCTTCCCTTTACCCCCAGAAAGCTGGGTACTCATTTTGCCGACGTCGGAAGGATGGAAGGCCGAGTCACCCTTGATCCGGCTACCTGAAGCCAACTTCTGTTGGGATCAAACTCAGGTCGTGAGCAGAGCGTGGACAGCAGTTCTGCAGCTTACCACTCTGCGCCACAGGGCTCCTTACAGTAGGGGAAAGTGGGGTATAAAAATCAACTCTTCTCTTCTATACCATACCATACCATACCATACCATACCATTCCAATATACTAACCACTAAACCACAGGTGCAACACTTGGTCCTCACTGGTTGACATTCTCATGACTCCCTAAAGGGCATTCAATTCAGTAGCACTCTGTGGCTGGGTTCCAAGCTGCTAGAGCTGCCAGCTCCAGGTTGGGAAATACCTGGGGAATTTGGGGTGGAATCTGAGGAGGGCAGGATTTAGAGAGGGGAAGGACTTCAATGCCATAGAGTCCAATTGCCAAAGTGACCACTTTCTCCAGGGGAACTGATTTCTATCACCTGGAGATCAGTTGGAATAGCAGATCTGTTGCCCCAGAAGGTTGAACCAGAACCAATGGGTTGAAATTAAATCAAAATTATCCATCTAGACATTAGGAAGAATTTTCTAACAGTTAGAGCGGTTCCTTAGTGCAACAGGCTTCCTGGGGAGTTGGTGAGCTCTCCCTCCCTGGATGTTTTTAAGCAGAGGTTAGATGGCCATCTGTCAGCAATGCTGATTCTATGACCTTAGGCAGATGATGACAGGGAGGGCATCTTGGCCATCTTCTGGGCATGGAGTAGGGGTCACTGGGGGTGTGTGGGGGAGGTAGTTGTTAAATCCCTGCATTGTGCAGGGGGTTGGACTAGATGACCCTGGTGGTCCCTTCCAACTCTATGACTCTATGATCTCCAGCCACCACCTGGAGGTTGGCAACTCTACAAGCCGCCCCAAGTACTCTCGGCCCTGCAGCTCTTGCCCTGAAGTCATCCCATATGTATTCAGTGCACTGTTTGTGAATTCTGCTACAGCCACTCGACATGTGCACGGGAACTCACATCACTGCTGCCTTCGGTGCCCCTAATCAGTTGTCAGCAAAAGCTCCATTCAACTACCTCCCGGCTGCTTTGTATTCTGGCCGCTTGGCTAAAGAGCGCGGGCTGAGCCAGAATGAATAATTTCAAAAGTGACAAAGGCCCTGACTTGCCTGCACCGCTCCGCGCATGAAGAAAGACCAAAGAGCGAGCCCCTCCTTATCCTTGAGCATGAAGAGAGATTCAAAAGGTGCTGATTTATTATAATGCCTCTGCGGAAGGAAGGCCTCCGAATCCTGCCAAAAACCGTGGTTGTGTTTTTTAAACGTTACATTTCATTTTCAACACACTTGGCACATCAAATATATGGTGGTTGGGTCCCCCCCACACACACCATTTTAAAGAAGCTTTATTTTGGCAAGCTGTTAAAGAGCTAGCAAAAAGATACAAAAAACCTCTCATGTTCCCTGTATAAACTATCCGGAAGCTAGCTTGTGCAGACAACCAGACAACAAGCGCATTAGAAATATAATTTGGGTACTGAATGTGTCATAGGAAAATGGAATTGTTTTCTGTTGAGGGATAATGGGCCCAATCCACATGGATTTCGGGCTGCGTCGATGCATTTCTCAATATCGGGCTATTGCTGTGGTATATCAATCATTTGCAACTGGCTTGGCTTGTATATAGTAGAAAAAATAGTTGCAAATGATTGCTCTACCACAACAATAGGGCACTATTGAATTTTATTTATTTATTTATTTATTTATTTATTTATTTATTCATTCCCATTTATAGCCCTCCCTCATTCCCAGCAAGCCAGGCTCAGGGTGGGTAACAACCTTTAAAATATATTAAACCATCAAATAATGTTAAAACATCACTAATATCAATAAAATATAATAAAACCGTAAACAGGTGGCCATAAATTTACCCATATACCACCATGTAACTGGGTTACAGTAAGTTACAGCAAGTTGTGTTACAGCAAGTTGGCAGCCATCACCCCATCCTGGAGCAGAGAGCTCCACAGTTTAACTATGCTCAAGAGCACAAGGTCATTGGGTCAGGAGCTAGAAAGACAGACTTGCCTTAATGGTTTAGACCCAAATCAGTTAAGGTCATTCTGTTTTCAAAAGTTAAAAACTAGACGCTAGCCACTCATGTCTTTTTTTACTCTTTGGATTGAATAACCAAACTTGGGTTCCCTCCTTCCTTCACTTACCCCAGAATCTGAGGTTTTTGATTGATTCGCTTATTTAGAACATCTGAAGAAGAAGAGTTGGTTTTTATATGCTGACTTTCTCTACCATTTAAGGAAGAATCAAACCAGATTAGAATCACCTTCCCTTCCCACAACAGACATCCTGTGAGGTAGGTGGGGCTGAGAGGTCTAAGAGGTGTGACTAGCCCAAGGTCACCCAGCTGGCTTCATGGTTAGGAGTGGAGAAACCAGCCTGGTTACCAGATTAGACTCCGCCGCTCATGTAGAGGAGTGGGGACTCAAACCTGATTCTCCAGATCAGAGTCCACCACTCCAAACCACCGCTCTTAACCACTACACCACTCTGGCTCTCTGAATCTGAATTGGTTTGCTCAAGGCACCTCTGATACAACCTGGTATCTACAGCGGCTTCCCTTGTTTGGCCTTCAACTACTGTGTACCAGACTGAAATCCCTCAGCGGAAGCGTCCCTTCACTGCATTTTCAGGTTAGGCCAGTTTCTCGGGTTGGATTTCTGCCATATCTCTGCCGCATGCGCCCTGCTTATGCACAGCATCTCAAGAAGCCTTCCCATTAGCACTTAGAGACTGCAATTAATTTTTTTAAATCTAAAATTAGAATTTTAATTATGGCTGCAAACCTACGCATGTATACTTAGATGTAAATCTTACTGTGATTGATGTCACTCACTGCTGATCAAATATGTTTAGATGCATTCACGTGAAAGGTAAATGTGCTTTTGTTTGGAAAAGATTTCGTATGCAGACCAAAAGTTGACTGCTGCTGGATTTGCCTAACTCCCCTCCCTTCCCCTCCCCCTCCCTTTTTTTTTCAGTGCTGGCATTGCCAGACAGTAAATGTTTATCCGACATGTATAACTTGACAAGGAGCCAGGGTGGTGTAGTGGTTAAGAGGGGTGGTTTGGAGTGGTGGACTCTGATCTGGAGAACCGGGTTTGATTCCCCATTCCTCCAAGTGAGTGGCGGAGGCTAATCTGGTGAACAGAATTTGTTTCCCCGCTCCTACACATGAAGCCAGCTGGGTGACATTGGGCAAGTCACAGTTCCATTAAGAGCTCTCTCAGCCCCACCTACCTCACAGGGTGTCTGTTGTGGGGATGGGAAGAGAAGGTGATAGTAAGCTGGTTTGATTCTCCCTTCAGTGGTAGAGAAAGTCGGCATATAAAAACCAACTCTTCTTCTTCTTGAAGCATGAACACATGAAATCTGCCTTATAATGAGCAAGACCATTGGTCTTTTGAGATCAGCATTGTCAGCTCTGACTGGCGGTGGCTCTCCAGGGTCTTTGGTGGAGGTCTTTCACATCACCTGGTCAGCCTCATCCTAGAGATGTCAGAGATTAAACCCAGGACCTTCTGCCTACAAAGCAGATACTCCGGCACTGAGCCACCACCCTTTCCCAAGGCTTTGTTACAATTAGGTTTGACATACTTAATTTTTTTAAAGGAAATTGTTAACGAACATAATTTATTTTAAAAGTCAAATCAAGACCAACACGTAATATGCAACAGGCAGAGAAAAGCCTTGTACAATGTATAATAGTTGAAATGGGAAGGCTTCCAAGAGCGATCTTGGTGTAGTGGTTAAGAGCGGCAGACTCTAATCTGGAGAACCGAGTTTGATTCCACATGAGTGGCAGATGCTAATCTGGTGAACCATGTTGGTTTCCCCACTCCTCCATATGAAGCCAGCTGGGTGACCTTGGGCCAGTCACAGTTCTCTCCAAACTCTCTCAGCCGCACCTACCTCACAAGGTGTCTGTTGTGGGGAGGGGAAGGGGAGGCGATTGTAAGCCACTCTGAGACTCCTTAAAGATAAAGAAAAAGCAGGGTATAAAAACCAACTTCTTCTTCTGAAAACTGTGGCACTACCATTGCACAAGAATACATCTGTGAAATGTTGGAAGGTATACATTTGGAAGAAAGTAGATTCCTTTGAAATGTGGTGTTAGAGGACAGTGTTAAGGATACCGTGAACTGCCAAAAAAAAAAAAAAAACAAATCTGTGGGATCAGATCAGGCCTGAACTGACCTTAGAAGCTAAAATGACTAAAATGAGGCTATTGTATTTTGGTCACATTATGAGAAGACACTAGAAAAGACAGTCATGCTAGGAAAAGTTGAGGGCAGTAAGAAAAGAGGAAGACCCAACAAGAGATGGATGGACTCAATAAAGGAAACCACTGCCCTCAATTTACAAGACCTGAGCAAGGCTGTCAAAGATAGGACATTTGGAGGACATTGATTCATAGGGTCGCCATGAAGTGGTCAGAAGTGACTTGACGACACTTAACACACACACACACACATTTGGATGGGAGGACTCCAGGCCCTGCACAGGTTGATGTACCATGAATGCAAGCTGTGAATGCCATTTCATAGCTAGCTCAGCAGTTTGGGGGTGGGGGAAGGACAGGGCTTTGCATTTTATTACACTTTCAGAACTGCAGTTTATGTCCGAATGCTTCCCATCAGGAACACTGACTTCAAGCATATTTGAATTCACTTTGCAGCACTATAATTTGGTTACGTACACACAGTGTTCGGGCATTATTCTGTTGTCATTGGAGGAGCCGGCCCCAATCAAATCAGAGGATCGCTTTGACGTTATTTGGCTGCATCAATCTAAATCTTGCCTTGGATTTTTTAGATCAGCGATTCTCAACGTGGTGCCTCTGGGCACCCTGGCACTCATTAAGGTGCCCACTTGCTTATTCCTTAATGTATCTCTTCCCAAAAGCAAAGACCTAATCCTGACTTCCCTCCATCTCACTGAAGGAAGAAGTCCTTCCGAAGAGCCCCGAAGGCATTCCTGTTGTGTCGGTAGGGAGCGCCCATTTGAAAACCATACCTCCCTGTCAGAGGCTGTTTGGTTTGAAACCTACGGTTGCCACCCTCCAGGTAGTAGCTGGAGATCTCCTGCTATTACAACTGATCTCCAGCCGATAGAAATCAGTTCACCTGGAGAAAATGGCCGTTTGGCAATTGGACTCTATGGCATTGAAGTCCCTCCCCTCCCCAAACCCCACCCTCCTCAGGCTACACCTCAAAAACCTCCCACCGGTGGTGAAGAGGGCCCTGGCAACCCTATCGAAACCTCCTGACATTTTGTAGAACGTCCCAACATTCTGTGATTAGCTCTGGCCCTGGTAGCCATTTTATGTCTGCCATTTTGTGATGGTGCCCACCGCTTGTTTTCAAAACTGTAAAAGTGCCTGCAAGATTAACAAAATTAGGGACCCTTGTACTATGCAAATTTTTAATACTTTAATAGCTCCTAAGTAAGCATAATGCTGATTGTGCCTACGGTTCCCACAGAACGATAGAACATCAAGTGTTCTGGAGCATTCCGCCATGGGCTTAAGCCTATCCCAGATCCTTCTTGAACTTTGGTGCCCAGGAGTGAACCTAATAATTCAGTATATTCTATAAAACAGTGCTGACAAAAGTGTTACCATTTTTCCCTGGTCTTGGAAACAATATGTGTCTAACGCGTAAGGGGATATGAACAATATTAATAGCTATAATTAGCATCCACTGAAGAATAAATGCCAAGATACCAGAATGAATATTCTGTGGTGCTGTAAAATGCCTTTTAAATTAATTGCAATCTCCTCAATGGGGAAAAAAAAAAAGGAAACAGATCATTCTTTGTACAGCACCCCCATGAAGTTCCCAGTGTCGTAAATGAGAGCGTTACGGGATTCAGCGGTGTGCCTTTGTCTACAAAGTGCAAGTCAGCCATTTCAGCTCATCCCAGGGTCGGTAATTCAAAAGCCGCACTTTGACACTTGTTTAATAAGCCCCAGATAGCATTCTCAGAGAGAATGAATTAATAGGCTTCAGTCTGGGTTCGGTTAAATGTATAGTGACTTATACATTCAAACTACTTATTTCCTATTTGTAGACAGCGTACACAAGGAACAGGAGAAGGTGGTGCGCTAACCAGCCCTAGCACTGTCCTTTGTTTGACAGCCTAAGATTTTTATCTTGGAAATGACTTCCACTGTTCACATCTTCATCCGGAATCCTTGAAACTGAACAGCTCAAGATTGAGAGACAGGAGCAAGTACTCAGCATTTAATACTACTGGCAGTCTGACCTAGGGCTGTCAAAAAAAAAATTCGGTACAGTTCGGATTCGGCCGAATTTGACCCTTGTGGGGTCGGTACGTGCCGAAGTCCGAACTCCCCCGCTTCGGATCCCCGGTAATTCGGGGGGATCCGGAGTTCGGGGGAAAATTCGGCCGAAGCGCGCCTTCAGGGATTCCCTGAAGGCGCGCGGGGGCCCTTTAAACTGATCTGAGCCTCCCAGCTGGGAGGCGCAGATCAGTTTAAAGGGCAGCCTGCCCCCCTTCAGCGGGCTCCGCTGAAGAGGGGCGGGCTGCCCTTTAAACTCATCTGAGCCTCCCAGCTGGGAGGCGCAGATCAGTTTAAATGACAGCCGCGCCTCTCCAGCTGGCTCCGGGGGCCAGGAGGTGCAGATCAGTTTAAAGGGCAGCCCGCGCCTTTCAGCGGGCTCCCCTGAAGGGGGGGCCGAATTGGCCGAATTTATTCGCGAACTCCCGAACTCGCTGAATTCGGCCCCCCCGGTTGCCCGCCAGATTTGAGTTCGGATCCGTCCGAACTGAAAATCACCGAATCAGGGGAAATTCGGTTGATTTTCAGTTCGGACCGAACCGAATTGACAGCCCTAGTCTGACCTGAAACACGTTTACTCAGATATAAGTTAATAACCCAATAAGCTTAAGATCAGAGCTTTAATATTTCTAAAGTGCAGTCGAATTGGCAAAAGGCTTCCGTAATGTTCCTCCAAAATGTCTTATGTAACATCCACACATCTCCCCTCTAAGAACTTCTCTTCTGAAAAGTGTAGATTAGAATAAGCAGCCTGAATTGTCCAGTCTAGCCTAGGCTCAGAAGCTAAGCAGGGTCAGCCGTGGTTAGTACATGGGTGAGAGACCACCAAGGAAGACCTTGGTTGCTATGCAGAGGAAGACAATGGCAAATTACCCTCTGCTCATGTCTTCCTTGAAAACCTTATGGGATTGCCATGAGTCAGTCGCAACTTGACTGCACTTAATCATTATTGTATTAGAATAACCACAAAAGAAGGTGTGCACTTTCTGGTTTGGTGCTTCTTAAACATCCTGTGGCTTCTTTTATTGAGTCCATCCATCTCTTGTTGGATCTTCCTTTTTTCCTGCTGCCCTCAACTTTTCCGAGCATGACAGTCTTTTCTAGTGACTCTTGTTTTCTCATAATGTGACCAAATTACGACAGCCTCAGTTTAGTCATTTTAGCTTCTAGGGTCAGTTCAGGGTTGATTTGATCTATAACCCACTGATTTGGTTTTTTTTGGGGGGGGCAGTCTACAGTATTTGTAACACTCTCCTCCAACACCACATTTCAAAGGAATCTACTTTCTTCCTATCAGCTTCTTCATTGTCCAGCTTTCACACCCATACATAGTAATAGGGAATACGATGGCAAGAATTAACTTAATCCTTTTCCTACAAAGAATATATCCATGAGCTCTAAGATATTCTCTAAGATATTCTAGTCTGTAACAATCCTTGTAAGGATATCCTTGTTGGAAAAATTATGAAAACATTTCTGGGAAATGTACTTGGCAGTACTGGCCAGAGCTAAAGGCCTGCCAGAGGGTCAGCTTGATATCTGAACACTCTTACAGCCCATTCCTGAGATTCAGTGTGAATCTCAATAGGAGGCGGTGTGACCTCGCCGCCAGCGTAAGTGCGTGTAATCATGCGATTATATGCACTTATGCTGACGGGGAGGATAGCTATGGCGGCGGCCAAGCACCGGGGAGCCGCACCGTGCCCCTCTGCTGGCACAGCCTCTCCGTGGCGCAGGCCACAGTGTAGAGTGGCCGCGCCAGCGCAGGGGGGGCGTTCCCAGGGCAGGGCGGGGGGAGGCGCCGCTGGTTAGGCGACTTCCTATCCCTGTTTGGCCCTGGCCGCTGCTAGCGGGAATGGCGTTGCTGCACCTGCTTTTGAGCAGGCGCATCCTCGCTGTTTTCAATGGGGCTTTTAGCCCCGTTGAAAACAAAAAAAGCCTTGAAAATGCTTTTTTCTTTCTCGCGGCGTGCACGAATCGCCGTCAGCTCAGGAATGGGCTGTTTATCATGACTTTGGGAAGAGTTAAGAATTCCATGACGATGGAATTTGTTTATCCATTGCTATAAAAAGCTGAGCCCCCTGCCATGGAGTAGAGGAGGACGGAACTGATATTAGATCCGACTGGGATCCGTTCCTCTTCTTCCACCTAAAGGTGTACGCGTGCTTTGTATGTTAACTGTGATGTCTTTCCTGGATATGCATTGTTTCTTTATTAAAGCTGTTATGCCTAGACATCAGAATTCTCTGATTCCATTCTTAAAATCATGTTCGGCCTGGAGAATCCCACTACACCCTGCTTCAATGAGATTTACAACATGATCAAATGAATAGCACAAGAACATCAGACTTGAGACCAACATACATTGTATTTTCTAGCTTTCTTAACTCTCCAGAAAGCAGTCTCTTATATCATACCATAATGGTTATATAGCCATGCTGACCAATGGATGGCGCTGTTGCACATCTCAGTGCAGGTTGGTTCTCTGTTGGTTCTAGCTGTTCTGTGTTTTTCGGGGGGAATTGATTGTTCAACTGTTTTAAGACCTGTGCGGGAGGCAGTAGAGGAGACCACCTGGAAACTATTTATTAAAGCTGGTTCTGTAAACAGGTGTGTCACGACAGGTGGCGGCAGCTTCAAGATGGCCAAAACCTTATTGCCTGAGAAGAAATTTACTGGTCACTCAGATGGGCCTGGAATCAGTGAGTACCTGGCTGACTTTGAGCTTCTGGTCTCTCTGAATGAGTAGCGTCACCAGAAGGCAGCCCAGTGCCTGGCAGTGTTTTTAGAGGATAATGCCAAGACATTTTTATCTGCAGCTTTCCAGTGCAGATTGTGGCTCCTACCAGCAGCTCTGCAAGCACTTGAAAGGCCATTCTGAGGTTGGCCTTGTGTGGTGTCATGGTTAAGAGTGGCGGACTCTAATCTGGAGAACGGGGTTCAATTCCCCACTCCTCCACATGAGCGGCGGATTCTAATCTGGTGAACTGGGCTGGTTTCCCCACTCCTGTATATGAAGCCTGCTGGGTGACCTTGGGCTAGTCACAGTTCTCTCAGAACTCTCACAGCTCCGCCTACCTCACAAGGTGTCTGTTGTGGGGAAGGGAAAAGAAGGAGGTTGTAAGCCAGTTTGATTCTTCTTAAAAGGTAGAGAAAATCGGCATATGAAAACCAACTCTTCTTCTTCTTCTCTTCTGAACTAGAGAGATGAAAGACAAGCAAGGAGGAGGGAACTGGTTTTTACTGGAAGGGATGTAAGTGCACTGGCGCAATGCCAGCTCACGTTTCTCCCCCTGCCTTTCTTCCAGCTGGGGCCCAAGGCACCACGAATGGGCACACACATGAAGCTGCCTTTACAGTGAATCAGACACTCGGTCCATCAAGTCAGTATCAAAGAATCATAGAGTGGGAAGGCCATCTAGTCCAATCCCCTGTTCAATGCAGCACCCCTGACAAGTGTTTGTCCAGCCGCTTCTTGAGGACTGCCAGAGAGGGGAAGTTCACTACCTCCTTAGCTAGCCTATTCCACTGTTGAACAACTCTTAATGTAAAAACAAAACAAACAAACACTCAAATATCCAGCCAGTACTTTTCTGTATGTAAGTTAAACCCTTTTTGCAAGTTCTGTCCTCTGCTGCCAACAGGAACAGCTCCCTGCCCTCCTCTAAGTGACAGCCCTACAAATACCTAAAGAGAGCTATCATGTCCCCCCTCAACCTCCTCTTTTCCAGGACAGAATCATAAAGTTGGAATCATAGCATCATCTACTCAGACTGTCAGCAGTTCTCCAGGGTCTCAGGCTGAGGTCTTTCCGATCACCTGCTCTCTGATCCTTCCAACTGGAGGTGCCAGGGATTGAACCTGGGACCTTCTGCATGCAAAGCAGAGGCTCTTCCACTGAGCCCCAGGCCCTCCCCAGTGGGTAGGATGCCTGGAATCCCTATATATATGCAATAACCATCACTACAGCTTATGGCAGCCAATTCCAAATGTTAATTTTGTGCTTTGAAAAGAAACACTTCCTTTTGTCTGTCTCCTCTCCTGCCAATCAATTTCATCCGCTGGCCCTGAGCTGTGGAGCTGAGAGTGGAAGAGAAACGTCTCTCCATCCATTCCCCCCCCCCCCCTCCGTACACATCAAGAGTAATATAATGTCAAATGCTTGAGATCATTCACCAGAGAGGAAAGATACATCAGCATTCATAAAGGAGCACATTGCCGGTATGTATATATGTGGGATCATAAAAGAAGTGAAGCTGGGATTTCAAAGGGACAGAACAACCGCTGTCCCTCAGCCTCATGAGCTGATGCCTGTAGAAACAGCTCACCTTGGCAACAACAGGTGTTCTCCAGAACAGATATCAAGAAGCGTTAATTAATCTCTGGAGGTTTGGGTGTATAGATATTAAAACTCCCTCTTTTTTTTCTTATCTTTAAGTGAATGTGTTGTAAGGGAAAGGAGATGACTCATTATCATGCAGCGACTCTGCGCCATTCCCGTTTGCGATTTATTTAGAGCTCTGTTCTAAGACTTTTTGACTCCCAGCCACAAAATGTCATGCTGGGGCATTGGGGACCTGTTTACAATGATAACCGTGAACATGATTGGTCTTTAAATAAAGAAGAGGGATGGGACATGTTGGGAGATGGCAGTGAAGTGGAGAGGTTGCTGGGCCACATCCTTTATTGATGCGCCAGTACGAGGGGAGGGGCTGCAGCTCTGTGGTAGGGCATCTTCTTGGTGTTCAGAAGGTCCCAGGTTCAATCCCTGGCTTCTTGAGTTCAAAAGATTGGACGCAGGGGGCATTCCCGCCAGTGCCTGGGCGCTGCGGAGCTGCGTGCGGCTCCCCCACTGGTGCAGCCTCTCCAGGAACTAAATCCCAGAAGAGAACGGCAGTGGGAAGGGCATTCCCAGGGTCAGAAATGACTTTAGTCAGCTTCCTAGTCCCTTCCAGCCCAGGTATGCCCCTCGCTGCTGCAGCAGGGCTACGACACTT
Source organism: Euleptes europaea (assembly GCF_029931775.1). Taxonomy (NCBI): domain Eukaryota; kingdom Metazoa; phylum Chordata; class Lepidosauria; order Squamata; family Sphaerodactylidae; genus Euleptes; species Euleptes europaea. The sequence continues at coordinate 14,296,171 of NC_079323.1, forward strand.
TTTTTTTTTTTTTTTTTGGTGTCACAGCTTCACGGTTTTCAATGGTGGCATTTCCCTTATTTTCTCCTTTATTAATTTTAAAAAGGATTTTTTCTTCTCTGTGGCAGCCAGGAAGCCTCTGAGGAGATCTGCAGATCCACCATCACCCCTCAGGAATGGGTTGCCCATCTTGATTTCAGCAATACTAGGATTCAAGACATGACCTTGGCTGTAGAAGATCACAGGAGAGACCCATTTGGAGTTGAGTGGATCTCCCAACTTGTACCCATTTACAAATCCTTTTGCTTTGCCCCTCAACCTCAAGATCTAATAATAAATCCTTCCTTTCCCCCCATCAGATCTTCCTGCGGAGGTATTTTCATTGACTAAGCTTCTGAGCCAGCTCAACCCATGACGAATTTTCTCTCTGTGCAATATTACAGCAGTTGTCAAAAAAGCAAACAAAATGTTATGATTAATAAGGAATGAGGGGAGAAAATAATGCTGGGAAAATATTCTGATGCAATTATAGAAGGTTCATCTGTGTCTTGCTCACGGAAAGAAGCAAAAGCAGAGAACAGGAACAGTTTGTGGTAAAACCTATAATTTAAGGAGAGGTATTTTCAACCTGTTCATCAATGACCTGGAGTTGGGGGTGAACAGTGAGGTGGCCAAGTTTGAGGATGATACCACATTATTTAGGGTGGTTAAAACAAAAATGGATGGTGAAGAACCCCAAAAGCATCTCTTCAAACTGAAGGAGTGGACATTAAAATGGCAAATGAGATTCAATGTGAGCAAGTGTAAAGTGATGCATATCGGGGCTAAAAAAAAATCCCAACTTCACATATACACTGATGGGATCTGTGCTGGCAGCGACAGACCAAGAAAGGGATCTTGGGGTGGTACTGGATAGCTCGATGAAGATGTCAACCCAGTGTGTGGCTGCTGTGAAAAAGGCAAATTCCATGCTGGCCTTAAATAGAGAAGGAATAGAGCATAAAACTGCTGCTATCATACTGCCCTTGTACAAATCTATGGTGAGACCACACTTGGAATACTGTGTACATTTCTGGTCACCACACCTAAAAAAGGATATTGCAGAGTTTGAGAAGGTGCAGAAAAGAGCAACCAAAATGATCAGGGGATTAGAGCAACTGCCCTGTGAGGAGCGGTTAAAACGCTTAGGGCTGTTTAGCTTGGAAAGAAGGCAGTTAAAGTAAGACATGATAGAGGTCTATAAAATTATGCATGGTACAGAACGCGGGATCATCTGCTGAAGCTGGAGGGCGACAGCTTCAAAACTGATAAGAGAAAGTGTTTCTTCACATAACACATAGTTAAATTGTGGGACTCTCTACCCCAGGATGTGGTTATGGCTGCCAACCTGGAAGGCTTTAAGAGGGGAATGGACGTGTTCATGGAGGAGAGGGCTATCCATGGCTACTAGTGAAAATGGATACTAGTCATGATGCACACCTGTTCTCTCCAGGATCAGATGAGCGTGCCTGTTATGTTAGGTGCTTTGGAAAAGGTTCCCTTGACCTGTCACTGCCAAGTCAAGGGGAAAGGTTTTAAATCAATCTAAGAAGAGTTGGCAATCCTAGGCAAACACTGGCAATTTCTGGCATTTTTCGACCCTCAGAGGTCTACTCGCTCTCCCTGCGCATTTCTCCACATTTTGTCCACGTTTTCTGGATGCATTTTTAGCCAGCATCCCAAAAGCTCAAAGAAAACGCGCAGAAATGTGCAGGGAGAATGAGGCGACCTCCAATGGTCGGAAAATGCAAGCATAATCAAAGCAAAGTCCCAAAATAGTCGGCAGGGTGACCTCAAGGAAACAGCCGTGCATAAATGGCCGTCTTATGCGTGAACGTTCACCAGAATAGGACTAGGCTATTTCATGAGCAACTAGGCAACAGTTTATCCTTTCCTGCTCATAATATCCACAACCCTGTTTGGATACCCCACTGTAACTCTCTTTCTTTCCCAGCTTAAAGTTTTTTTGGGAGGTCAGCTATCCACATTATGTAAAATTCTCCTCCATTACCTTCCTTTGCCAACTGTCATTTAGTCCTTCTGTTCTGAGACTTCTTTGCTGCCCGACCATCCTGTGGAAGAGAATGCCCCATTTTACTCAACAACAGCAGTAGTCCTGGATTGATTTCTAATGTTTTTATGTGTATTCTCTGTAAGCTGCCTGTGGAGCAAATCGTTGAAAAGCAAGGGAATAGGCGTGTAAATAAATAGATAAATAAATGATGTTTTAGGGGCACCTTTTAAAAAAAGGTATAAGGTGAAGAGCTTAATGGCTGCATCGGCTCTAAAGTTTAGAGCTAGCAATCCAGACAATGAGCAAGTCGCTTTTTAGCACTAAGTCGCTAGCAATCAGTTTTATTCCCTTGGCCTCCGATTTTTTTTTATATTTACTCTCATAAAAAAAATTGTACCTGGATAGTCTGTCAACAATATAGATGGAGATAAACATTGCAGCCCAAACCAAGATCTTCATTGCTTTCGGTTAAAGGCAATCGAAGGAAAACGTAAGGGAAACTCATCACTCACCGTGGTGTGGAATTATTCTTCTTGCAACAACAAGAAAAACACCGACGGAAAAGCAAAAGGGGTGAAATAATAAGAGAAAAATATGGCGGGTGGGGGTGAGAAGAAGAACCCTTGTGCCTGATTCTGATGGAGAGCTTATTTCTGTCCAGTAAATTGGAGAATTGTTCAGGAGCAGTTTGTCTGTGAGAAAATACGACCTTCTCCAACGCGACCACATTCAAACAGACCTTTTGGTGAGCTGCTGTGCAAATAATCATTGGGTGGTTTAAAACTGCTCAGGGTCACTTTTAACTGAAGAAGCCAATGTTTCTGGGATTTCAGAATGGTTCCTCTAACCCGTAAGCGAAGAAAGAAAAGAAGACCAGGTCTCTACAAATACTATTTATTGAAGACTTCTTCTAGTAGAATCCTCCCTCCCTCCCTTAATTTTATGACTCAGTAACCGCTGACCTTTCTGCTGATTTAGTCAGGGCTGTAACTGGGGAGGGGGGCAAGAGGGCAGCCGCTGCCCCTGTGGCATACAGAGAGGGCAGCAGAACTGCCTCTCCTGTAGGCGCCACCTCTGTGCCAGGTAGGAGAGGCAGTTCTGCCACCCTTTCTGCATGCGACAGGGGTGGCGGCTGCTTTCCTCCCCCACTCCAGCTACAGCCCTGGATCTAGGTTAGGGTTACCAGGTCCCTCTGCACCACCGGCAGGAGATTTTGGGGACAGAGCCTGAGGAGGTCGGGGTTTGGGGAGGGGAGGGACTTCAATGCCATATCCAATTGCCAAAGCAGCCATTTTCTCCAGGTGAACTGATCTCTATCGGCTGGAGATCAGTTGTAATAGCAGGAGATGTCCAGCTACTACCTGGAGGTCGGCAACCCTAATCTAGGTAAGGGTGGGGGCTTGGCTCCGAGGCAGAGTGTCTGCTTTTCATTCTGACTGTCCAGGTTTCAATCCAGTGGAAAGAATGAAGCAACAGGTGACGTGAAAGGCCTTGAAGATAGTTTCAGGTTAGTAGCTGTGTACACATGAACAAACACATGAAGCTGCCTTATACTGAATCAGAGAGCCTTGGTCCAGCAAACTCAGTATTTTCTGCTCGGACCATCAGCAGCTCTCCAGGGTCTCTGGCAGAGGCCTTTCAAGTCAACTACTTGTAGGGTTGCCAGGTCCCTCTTCGCCATCGGCAGTATTTGGGGAGGGACATCAATGCCATAGAGCCCAATTGAGAAAGCGGCAATTTTCTCCAGGTGAACTGATCTCTATCGGCTGGAGATCAATTGTAATAGCAGGAGATCTCCAGCTACTACCTGGCAGTTGGCAGCCCTATCTACTTGCCTAGTCCCTTTAACTGGAGATGCTGGGGATTGAACCAGGGACCTTCTGCATGCCAAGCAGATGCTCTACCACTGAACCACAGCCCCTCCTTGAGGGACACCTTAAAGACCACTAAGATTTCCAGGGTATATGCTTTCATGAATCCAAGCTCCCTCTGATGTATCTAAGGGAGCTTTGCCTCTCCTAAGCTCATACCCTGGAAATTTTAGTCGTCTTTAAGGTGATCCTGAACTCAAACCTTGGACCCATCTACCTGAGAACCTGGAGAGCTACTGCCAGTCATGGTAGACAGTTCCCAATTTGGTTGGCCCATTGTTCTGATTCAGTATAAGGCAGTTCCACATGACTACAGTAAAATGCGTTGTATCTGGCCTGTCAGACTGCAACCAGGGCACTGCTGCCTATACCTTTGAATGCTTCACAGCAGTGTAAGATGAAGCAGCTGCTGTACCTCCTGCCTGACTCCTCCGCTTGCCCTTTCACCCGCCCACCTATCTTACTATGTAGGGGAAAAAAGAAAATCCCACTTGCTATAGCAAAGAATAGAGGAGAGTGAATGAAAGGATCAGTGGAGGAAGTCTACTCAACAAGGCTCCTTGCTTATCGACTAGGGCAGGGGTGTCAAACAAACAAAAGGTCCGCGGGCTGGATCCAGCCCTTTGAAAGCCAGTGTGGTGTAGTGGTTAAGAGCAGTGGTTTGGAGCAGTGGAGTCTGATCTGGAGAACCGGGTTTGATTTCCCACTCCTTCATGTGAGTGGGGGAGGCTAAGCTGGTGATCTGGATTTGTTTCTCCACTCCTACAGACGAAGCCAGCTGGGTGACCTTGGGCTAGTCACACTCTCTCAGCCCCACCTACCTCACAGGGTGTCTGTTGTGGGGAGGGGAAGGCAAGGCAATGCTAAGCTGGTTTGAGTGTCCCTTAAGTGGTAGAGAAAGTCGGCATATAAAAACCAAGTCTTCTTCTTCTTCTTCTTCTGCCTGTGAGTCAGTCAGGGCAGCCACTCCCCACTCTCAGTCTGGGCTGGCAAGCTTGCTGCAGGCTTGCCAGTCAAGGCAGCCACCCCCACCCCCACACACACACACCGCTTCCAATCTGGGCTGGCGAGGCATGGCCGGCCCGACCAAGTGACATTTATGTCATATTGAGCCCTCGTAACAAACAAGTTCGACATCCTTGGTCGAGGGTATAGGGATCACTTGCACAGTGCCCATTTTTTCTCCTCATAGGCAATCAAATGCAGAGACAAGCATCAGGGCAGACATATTTGGTGTTAGAAATAAATCTGGATTTGCTGCTTTCAGTGATGTTCATTGGAAAAGAGACATTTCTTACACATGCACACAACCTCCCACGATATTCCATAAGTCATTTCTTTAAATTACAGCATGGTTTGCTTCATAGATCATAACATGTGCTGCGACTGTCTTTCAAAGCATAGGTCATGGAACCTCTTCTGTACTCAGGGCAACCTTGCTAATACGTGAGGGCCAGAGTCACTAAGTCTACAATTCTACATTCAGGATTCCTAGATGTCTGTCCAGCCGCTTCCCCGAAGCAGCACACTATATCCAACTAAGGTCTTATCTAAAGGTCAACTTTACATTGTGACCTGATACTTGTAATACGACAGCACAATAAAAGAAGAGTTGGTTTTTCTATGCCGACTTTCTCTACCACTTAAGGGAGACTCAAACCGACTTACATTCACCTTCCCTTCCCCTCCGCACAACAGACACCCTGAGAGAGCTCGAAGAGAGCTGTGACTTGCCCAAGGTCCCCCAGCTGGCTTCACGTGGAGGAGTGGGGAAACAAATCCAGTTCACCAGATTAGCCTCCGCCGCTCGTGTGGAGGAGTGGGGAATCGAACCCAGTTCTCCAGATCATATATTAGCACAGATTCCTACACAGCCCACCCCATCAACCTGATGCAAGGATCGGATGCCTGGAAGTTTCCTAACGACACCACATATGGACTCAAAGGTTGCGAACTCTTATTTGGGAAACTCCTGGAGATTTGGGGGTCGTGCTTGGGGAGAACAGAGTTTATAAAGTGGAGGGAGTCTAAGAAGAAGAAGAGTTGGTTTTTATATGCCGACTTTCTGTACCACTTAAGGGAGACTCAAACTGACTTACAATCACCTTCCTCTCCCCACAACGGACACCCTGTGAGGTAGGTGCAGCTGAGAGAGCTGTGACTAGCCCGAGGTCTCCCAGCTGGCTTTATGTGTAGGAATGGGGAAACCAACCAATCCAAGGGGTTGGTGGGAAAGCAGAGGAGTGGGTTAAATCAAACCTTCTGCTCTCCCCCCACCCCCAGCCAAGCAGATGATTCACATTTTTGCAGGACCATAGCTCTATGAACATCAGCCTTTTCAAAAATGCAGGTGTTTCCCAGTTTATATTTGTAAAGGAAGAAAGGAGCAGAAGAGCTAAACAGATGAGTCACTCCAGTCCTGCTGAAACCTCTGTGGAATTCTTTGCAAAGCAGGTGGGGGATAAACTCAAAAAATATGTGTAAGCATGAATTTGTTTCCCAAGTGTTGTGGATGATGGCTGGCAGCCAGGTTGTTTTTAATTACGAAGCCATCAAACACGTTTCTGGTGGGTGTTTAGTAACAGCAAGCGTTGCAATAATCGCATACAAGGAAAGGCTTGCGTGCACAATAGCTAGGGGTGCCAACCTTAAAGGGGAGCCTAGAGATCTCCTGGAATTACCACTGATCTCCAGGCAACAGAGATCAGTTTCCCTCAAGAAAATGGGTGCTTTGGAGGGTGGATTATATGGCATCACACCCCATTGAGGTCCCTCTGCTCCCCAAACCATGCCTTCCCTGGCTCCACCTCCAGATCTCCAGGAATTTCCCAAGCCAGACTTGGCAACCTGAGCAATAGTAGAATTATAGAATCATAGAGCTGGAAGGGACCACCAGGGTCATCTAGTTCAACTCCCTGCACAATGCAGGAAATTCACAACTACCTCCCCCCACACCCCCAGTGACCCCTACTCCATGCCTAGAAGATGGCCAAGATGCCCTCCCTCTCATCATCTGCATAAGGTCATAGAATCAGCATTGCTGTCAGATGGCCATCTAGCCTCTGCTTAAAACCCACCAGGGAAGGAGCACTTACCACCTCCCGAGGAAGCCTGTTCCACTGAGTACGTCCAGCTTGCTGTTAAGCCATCCCTTCATACTTCCCTTAGTCCAAGACTAAAATCCAGCCAATGTTGCAGAAAGCGTTCGGCCTGATCTTTAGTTCTTTCAGGTCAGGGAGTTTCCTAGAACTCTGTCAGGGACGCCCAGGGATTACGGAGGCTGGGGAGTTCCCTTGACCTGTCTTGTGGGCCAGTCATTCAGAAATGCCACAACGTTCCCTGGAGCTGCAAAAGTGAGCACCAGTGGATTTTATTTATTGTTTATTGCACAGCTCTGTCTGAGCTACGATTTGGAGTGAGATCGAACAAGCGTTTTAGAGGCAGCTGAAAGTTCACCCCCCACCAAATGGGAACGCGTTCCAGAGGGGCAGCCAAGTTAGTCGACTGCAGCAAACCAACCAACCAACTCAAACCTTCTGGCTCCTTATTATCGCCCCTGTATCAGCTTTCAAATGCTAAAGCCTGTTTCCTTGGGTGCCAGTTCCTGCATCTGAAGATAGTTTTTAATCCTAGCACAAGAAAATGGACTAACGAACAAACAGAACATAAGAACATAAGAAAAGCCATGCTGGATCAGACCAAGGCCCATCAAGTCCAGCAGTCTGTTCACACAGTGGCCAACCAGGAGCCTCTAGGAAGCCCACAAACAAGACCACTGCAGCAGCACCATCCTGCCTGTGTTCCACAGCACCTAATATATTCGGCATGCTCCTCTGATCCTGGAGAGAATAGCTATGCATTATGACTAGTATTCATTCAGTAGCCATGGATAGCCCTATCCCTCTATGAACATGTCCACTTCCCCTCTTGAAGCCCTCCAAGTTGGCAGCCATTACATCCTGGGGCAGGGAGTTCCACAATTTAACTATGCGTTGCATGAAGAAATACTTCCTTTTATCTGTTTTGGGGAGGGAGGGACTTCAATGCCATAGAGTCCAATTGCCAAAGCAGCTATTTTCTCCAGGTGAATGTATCCCTATTGGCTGGAGATCAGTTGTAATTGCAGGAGGTCTCCAGCTAATACCTGGAGGCTGGCAACCCTACCTGGCACACCTTGTCTGAGGGAGTCTGGCTGGCAGACAGCTGTGCTTTCTCCCTTCATCTCAGGGTGAAAGAGAGAGAGAATGAATGAGAGAGTATCCTGGCTGAGGAACACTATGGGCTCTAACCACGTCAATCCCCCCAGCTCTGATGGTTGGAGATCTGTAATTAAAGTGCTAGCCTCAGTCTGGGGAGATGCAAGTTTAAAGCGGCACTCCGCCATGAGGCGCACGGGTGACCTTTGGCCGCTCACTCTCTGAACTTAGCCGACCTCAGAGGGTTGTCGTAAGGATAAAATGAGAACGGGAGAACTGCCTTACATTCCTCTGAGCTCCTTGGAACAGGAAGTACCAGAGATGTAGCAATGGTGCGCACACGTAAATGGCATTCAAAGTGATGTAAAGTGGTGTGGGGAAATAAAAGAATCGATAAGTGTAACAAAAATGCAGATATGAGCAACACATGAAATCCAAAAGGTGGAAACAACCACGTCAGTTCTTCTCTACTTGACGGCAGTGGAACCTTACTGGACCTATGTATGATAGTACATCGGGGGGGGGGGTTTAACTTCTGAAACAACAAAGACTTCTGGTGTAATGAGCACTAATTGGCTACACTCTATAAAAAGAAATGCAAAGCGATCAGCATTAGTAAAGCTCGGCTGTTTTGGACGCAACGGGAGTGCAGTTCCTTTCCGAGCCACAGATCTTCTGTTTAATGATCAGCAGGGATAGATTCGTCACAGGCGACCTATGGACTTACCGCATCCTCGAGAAGAGCAAAAGGACCGCTTGGAAAACCTATGCCCTGGAGGAACATACATTTCACATCCCACTGACGTTCGGTACAGCTGAGAACCTACTCATTGCCACAAACCTCCTGACCCTGGAGAGGGCACACTATGGCCATTTACGCAGGGTCAATTCTGCTCCTTGCTCAATGATGATTTTTTAAATCCGACCTTTGAAATGATTATTCACGGTCCCAATGCAAGAGAAGAAAGTCAAGCAGATTCCACCCCCCACACTCGCCTGCTCCTTCATTCCTTCATTTGCATAGCCGTTAGCAACGGTAATTTGCATAGCTGCGCCACGGCTGGGATTCTGCATGCTTCCTTAAGTGAATGCTTCGATGTGGGGGCAGAGCAAATACAAAAGGTCGTGTTAAAGGGGCTCTTAAGAAATGTGAAGCAAGTACACGCCGGCTTTGCAGTGATGTCTGGAATGATGGTTCAGCGTGAAGAAAAAATAATATGCAGGGCATTTCAGCATGGAATGCACTGCTAATTACCAAGCATAAATGGCCTATAAGAGAGCTGCTCTGACACAAAATAAATGCCGAAACCAACCAGTACATTTATTTCTGCTAACCTTTCATCCTTGGTTTCCGTTCCATTATGGCAAAGGGAGAGATTGAAAACTGGATGCTTCGGATAAGCCTTTCCTTTCCTTAATCTCTCATCTCAACTCTGTATCTTCTACGTCCCCCCCCCCACACACACACACACCATTTGTTCAACCTTCCTTGAAAGGATGAAGTGACAGTATCGGGCAGAACCAGGCTCCTGACTGGCCGTCCGGGCAGCGAAAACTTCAAATGGAGTTGTCTGACAAGGAAGACGCAGGCGTCCCATTTTTTTCAGGCTCCGGTCTCATTCTCTCAAATAAATTAAAATGAAATATAGCGGCTGTCGGGACTGTCTAGAGGCATTTTCCTTGGTATTCGCTGCATTCCGTTTTGGACTCTTGGGCAAGGATTTCTTATTTCTCTCTCCCTCCCTCTGCCTCCCTGTTGTTTGCAGGACGTCGAAGAGTCTCCTTTTCATTTGTATTATTCATTAATATTTGTCCTTGCTTGAACAGAATTGCTGCGTGACGGGAACTACCTGTCTTGGGGAATCCGGCTCCGATATGAACCTCTGTCATACCACAAAGGTATATATTTACTAGACAATGCAATTGAGTTGCAGCAAGCAGAAGTACGTGGAAGCATCATTCCCAGGGTCCTCAGATCTGTCTGAATGAAAGGTTGGAAGTGACAACGACTCCCACAGTCCAACATTTATTTCTGAGATTTTTTTTTACCTCATCCTTCCTTCCTTTTTTCCTTTTTTCTTTCCTTCCTTCCTTCCTTTCCCTCCTTTCCCCCCTTCTTAAACCAAGGTCTTGAACAATAAAACCATAAAACTTAAATAAGACCCATCTCTAAAAACACCTCCCTTTGTCTCTTCTCTGCAGCCTCCCAAAAAAGAGCAACAAAATAAGGACACTGAGGGTCAGAGTCCGCTAAGAGGAACTGACCCTTTTGCTCCAAAGTTACTTGAGAGGATATGGACCATTTGTTAAAACATGGTATAATCCATTTTAGCCTAAGTTGGAATATGTAAGGGCAATGCAAAAAGATATGTACCAAGGAGTCCACTGCCTGAAGAGGGCAGGGGCACAGCTGGTCTGAAAAAGGGATCTTTACATATGGCCCAGCAAAACCATTGAAAAACGGCAATTAAATACCAACAGCGTAAAGATTCTACGTAACTTTGGATGAACCAGAAAATCCATATAGGAAGGAAGATTACCCTTAGATAACAGGCCCAGCTCATCCTTCCTCCCCTTGGGGGAGTAACTGTAGCTCACTGAGTGGCAGAGCATCTACCTTTCCTCCAGAAGGTCCCAGGTTCAATCCCTGACATCTCCAGTTAAAAGGATCAGGTGGTAAGTGATGTGAAAGACCTCTGCCTGAGAGATCTTTGCCTGAGACCCTGGAGAGCCTCTACCATTTTGTAAGAATTTGGGGTCATCTGCTAAGCTGGAGGGTGAGAGGTTCAAAACAGATAAAAGGAAGTATTTCTTCACACAACACATAGTTAAATTGTGGAATTCCCTGTCCCAGGATGTGGTGATGGCTGCCAACTTGGAAGGCATTAAGAGGGGAGTGGACATGTCCATGGAGGAAAGGGCTGTCCATGGCTACTAGTCAAAATTGATACTAGTCATGATGCATACCTATTCTCTCCAGGATCAGAGGAGCATGCCTATTATGTGAGGTGCTGTGGCACACAGGCAGGCAATGCTGCTGCAGTCGTCTTGTTTGTGGGCTTCCTAGAGGCACCTGGTTGGCCACTGTGTGAACTTGCTGCTGGACTTGATGGGCCTGGGTCTGATCCAGCATCTCCTTTCTTGTGTTCTTTTGTTCTTAACACAATGATCAGTGGTGTGTAAAGATGAACCTGTTGATTTTTGGACTCTCATACTGACTTCAAAAGGAATTGCGCCAGATGAAGGTGCCCAGATGAAACTGCCAGTTACACTGAAAAGAAACAATGGATGTGAGAATGCCAAGGGAGTGAATTCCTCCTCAGGCAAAGCACCTGATGATCTTGAAGGTGAAATATCTTTTGATAAAAGGTAAAAGTAAAGGTCCCCTGTGCAAGCACCAGGTCATTCCTGACCCATGGGGTGACATCACATCCCAACGTTTCCAAGGCAGACTTTGTTTGCGGGGTGGTTTGCCGGACCCTTCCCCAGTCATCTTCCCTTTACCCCCAGCAAGCCAGGTACTCATTTTACCGACCTCGGAAGGATGGAAGGCTGAGTCAACCTTGAGCCGGCTACCTGAAACCGACTTCCTTTGGGATCAAACTCAGGTCGTGAGCAGAGCTTTTGACTGCAGTACTGCAGCTTAACACTCTGCTCCACGGGGCTCCTTATCTTTTGATAAGACCAGTATAATTTTCTCAGGGATATGCATGTGGCGGGGAGGGGTTACGTTTCTTCAGCTGCTACCCGGTTTCACTTAAAGCAAAATTCCTACTAAATCTAGAAATGTGCGAACAGCTTCTTTGAGGGAAGCGGCTGTGGCAACGAGGGCTCGCCTGAATGTAAACACAGGTGAACCACATGGGGCCACTCACTCCAAGGAGCCCCAGTGGCTCACCTATATGGATACATGGGCAAACACGAAGCGATGTCAAAGCTGATGCCACAGAGGGAAGGAGCCAATCACCAGAAGTGGGGAATTATAATTATTCTTTTTCTACTTGAGAAAAAGCACCATAGACTTTTCAAAGGAACCTCAGCCAAACTGTTTTTCAGGAGGAGTGGGAACAGGGCTAGTGATACCCAAGAGCCAGTGTAGTGGAGTAGTTGGAGGTCTGGGTTCAAATCTCGACTCTGCCACGGGAGCTTGCAAGCTGACCTTGGGCCAATCTTGTACTTTCAGCCCTACCTACCTACCTCCCAGGGGATAAAGGAAGTAAATAAATAAACAAAACTCCTTTCGCGAACCACATTAGTCTCTATTCCTTCTAGTTTCAAGGTGGTACGAATCTTCGGGACTTTTGAAAGTCACTTTCCAAATCGTTAACTTGTCAACAATGGCAATTTTGGGAGTCCTTCGCCAGCACAGACTGCTTGAACATGTTGTCTTTTCCCCTTCGTTTGCTGAGGCACTTTTAAAAAACGTGTTCTCTAAATCATCCTGCTTTATTGCACAAGGATATTTGAATACTCGGGTGATGGCCCCTTAGGGGCATTGGTGCATATGTTTTCTTTTCAACTATGTTAGATTTTGTCTTTTCTTTTTCTTTGGGAAAAAAAATGCATTTCTTTGTTAAATTACTTCCCTGTAAAAAGTGACAATCAGGCCTGAGTTAAATATGCCACAGACGGGATGTTCCAGCTTAGCCGTAGCCCTCTGCAGACATAATGTACACTTAGAGACTGCCTACGGCAAATATCAGGAGCACAGGCTGTGAGGTGGCCGTCAAAAGTGAATTGGGCAAGTTATGGCTTTACCTTGTAGGTACAGCTTCCAACCACGTGAACACGAACCTTGATAGTCCAGGGTTCTGTTTTGGATGAATGGAAGTTGTACCTGCACAGAAAAATCTACATGTTGCCCAATTCATGAGAAGTCAGCTGTGCAGACTGAAACCTAGAACTGGAAGGATCGTCCAGGGTCATCTAGTCCAACCCCCTGCACAATGCAGGGAATTTACAACTACTGTCCCCCCGACTTCCCCAGTGACCCCTGTTCTATGTGCAGAGGAAGGCAAAAAACCTCCAGGATCCCTGGCCAATCTGGCCCCAAGGGAAAATTCCTTCCTGACCTCAAACTGGTGAGCAGCATGCAAGAAAGACATGTAAGAAAGGGCCACAAGGACGGGATGGCTCGTGGGGAAGGGGATCCACACAATCCTGATAGGTACAGCTAGCGATCTTCTCATTCATTTGAAGAGGGCATGTGTTCAACATCATGTTCAAACTAGACCACTACATGTGCCCAGTCTACCTATCTCTGGCATAATATTGCATCCACCGTGGCTGTTAGCCTGGTTTAAAGAAGACTCTTGGGTTAGACGGAGTTGTTCCACCAGGCATATTATTGTGGACAGCAACATAAGAACATAAGAAAAGCCCTGCTGGATCAGACCAAGGCCCATCAAGTCCAGCAGTCTGTTCACACAGGGGCCAACCAGGGTCCTCTAGGAAGGCCTCTAGGAGGCCAGCAGGTTTCTATCCTGCTTGCCTCCCTTTTCCTCCCCCCCCCTTTGATACTGGGATGTATAAATGAATTATAGGGTGCATTCGTTTTAATTTATGTTTTAGCTAACTTATATATTGTATTGATTTTAAATGTGTAATAATGTTGTAAGCCACTCTGAGCCTGACTTGTTGTGATAGAGTGGCCTAAAAGTCTAAATTGTTGTTGTTGGTTCACTCCCTGGCATCTCAAGTTAAAAGTATCAGTTAGTAGAGGTTCAATCCCCAGCATCTCCTGTTAAAAGTGTCAGGTAGTAGGTGGTGTGAAAGACCTCTACTTGAGACCCAGGAGAGCAGTTGCCAGTCTGAGTAGACGATACTGACCTCAATGGACTAATGTTCTGATTCAGTATAAGACAGTTTCATATGTGTTCACATACTTTCCGGTAACTGGATCTTTATGCAGCACTTGTAGAGTTCAAGTGCTGAATTCCCTAATGGGCAGTAACTTGGATGTGCACTTTTATGGGCAGATACACAAGCGTCTGGTTCTTGTAGCCCAGGAGATAATTGTGACCGACTCCAGACTCCGTGGGAGCGTTCTTTTGCAACCAGCTCTGATCCCTTAAAGGAGACTTTTCGCAACTAAGAGCAAAAACGCATGGTTGCTTTATCCTCCTTTAATCCCTGTTTTAGCCAGGATCGAATGCACATTAGGCGAACCGAATGCGTTCAATCCTGGCTGAATCCTGGCTGAAACAGGGATTAAAGGAGGATAAAGCGACCATGTGTTTTCACCCATACACAAATGGATGGATCCTGGAGTCCTGGCAGAAAAAAGGGAAACAGCATGAAAAGAAAAGCGTCTCCCTCAAGACTGAAGTTGTCCCACTCCTGATTTAGAGAACATTGGTCCAGCGCCCCCTTCAGGCCAGCAATCTAATCACCAACATTGAAACTTCACAGAGTTGTTTCCACCTGCCCTGTACTACGAATGCTACAAATCCCAAGCAACACTGTCAGAATGCATAAGGGGAGGGGGACATTAAAAGCTAATGTAGAACTTTTGGCTACCATAAAATGCTCCACAGCAAGCATCCTTGTGGATGTGGCAGAATGGGGCAGAAAGAATGGCTCACCAGGAGTAGGGATCCCATATGCCCTGGCTGCCTGCCACCCCTCAGCCGGTTGGCGGGCGGAAGCAGGCCAGCTGGGGCCATGGCCATGCATGGAGCATGATGACATCACTTCTGGGTTTACCCCTGGAAGCTCTAGCACTCATCCCCTGAAAAACTCTATGGTTTCCACAGGGTTTTTGGAAGAATGTGCTAGAGTGTCTCGTGTGATGCCGGCACTTCCAGGGGTAAACCCAGAAGTGACATCATCGTGCTGCATGCAAACCACCACCCCCAGCCCCACAATGCTCCCACTGGTGGCATGGGGGCACCTGGCAACCCTAACCGTGAGTGACCCTGGCCCACAATTTCTGTTCACAGAAGAATCTATAGACAATAGAAAGTTTTACACTTCTGTCTAGCCTAAAATGTGAAGATTACCTCAGAACAGAGGCCAGTGTGGAAAGAAAGTTGACCGGCATGTAGGCAGAATGTGGAGTAGTGGTTAGAGCCTCAGATGCATTCAGAAGAACCAGATCCAAAGGAACCCTGACATCAACAGGCATCTTTGAGCCTCCCTGTCTCTTAGGGCTGTTGCAAGTAACTCCTTGAAGCATGTGAACACATGGAGCTTCTTTATACTAGCCCTGTTCACAAGTTACAGTAAACACATGTACAATCCACGTATGGTGAACACTTGATGGTTCTTTGGACATGAGCTGAGTAATTTTCAAGTTACATTCAGTGCATGTACAGCTGAAGTTGTGATTGAAATCCTACATTTATCCAAGTCCCCAGTTTCATTCCAAAAGTGTACACATGTTGTTTCTTAGAAACAGATATGTACATACATGCAGGATGTACCTGCATTCACCGTAAAATGTGAAGAGGGCTACATACAAATCCGGGTATGGTATACACTTAATTTATACAAGCATTGAGTAATTCTCATATAACATTCAGTGCATATGCAGCTGACCCTGTGACTGAAACTCCACACTCATCAAGGTAATAGTCCCTGGTTTTGCTTGCAAAGTGAACATGTGTTAGCTCTTTCTTACAAATTTTGTAATGGCCATACAAAATATGTATGCCATCCTGAGCTCCTTGGAGAAAAGGTGGGATTCAGATGCAATAAATAAATGCACATTGTAATGCCAGGAGAGGCCATGGCCAAGAATTTCATCCAACGTTCTGCTACAGCTTCTTGCATTTGATAAACAATACAGCAAGAAATTTTTTGGGATGGGGAACTTTACCATTAACGTCTGGGAATCATTCTAGGAAAGGACCGGACTGGTGCATCCCTCCTTTCTAGCAGTGGATTTTTTTGTGTTGGAATTTCTTGTTGAAGTGGAAGAGGAAATAGGAGCAAAGCTTTGCTGAGATTAATTTAGTAAAGAAAATCCCTCCTGTGCAAGCGGCAGGCTAGGCTGACTGCCACCAGGCACAGGTGCAGCTCAACAGGAAATCAACAGCCTCACACACCTGTGTTGGAAACAGCAAAACACTTGAGGTTGCTTAACTCTTTCATATAATCTATGAGCTCTATCTTATGGAGTCGATGCTGTGTGACTTGTCCATGTTGGTTTTCTGGAAGGATTCAGATGCCCCATGGAAGAGGATTCTTGTACCTTTAATAAAGGTTGTGTGTGGGAATTTTGCTGCAACGGGTCATGGAGGGGTGAGGGGAAATTGTACCCATGGAGATTCTGTTGTTTAGCTAGTTTTATGATCCTAATTTTCCTTTGCATCTAGTCACCAAGTTTCAGACATCTCCCCCTGGGCATTGCCTAGAAGTGGGTAAAGAGATTATGAAAGAGCTTCTGGGTAATATTCACATCCACCCTGTCAGGGCCTCGACAGTAGTGATGGTATAAAACAGAAGAAAAAGAAGAGTTGGTTTTTATATGCTGACTTTCTCCACCACTTAAGGACACCACTTAAGGACACCACAACAGACACCCTGTGAGGTAGGTGGGGCAGAGCGAGTGTGACTAGCCCAAGGTCACCCAGCTAGCTTCATGTGGAAGAGTGGGAAAAGCAACTTGGTTCACCAGATTAGCGTCTGCCACTCATGTGGAGGAGTGGGGAATCGAACCCAGTTTTCCAGATCAGAGTCCACCGCTCCAAACCACCGCTCTTAACCACTATACCATGCTGGCTCTCAGAAGAGCAGCTTCGAAATGATCATTTTCTCTGAAGAAAAAAACAAAACAAGAGGGATGGATTTAAAAGCTCTTTCCCCTTTTTTTCTGTCCCTGGAAATCACCGCCTCAGCAGCTCCAATCTGTAAAGGGTTGAGAATCCTTTAACACTCTGTGTAGTTCTGCCCTAAAACAAAGGAGCTTTCTTCTTGGCACTAAAGGAGTCAGTGTGGCATTGAGGGAGAACACTCCATGGTTGCGCACCTCCACACACGTTTCTAGACAAGCAGTGATGGCAGAAACATTTCAGGCCAACTGGCTGGGACTATATATTGAGTCACAAACAATTAAAAGCATCGGTATCCTTGATGAAGCCCTACGCTAAGAAGAAGCAGCAGAAGGAGGTTCTCGCGACCTGTGTTGATACGTTTGCCTGAATGATTACGGAAGTACAAAAAGTAATCACAAGCTGTGCTGTTGAAATGAAATGGCCACCAAAGCAAGTTCGAGTGCTTTCCTCGGGAGTAAGGAACCCTCCTTCAACTTCAGTGGCTCTTCCTTCGATGGAAAAGCCACTGAATTTGGAAGAAGGCTCTTTAACCTTACATCCTCGTCCCCTTGCAGTCAGGCACTTCCACCCATGGAAGGGAGGTGGTGATTCTTGGCAATTCTTCCCTCTCTTGGTAGATCCATCCTTTCCCCTCCCCCCATGTTGTCATACTGACCCTTGTGGACACAGTTTTGATGGGCACAGGAAGCTGTAGTGGGAAGGGTGAGGTGGGAAAGTTCCCTTTTGTCTACCTCAGCTTTGCACATACTAGAGAAGATACGCTCAGTGTTTTTATGCAATTTCTCCTGGGTATATTTCAGACCAAGAGCCTGTGTGGTGTAGTGGTTAGGGTGTTGGAGCAGGACCCCAGGATCAAACCCTCACTCACACTAGGGATGCCAGGTCCCTCTTCGCCATTGGCGGGAGATTTTGGGGGCGGAGCCTGAGGAGGGAGAGGTTTGGGGAGGGGAGGGACTTCAATGCCATAGAGCCCAATGGCCAAAGCGGCCATTTTCTCCAGGGGAACTGATCTCTATCGGCTGCAGATCAGTTGTAATAGCAGGAGATCTCCAGCTCGTACCTGGAGGTTGGCAACCCTAACTTACACCATGGAAGCTTGCTGGGGGACCTTGGGCCAGTCAAACACTCTCAGCCCTGACCATGGCTAGTATTTGGATGGGAGACCTCCAAAGAATACCAGGGTCATGATGCGGAGGCAGGCAATGGCAAACCACTTCCCAAGATCTGTTGCCTTGAAATTTTTAGGGGTTCCCAAAAGTCAGCTGTGACTTGACTATCTATCTATCTATCTATCTATCTATCTATCTATCTATCTATCTATCTATCCATCCATCCATCCATCCATCCATCCATCCATCCATCCATCCATCCATCCATCCATCGATCGATCGATCGATCGATCGATCGATCGATCTATCTATCTATCTATCTATCTATCTATCTATCTATCTATCTATCTATCTATCTATCTATCCATCCACCCACCCACCCATCCATCCATCTATCGATCTATCGATCTATCGATCTATCGATCTATCGATCTATCATGTAAACCTTGTAAAAAGTTGTGTTGATGTTGAAAAGTGTATTGCCTTGTTTCACTTGCAAGTTAATCAACACTAGCCAGGAAACAGTGCCCTCTAGAGGGAGGTGCTGATTACAGGGGAATGCTTTCTTTCCTGGCCACAGGGAGTGGAAGAAGAGGGAGGGGCTGACTACAGGGGAGGCTGGAGAGAGAGGCTTTCGGGCCTGGCAAGAGGGAGACTCAGCTAGAGGAGAAGCTGAGGATTGTCCTCCTGATGTTGTGGGGAAGTTAAGAAGACTCCACAGAGGAGAAAGCAGCCGGGGACGCAGAGAACGCCAGCTGGCAGAAGAGTGGCCATCTTCTGGACTCAGTCTTTGATCCTTTGATCCCCTTTCAATAAACATTATTTGTTTAAGTGTTCCAGGTTTTGAATAGGGCCTCTAAAATCCTGATAGGCAAATGTCTGCGGGGAAGGGGAGAATTCCAACAAACGTTAAGGGTTTGCTCATATATATGAGCAAACCCTTAACCTTAGTTGGAATTCTCCCCTTCCCCGCAGACATTTGCCTTTTGAAATCTAAAATAGATTTCCCTACTGAATTTTAGGTCAAATCCCAACTGGATTTTAAGCCAGGGGGAGCTACTGATTACATGCAGAACATCTTTTTCACATCCAATATTTGTTTCATTGTCTCCTGATCCTGCTGTAGGTTTTTTTTTCCTCCTCAAAGATTCTACACATCTGCTATTCTGATCTCTGGTTGTTTTGCAAAAATAGAGCCTTACTAAAAATAAAATAAAATGCAACATCTGAGTTGTTTTGTCTGCTGGATTGATAAATAACATTAGCACATGCGTTCGCACACGCATACATAGATGAAACATCTGTTTTAAAAGATGACAGCTAAAATACAGGGAACAGGGGAAGTTGAATCACCACCTAGTCTAACACCTGCTTTAGGCAAAAACAGTACAAATTCAATTCATTTCCATTCAGCATCTTTCAACCACAAAGGCTCTCAAAACACTTCAGTGCATGAGATGAAAAGACATGATAACTCATTATGGAAGAGATGGCTGAAACTCAAGCGGCAAAGGTACAGCTGTAGCTCTGAAGGAATAGCTGTAGGAATAGGGCTGTCAATATTTGAAAGGCAGTCATGGCTAGATTTGCTGATCGGGGGGGGGGGGAGCTGGAGCCGCATTAGAAATCCACCTCAAGGAAAACTTCAGAGCAGCCATGATAGATCTGACCTGAGCTCCCATCTAGTCGGGCATCCAGTCACAGAGGAGGAGGAGGAGGAGGAGAGTTGTTTTTTACATGCCAACTTTCTTTACCACTTAAGGAAGAATCAATCCAGTGTGATGTAGGGAGCCAGCGTAGTGTAGTGGTTAAGAGTGGTGGTTTGGAGCGGTGGACTGGAAAACTGGGTTTGATTCCCCACTCCTCCACAAGAGTGGCAGATGCTAATCTGCTGAACTGGATTTGTTTCCCCACACCTACAAACAAAGCCAGCTGGATGACCTTGGGCTAGTCACACTCTCTCATAGGGTGCCCACCTACCTCACAGGGTGTCTGTTGTGGGCAGGGGGAGGGAAGGTGATTGTAAGCTGGTGTGAGTCTCCCTTAAGTGGTAGAGAAAGTTGGCATAAAAAAGCCAACTCTTCTTCTTCAAACCAGCTTACAATCACCTTCCCTCCCCCTCCCCACAACAGATACCCTGTGAGGTAGGTGGGGCTGAGAGAGTGTGACTAGCCCAGGGTCACCCAACTGGTTTCGTGTGTAGGAGTGGAGAAACCAATCTAGTTCACTAGATTAGCCTCTGCCGCTCATGTGGAGGAGTAGGGAATCAAACCCGGTTCTCCAGATCAGAGTCCGCCGCTCCAAACCATTGCTCTTAACCACTACACCACACTGGCTCTCGCAGGGAGTGGAGACCACAGCCTCCCTCTCTTGTTGCCCCCCAGCTCTGGTACTCAGAGTAGGGTTGCCAGGACCTCCCTGGCCACCAGCAGGGGCTGGGAGGGTTGTTAAGGTTGCCAGCTCCAGGTTGGGAAACTTCTGGAGATTCGCAGATGGAGCCTGGGGAGGACAGGGACCTCAGTGGGGTAAAATACTATTCAGTCCACCCTCCAAAGCATCTGTTTTCTCCAAGGGAACTGATCTCTGTCGTCTAGAGATGAGCTGAAATTCCAGGGGATCCCCAAGTCCCACCTGGAGGCTGGCATACCTAATTCAGAGGCTGCTGACTCTGAATATGTATGTTTATAACCAAGTAACACACCAGCATGGTGTAGTGGTTAGAGTGTTGGACTAGGATTGGGTAGACCCAGCTTCAAATCCTCACTCTGCCATGAAAACTTGCTGAGTGGCCTTGGACCACCTGACCTACTTCAAAGTGTTGCTGTGAGGATGGTACAACTGGTGTTGTGAGGATACAATGGAGGAGAGAAGAACAACATAAGTCAATTTGGGTCTCTATTGAGAAAAAGGTAGAACTTAATTGAAGTAAATAAATAAATCAAGCTATAAATAACGCAAGGAAGAAGAAGAGTTGGTTTTTATATACCGACTTTCTCTACCACTTAAGGGAGAATCAAACGGGCTTACAATCACCTTCCCTTCCCCTCCCCACAACAGACTAGGGCTGTTGAAAAATAAAATTCGCTAAAATTCGGATTTGGCAAAATTCAGCCCATTTTGATTCAAGAAATGCTGCAGTCCAAACTCCCCCAGTTCAGATCCGTGCAATTCGGCATGAGATTCGGAGTTCGGGGGAAAAATCGGCCGTGTAAAGCCATTAAAAACACATTCGAGCCTTTCCGTGGCTCCGGGGGGCATGTTTGGAGGTAGAGGTCCCAAACTTTCAGCCTAGCTTGAGGGGACCCTTCTTGCAAGAACCCCAAGTTTGGTAATGATTGGGGCAGGGGGTCCCGAGTTATGGGGCTCGGAAGGGGTCCCCGCCATCTGCCCATTGCAATAAAGCCATCACAAACACATTTGTGGCTTTCTGCGGCTCTGGGGGGGGGTTTTTGGAGGTTGAGGCCCCAAACTTTCAGTGTAGCTTGAGGGGACTCTTCTTGCAATAACCCCCAAGTTTGGTGACGATTGGGGCAGAGGGTCCCGAGTTATGGGGCCCGGAAGGGATCCCCCCTCCTCCCATTGGAATGAATAGAAATAAATAGACCGTTTGGACTCAGAGTTTGCAAAAACATGCAAAGCAACACGTGACGCAACCTTGGGAGTTTGCAAACCATGGAAAGGGACAGAGGCCCGCTAGCTATGCATAAAGAGCAGGTGGGAGTGGAATTTCCCCTTTTGCATCGGACTCGGGAGTCGGGAGTCTCGGGACCAGGCAAATGCACTGTTTAAGTCACAATTTAAAAACCAGTTTTGAGCGAGCATCAAAATAGACCTAACCGATCTTATGAATGAGGGGAAACCTGAGGACACACAACTGAAGCCCCCCCCCCAAAACCAGGGAGAGAGAGACGTGAGTGGGCACACACACACCCAGGCAGAACGGGCGAAACCCCCTCTCTCAAACCAGTATGGCTTGGCCCCAAACGGGGAAAAAACCAAGGAGGAGGGGGCACGGTTGCCGAACGGCACCGGGGAGAGACTCACGCAAGCCGTACCGTCGCACTCAACCCCAGGCTAGTGACAAAAAACAAAAGCAGAGCACGGCACACACTCCCGCAGAGGCGAGCGGGCACACACCCTCTGCAGAAAGGGTGAAGCCCCCCCCCTCAAACCAGTACGGCTCGGCTCAACCCCAAATGGGAAAAAAACCAAGGAGGAGGAAGCGTGGCCCGGGTGCCAAGCGGAGAGAGACTCGCTAGCCGCCGCACAGACTCAACTTTAAGCTTTAAAACTTTAAAATCAGAACACACACTCCCGCAGAGGCAAGTGGGTACACTCCCCTTGGCAGAATGGGCAAAAGCTCCCTTTGGCTTCCTCCCACACCCACAGAAACTGTTCCCCCCCACACACAGAGACTCTGCTTCCCCCCACACACACACACACACAGGAGAAAAGGTATAGAGAAAAACCCCAAAATCAAACTATGTGGATGTCTTCCAGCAGGAGCATGGAGAAGTAAATCCAATCCTATTCCGGTAAGCACCAGCAGCTCGGCCCAGTCAGGAATCGGATCTCTCAGCAGCACCACCACCAAATTGGAAGGCAATGAATACAGTCAGGATGGGAGGGGAGGGACAGGAGTTTTTAGACTCTTTTCCTGGCCATTTCAAAAGTGAGAATCACTGCTCGGATTGGCCAGGAGAAGACACAGCTTGGCCACCATTGGCTGTGGGAGAATGCGGCTTACTAACTGACGGTTATGCTGCTGATTCTGAGCCCCCAAATTTGCCGAATTTATTCGGCGCGCCCTGAACTCGCCAAATTTGGCTCGTCGTTTTCCCACTTTTTTTTTTTAATTCGGTTCCATCCGAACTAAAAACCGCCAAATCAGGGAAAATTCGGCTGTTTTTTGGTTCAGGACGAACTGAATCGACAGCCCTACAACAGACACCCTGTGAGGTAGGTGGGACTGAGAGAGTTCTGAGAGAACCGTGACCAGCCCAAGGTCACCCAGCTGGCTTCATGTGTAGGAGTGGGGTAACCAACCCAATTCACCAGATCAGCCTCCGCCGCTCATGTGGAGGAGTGAGGAATCGAACCCGGTTCTCCAGATCAGAGTCCACTGCTCCAAATCACCAGTCTTAATCACGACACCACACTGGCTCTCTGGTATTCAGAGCCATTCACAAAGATGAAAGTAAAGCTATACAAACACAAGTAGCCAATGTCTGAAGGGGTGCATTATTTTTTTACAAACACAAGCTATTTGGGGTCACGAATAAAAACAAGTAAAATTGCCTTCTATGCTTAGTCTCTAGTACATCAAAGTACATCACTCAGCTGTTACATTAGAGGTCTCCCAGATGCTTCTGAGAATTCAGAACTGGAGTCTGACAGTGATAGATAGTCATCTCTGTGATTTGTCTCTTTCATCTGGTGGCAATCAGAGATATATGGATTCTCAGTATGGAGACCTTGAGCCAATCAGACACTGTTAGCCAAACCTACCTCATAGGATTTTCGTGAGGATGAAATGGATGAAATGGGGAATGGGGGACTGTTTTCAGGGCGGGGCTGGGGTGGCAATCCCATGCACAGCTGCATGCAATTGAATATGCCATTTTCGGGTTTACCCCAGAAACGATGTGTCGTGATGGGACGCTTTAGCATTCAAACCCCCAAAACACTAGTGCATAGGCTTGCCAGGTCACTTAGATTGGCAGGTAATTGCAGGCAGGGAGTTTGAGTGATAAAAGGCCTGTTGCGATGCGATGTTTCTGGGTGTATACCGGAAGTGATGCAATTGCATCGGCACGGCTGCGCATACACCTGATCCCCGCTTCCAAGCCAGGCAATTGCCTGCCAATCCAGTGCCTGGCTTGGAAGCGGGGATCGGGTGCATGCGCGGCCGCGCCGACGTGACTGCATCACTTCCGGTTTACACCAAGACACGCTGCATCCCAACGGGCCTTTTATCACTCAAACTCCCTTCCTCAGCTCCCTCCCAAAAACCTCCTGCTGGAGCCAAGGGGGGACCAGGCAACCCTACAAGTACGTGCAGTTGCCACTCCAAGCAGCCTGGTTGTGCATGCAATTGCCACTCCGGGGAGCAACCTGGCAACCCTAGCCACCAACAGACCTATCTCTAAGCGTTTTTGTCATCCTTTTTCAAAAACATCTAAGGGAGTGGTCATTGCCAGATCTGCGCCAATGAATTTAAATATGAACTGTCTGCAAAAGTCCCTTCTGCTGGCCATCCTGAACCACTGCCAATCAATTACTTTAGGTAATCCTAAATTATAGCATTATGAGAGACAAAATTCCCCTTTTTATCACCCAGTCTGGTATCCGTGTAGGGTG
This sequence comes from Euleptes europaea, assembly GCF_029931775.1. Lineage (NCBI taxonomy): Eukaryota > Metazoa > Chordata > Lepidosauria > Squamata > Sphaerodactylidae > Euleptes > Euleptes europaea. Next base: position 14,320,516 of record NC_079323.1, read on the forward strand.
TCTAGAGTGCAAAGCGTCCTTTACTTCACCATGCAAGTTTTTTGGGACAAATAACTCTCAGCCCCTAGTAGGGTTGCCAGCTCCAGGTTGGGAAATACCTGGAGATTTTTGGGGCAGAGCCTGAGGAGGGTGGGGTTTGGGGAGGAGAGGGACTTCAATGCCATAGAGTCCACCTTCCAAAGCAGCCATTTTCTCCAGGGGAACTGATCTCTATCGGCTGGAGAACAATTGTAATAATGGGAGATCTCCAGCCACCACCTGGAGGTTGGCAACCTTACTCTCAGCCCCCAGACAAAAGATCACAACCGTGGTGCTTGTGAGCACCGTGGTGACCACCAACACCTTTCTTGGTGCCTGCCAAATATTTTTAGAAAATGGGTGGGGCTTTTGCTCAGCAAGGCTTCTGATTGGCCATCAGATATTTTATTATCTGTGCAGATTTTTTTAAAAAAATGTTGCTTTGGTAGTAGCTGCCACCACAGCAAAAGGATCTTCACTGTGTGGTTGAAGGTAAACTGCTTCAGCCATTTTGCAACTGGCTCCGCCTCCTGAGGCAGCCATTTTGTGGCTACACCTCCCACCCTTTGTCAGAATTCCAAAGGTCTCTGCATGCTCAAAAAAACTGGGGACCCCTGTCCTAGATTACATGATCAAAAGACTTCCTAATTGCCTGTTCACCCATATGTATGGTTGCCAACCTCCTGGTGGGAGATGAAGATCTCCTGGAGTTACAACTCCAGACTACATAGATAGTTCTTTCATTTATTATTTACTTATTTAAAACATTTATTGCAATTCTCCTGGAGCAAATGGGTATTTTGGAAGGTGGACTATATAGCACTATACCCTTCTGAGGTCCTTCTCATCCCTAAATAGGGTTACCAACCTCTAGGTAATAGCAGAAGATCTCCTGCTATTACAACTGATCTCCAGCCGATAGAGATCAGTTCACCTGGAGAAAATGGCCGCTTTTGCCAATGGACTCTATGGCATTGAAGTCCCTCCCCTCCCCAAACTCTGCCCTCCTCAGGCTCCGCCCCAAAAATCTCCCACCGATAGCGAAGAGGGACCTGGTAACCCTATCCCTAAAACCCATTCTCCCAGTATCCACCCTCTAATCTCCAGGCATTACCAAACCTCCTGGAGTTGGGAACCTTACCCATAGGCAATATGTCACCATCAATTCCCTCAAGTTTTCCAGCCTCGCCCAATTTGCCTATTTAACTCCCCAAACAGAGTGTGTTCTTGATAACTGAGTATTTGAAATAGCACTGCAAATAAATATGTTTATTCTCCTCTGCTACCTGGAAACTGCTGTTCAGTCCAATAAAGTCTGAGCACATATCAGTAATGACAAATGCTTTACTCCAGTGAATGCTACCAAGTGTGAAGGTGCAAAAAGCAGATGTGTTCTGAAAAATATAAATGTTCTAAAATGTGTGATTGACCAGGATCCAAGAAATCCAATAAACTGTGAGCATGTGAACGCTATGGGGCAGCCTTACACTGAGTCAGACCATAGGTCTATCGAGGTCAACTCTGTCTATTCGGATTGGAAGTGGTTCCCTAGGGTCTCAGGAAGAGACCCTTTTTAATTGGAGATGCTCGGGATTGAACCTGAGACCTTCTGCACGCCAAGCATATGGCCTCCCACCGAACCATGCCCCCTCCCAATGTCCCTTCCATGGCCAGCCATCAAACAACATGCTGCCATCTTTACGGATACAAAAAGTCGCTGCTTGTTTTAAATTACAAGGAAAGCATTGAGGTGATTGCATGGGAAATTTACTTGTTGATTTATGTAAAGCAATTTTAGAAGGAGGAGGAGGAGGAGAGGAGGAGGAGGTTGGTTTTTATACCCCGCTTTTCTCTTCCAAAAGGAGTCTCAACACAGCTTACAATCGCCTTCCCTTCCCCTCCACAACAGGCACCTTGTGAGGTAGTGAGGCTGGGAGACTTCTGAGAGAACTGTGACTAGTCCAAGGTCACCCAGCAGGCTTCATGTGGAGGAGTGGGGAATCAAACCCCGTTCTCCAGATTAGAGTCCGTCGCTCTTAACCACTACACCACACTGGCTCTTACATTTGAGCGTGGGCATTGCCAGCAACATGTTTGTTCTTTGAGCAACTTATTGCAAAAATCAAAGAATCCCTACCTCTTAGCCACCTTCCTCAGATGTTAAGAAGCCCTGACTTCTGTAGCTTTTCCTCCTAGGGTAACTTCTACATTCCATTGATCATGTTAGCTACCCTTTTCTGTACCTTTGCTAGGCACACAGTCTGGGATCTTGTGTATGCGCCACATGTTCTCTACCCACTGAATTACGAGCCCGCCCCATACTGTTGCATCTCTGAAATACAGCACAAAGTCTTTTTATTACACAAAGAAGTGAACGGTATATTAGGTAGGGCTGTGTGTGTGTTGGTGTGGGGTTTTTTCCCTAAGCCAACAGGAGATGGCTATTTTGATAGCAAAGAACAAATGGCTGAATTAGATTCCGATGTGGAAACAGCTGAGCTGGAAGGTTTTGCTTATCTGGAGGGAAAGAGTCGGCTGGTTTTGAACCCCAGAAGTTTAAAATGTTTATGTTCTAATCAACAAAGTAACACACACTCTCAATTCGGATGACTATAAAACAGTTGGAGGGAAGGAAGGTTTATTAAAGCCGGCACCACTAAAATTAATAGGAGCACCATTATTGCAGGTAGATGAAAATTAAATGTAAGCCCCCAACAGCAGTTTTTGCTACTTTTGCCTTCTCCCCCCCACCCCTGGCCTGGTTAGGTAAAGGTAAAGGTCCCCTGTGCAAGCACCGGGTCATTCCTGACCCATGGGGTGACGTCACATCCCGATGTTTCCAAGGCAGACTTTGTTTATGGAGTGGTTTGCCAGTGCCTTCCCCACTCATCTTCTCTTTACCCCCAGAAAGCTGGGTACTCACCTACCTCATGGGGTGCCTGTTGTGGGGAGAGGAAGGGAAGGAGATTGTAAGCCGGTTTGATTCTCCTTGAAAGGTAGAGATAATTTGCATATAAAAACCAACTCTTCTTCCTCCCCGCCCCCAGTTGCTCCCAGCTAGTGCTGGCAACCCAAATGTCCGTGGTGAAGAGCAGCTGTCTTGGGACCCCACCTTGGCCCACTCCTCCACATGAGTGGTGGATGCTAATCTGGTGAACTGGGTTGGTTTCCCCACTCCTACACTGGGTGACCTTGGACTAGTCACAGTTCTCTTCAGAAATATCCCTATTGCGCATCCATGCATTTGATACTATGAGAAAAATGTGGGAATGTAATACTATAGAGGTCATGTTGAGCACATTTTGTGCTGTACTTACTTGAAAAGAAGCAGAATGGGGGGGGGAAGATTTAACATTATTTGCCTCTTTTTTTCTTGATAACTTTAATTCTTCCATGCAGAGGAGAAAATTAGCAAAAATTGAACACAATCCCCTAAGTACTGCTTCTATACAAAAGCCCATTCATTGGAAATGGGAAAATGTGCAGAAGCTGTGCTTAGGGGATTGATCCCCTCAGTTTTTAAATTGCCTGTTTTGACGTCAAAACAGGTGACAAAATAACCCAGGTCAGAAAAAGCAATATATTTTTAGAGTGTTTTCTAAGGGAAGATATTATCATTACCAGCAGGTAACTTATTACTAATTACTCAATTACATAATTATGTCACGCTAGCAATAAGAATCTTTCCTTATGGCACTTTTGACAAGTTATAATTGTAAGAATAATTATTTAATTTCAAATTTTATTAATTCAGGTAATTCTTTACGAGACACGTTTTAGACCTCAAGGGATTTCTTTTCTTTTCACAGACTTTCTCCATACAGAAGAAAATAAGAAGTAGCAGTCATAAATTAACAACATTTCATATTCGGTTATGTTTAAAAGTGTATCTGTGTTAACTATGGCTGAGATATGGCAAGGGAAAAATCTGATAAATAACAATAATAATAATAACTCGGGGTGGCTTTAAGTTTCCAACACTACTGTAAAGTAAATAAGGCTACATCTAGTTTCTTACGCTTTCACAGATCCTAGCAGTAATACCCTGTTCAAGTTCACTTTCTTTCACTTTCCATTTTTCTCAATTCCCTTTTGGCATTTTGCTGGAAACTTCAACACTAATATTATCTCCAGGTGAGTTTACCTTGCTGTCTGTTGATTAGAAATAAAGAAAACTCCTGATCAGATGAAGTCACCTCAACAGTTGTCAAAGTTCATACTGAGCAACATTGTACCTGCAAATTATCATGTCACTCTAGGTTTCAGCATAAATGATGGTAAAACCACAGAGTTTCTACTGAATCCTAGAGTGGCATGACATCTCTTCAGGCCTCTCCCCAGAAATGACATCATGCCGTTGATGTGACTGTGCCCCTTCCCCCCTCCAGTCTCCTGCCAGGTTCCTATGGAATCAGTCGGATTGCCATGTCCCCCCTCGCCACTAATGGGAGCTTCATTGTGGTGGGGCTGGGGAGGGGGGGTGATCAGCACAATAATGTCACTTCATAGAGTTTTTGGAGGAATGTGGTAGACCATCCCCGTCACTTCAGGGTTTTCCCCAGAATTGATGTTAATTGCCCGCCATTCAACTGACTTGCTTCTGCCCGCCAGCCAGCTGAGGGGCGGCTGGCAGCCCCTTAATTGGCTGGCACTTGCCCACCACTGTCTGGTATCTGGCAACCCTAAAGAGCCCTCTGGATCAGTTCAGTAGTCTACTGAGTCCAGCATCCTGTTACATGCAGTGGCCAACCAGTTGCCCTGGAGGGTCGCTTAACATCGCTGGCTTTCAGAGGTTTATCGAGGTGGAGATTCCCGGTCACCAGATCCAAAAGAGTGTGCATGGGTAGAAAAACCTCCACAACATACCTGTTATTAATCCTACATAGGTCACATGATGATGTGTGCCAGAGAGCAGGTTCTTTGTAAATCTTTCGTAGTACAAGTTCAGCACTTCTTTTTTTTTTTTTAAAAGACATTTGATTCTACTAATAAGAAGCTGGTTTCTAAATGGGAACTGCTCGACAGTGTGGCTCAATGCTACTTTACCCTCGGGAACCCACTAGGCAATTATCCATTGTGTGCCTGGCATAGCTACTGCGGCCGATCCACTGACAAATGTTGGGATGTCATATAAGCTGGGGGCCTTCAGGCAATTAACGTGTCGGTTGTCATGGTTTATTCATGTTATTAGCGAGTTTATAAAAGACATTAAAACCCCACAGAGGATTCAAGTGGCAAAAATGGCACCTAGTTACTGGATATATTTATCATGTGCGGGACGCCTTCCTGATGTTCAACAAATGTGTTTTTGCCCATCTTGGCATGGTTGCGCCAACGTAGGTGCTATCGAGAGAACTGTTCAAATGGGACTCCCCAAGGATCTCAGAAACCAAAAGTAGAAGGTGTGACACTCCAAAGCCTGCCCATTCTACAGGTGTTTGGATAACAAAAAGTACAACCAGAGAGCATGATGTTGGCTGGGAATTGGCCCCTCTTACAAAAGAGGTTTTGTCTCCTCTAACTGCAGACAACTCATGTATATAACACTAGGGTTGCCAGGTCCCTCTTTGCCACTGGTGGGAGGTTTTTGGGATGGAGCCTGAGGAGGGCGGGATTTGGGGAGGAGAGGGACTTCAATGCCATAGAGTCCAATTGGCTGAAGGCCCCCAGCTTATATGACATCCCATTTCCTCTAGGCAAACTGATGTCTATCGGCTGGAGAGCAGTTGTAATAGCAGGAGATCTCCTGCTACTACCTGGAGGTTGGTAACCCTAATATAATGCTGAAATTAAACCAGCCTCCTTAACTTTCTCCACTCTGCATGACCCCTTATTTGTCTCTGCTAGAGGCAGCAGGAGAAAAACAAAAAACAAAACAAAATAAGCAGCATTGTGTGCTTACCAGAAGTTTATACAGGAAGTGACAAAGGGTCCCTCTAGGAATTGCTGGAAATTCTATTGCAAAATTCCTATTGATTTTGACAGCTAACTTCCAGGATCCAACAATTCCTAGAGCCACCCTTTGTCCCTTCCTGTATGGCTACTCTGTACTACCCCCACAAGCCTTGCACTGATCCCACACACTGCCTGGCAAGCCTAATCTCTGTTCTGTTCTGTTGCACTAAATCTTTTTCTGGTTTATGTTTGTTTGTTTATTTTTTAGGAAATTTTAATGCCACCTCTCCAGAATCCTGTTTTAGGTGGCTAGGGTTACCCCAACTCCCACTTGGGAAATACCTGGAGATTGGGGGCTGGAAATTGGGGAGAATGTGGTTTGGAGAGGAGAGGGACCGCAGAAGTGATAGATAGAGAGATGATTTATTTGCAGCACTTAGCCAGTCAAAACATGATAAAACGGAAAGCATGGACTAATAGATTCTTACAATCAAAGAATTACAGTCCGAGTCTTAAAACATTTTAAAAACATTTTAAAAAAGTATTGTCGAAGGCTTTCACGGTCAGAGTTCATCGGTTCTTGTAGGTTATCCGGGCTGTGTGACCGTGGTCTTGGTATTTTCTTTCCTGACGTTTCGCCAGCAGCTGTGGCAGGCATCTTCAGAGGAGTAACACTGAGAGACACTGTCCTTCAGTGTTACTCTTCTGAAGATGCCTGCCTCAGCTGCTGGCAAAACGTCAGGAAAGAAAATACCAAGACCACGGTCACACAGCCCGGATAACCTACAAGAACCGATTTTAAAAAAGAATTACAGCTGGGACACATCTGTCAATTGCGCTGTTCTAAGGCGACAAATTTTCATTGCTGCTAAACAAAATTTCACAACCTGAAGAGTGGTTGAAGGATTACCCCCTTGTAGGAGCATCTCAAACCTTTCACCTGCCCTGTCAGGTCTCAATCTCGATAAGAGGGGCTCAATAAACTTCAAACGGGGTAATGTATAAAAATTGCAGTTCAGGAGGGCATGCTCAACAGTTTCTAAGTCCCCTGATTTGCAGGGGCAGAATCTCTCTTCCCAGGGTGACTTCTTATATTTCTCCTCAAGCAAAGCAGATGGTAAGGCTGCACATCTGGCCAGGGTAAAGGCCCTTCTATAATTATTTATCTCTAAATAGTGGAGATAGGCTGCTGGTGCTAGGATGTATTTAGTATGGTGGGGTGCAGTAAATAGAGGCGCCCTTGCTAGATCTGTTTGTCTCTCGATGTCTTTGATCCTTTGGGATATAATTAACTTAGCTTGTTCCCACCCTAACTGAAGTAAAGCTGAGAGTGTAAAACCCAAGTTGTTTAATTTGACATCTATGGCTATCACCCATCTGCATCTAAAGGAGTCACATAAGATCAGTGGGAGAAGACAGTTAGGGTTGAAGTTAATTTTCAGCCAGAGACAGATCGAAGACAGGAAAATCCTTGCCTCCACCTTCATCATGCCAGTTTCTAAATGTATCAGAGCATTTGGAGCACATCTTGGCAATTGCAGGGCAGCTGTAAGGAACTTAGATAGCACTTGTTCAATGGGAGTAAGACAAGAGGGTGAAGAGTCAAGTTGTGTTCCGTATAGCATTTGTGCTAGGGTTTTCGCCTGATAAAGTTTGAGTGCTGCTGGAATGTAATGTGCCCCTTTGGTCCGGAGGAAATTGATTATCAAACGGGCTGACCTTTTCCCCAAATTGGCTACATGAGTATTATGGGCCAACTTGGATCCAGTTGCCTGGATTGTTGTTCCGAGATATTTATATTGGGTGACCTGTTCCAGCCTGTGGCCATTAATGCTCCACCTCCTATATTTAGGACGTCTACCAAAGGCCATGACTTTTGTTAGGGTGCAGTTCTTGCTTTACGGGGGTCCGGTTGTCACCCTGTATAAAATAATAAATTCAAAGTTCAAAGGCATTGGCTTATAAGGAAGTTTGCCTTATGTTTTCAACTGTTAAGTATAACAATTTTAAAGTCATTGTTGCACATTAATGATACATTGTATAACTTAATAATATAAGTACAAGAAAAGTATAAAGGTACAAATATACATTACTTACACACGAGCTGTTAAGTAACCTGCTTTATGCTGTTATATATATTTTTATGTTAATATTTTTATCAACGTAATATTATAGTGGTTCCTGAAGAAGGCCAAACAAAGGCCAAAACAGGGTGACAACCGGACCCCTGTAAAGCAGGAACCGCACCCTAACACACAGGGGAAGATCGGAACCTCAAAGTTACAGATATTAAGAGCCACTTCAATACACAGGAATTCAACGCCCATCTTTTTGTGTTATGCTGTAGTGTTTAGTTTACCGTCAATGTTAACGGCTTATCATATCTGTAACTTTGTGATTTATTTTGGGGCAACAATGTATGCTCCCAAGTATATGATATGAATATAATATCATTCTCCTATCTTACATGTGCTATTGATGCATATTTTCTCTATGTAAAGGCTCCATACTGCTGGTTTAATTCTACAACCTTTATACAGCAGGCTAACGTTTTGTTTACTAACTACCTGGAGGTTGGCAACCCTATAAACAAGTCACTAACTCCTTTGTTTGATCACAGGTATAATTGGAGGAGATGGAGGAATAGCAGAAGGTGACAGGCTGAGAAGATGTTATGTAATGGTTATGTAGCCAAAATCGCTTATACTGCTGGTAGCGAATCAGGGATTTTTTTTTTAATATAGCAAAATGACATTTAAAATAACATTAAAAGCTATCAAGTAGAATAGAAACATAATTATGCAGTTTAGGTGATGCACATTAAAGGAATATTTGTGTATCGGTGGTTTGAATCCTTTTACGATGACAATAGACCAAAATGCTTGGGAAAAGCTATTTTCTGAGTTTATTGTGCTATTAGGTTGTAGGCTCCCACTAAGAAAATAAAAGCATCGGAGAAGGGGAATAAAAGGACATCTTTTTTTTTATTGGACTTGCAGAGCAGACAACTCTAAATATTACTGTTGCCTTTCAATCCTTTTGTCCATGCTGAAACAAACAATTGAACAGTCTTTCGGGCAATGATCACATTCAATTTCATTGGACTTGTACAGGGTTATAAATTTCTTTCCCGAACAAGCGTTACAGCACTAAACTTTTACTCTGCCATTATACTGCATAAAAATTGGAAACTTGCTTTACTGTCAAAGCACTTACCCTTGTTCGGATGCAAACATTATACAACAAATTTCAGCCCATTTTGTTTTATTTTGAGATTTTCCATCCATAATGGCTAGATGCTGAGCACAATGCATCTTTGGCATTCGTGTAGCTTTGTTATTATAGCTTGGGAGCATTTCACAGAGAGAGAGAGAGAGAAAGAGAGAGAGAGAGAGAGAGAGAGAGAGAGAGAGAGAGAGAGAGAGAGAGAGAGATTATAACATCAGCACACTAAAGTGTGTTTTAAGATTTTGGAATTTTTTTATTATTTTGCTAAACTGGGACTTTTCTCTGGTTTTCAAAAAAATCTGGCTTGTCTGTTCATGTTTTCCACCTGTCAATTCACACCAACCACTAGAGCTAGATTTAGGATTGCCAGGTCCCCTCCTGACCACCAGGGGGGTTGGGGGTAGGGTTGCCAGCTGGTTGGGGAGCTCTTGGAGATTTGGGGTGGAGCCTATGGAGGACAGGGACCTCAGTGGGTCCCTCTTCACCACCAGCAGGAGGTTTTTGGGGCAGAGCCTGAGGAAGGCAGGGTTTGGGGAGGGAAGGGACTTCAATGCCATAGAGTCCAATTAACAAAGCAGCCATTTTATCCAGGTGAACAGATCTCTATCAGCTGGAGATCAGTTGTAAGTTGGCAACCCTACTCAGAATGTACCCGACACCCCTGTGTTATCTTCAGCATGGCTGCTATTTAAGCAGTTACAAGTTTGCCATTCTTCGGCATACATAATAGACAGGGTGAAACATCAAAGAGAAAAGTCAAATGCTGAATGTAATCCCCGTGGGCAGGTAGGTAAGCCAGAGAATGTTGATTTGTGTTATTTTAATTGCTTATACTACATCCGATTCAGTTCAGGCACTCTGAATTCAATTCCGCTTTCTGCCAGCGCATAGCCGATCGCTGAGCTATTTGACGTGGAGGATGGCGGCTTCCCTTGAAGACTCATAAGAAATAGTCGGGATTTGTATCAAGGTCATGGTGGAGAGTTGTTACTGATTCATTCTTCCATGTGCATTTCCTTGAATGGAAGCGGCCCAGGAGTTAGAGGGCTGGAACAAAACCCACTTTCTGCATATAATGGATCTGCAGGCCTCCAAGGTTCTGTTCTTTTATGCCGTTTTTGAAACACATTATTTTATGCAGCGGCACCCTGACATCTCACTGACCCATATTACACTTGTTCACTTTCCAGTGAGTTTTTTTTAAATAAAAAAAATACATAGAATGTTTTGCAAAGTAGGAGGGGTCACAGCCATTGGAAGAAAAAAGACAGAAGTTGTATATCTCTGTAGACCTGATTAGGCTGGATTTGGGGGCATTAAATGCATGCTTGGGTGGGGAGAGAAAATGGGTTTGGGCGGTTTCTGGCACAAGGTACCTATTCAAGCACCTAATCTAATTATTGTGGGGATCCAGGGGATTCATGGCTTTTTGATCGTTCCTGTCTGCCACCGTTAGGGTTGCCAACCTCCAGGTAGTTAGCTAGAGAAGGTAAATACCAATACTATAGGGCTAGGCTGTATAAAGTAATAGTATGAGGCTCTCAGTGCTTATCAAAATGCTATATTATACTTGTTACAAACATGTGGTGAATACGTACAGAGTGTCCAAATTATACAATTCTATACAGTGTGACAACTAAGACAAAACAAAACATAAAGACAGAGAAACGAAGTAGCTATATCTCTTTGCTACAATAGTATCAAAAGGAATTATAGAATCATAGAATCATAGAGTTAGAAGGGACCACCAGGGCCATCAAGTCCAACCCCCTGCACAATGCAGGAAATTCACAACTACCTCCCCCCTCCAAACCCCTAGTGACCAGAAGATGGCCAAGATGCCCTCCCTCTCATCATCTGCCTAAGATCACAGAATCGGCATTGCTGACAGATGGTCATCTAACCTCTTCTTAAAATCCTCCAGGAAAGGAGAGCTTACCACCTCCCGAGGAAGCCTGTTCCACTGAGGAACCGCTCTGTTAGAAAATTCTTCCTAACTGAAATTCCTTATATTCCAGTTCAATTAATAACTTTTTATTTTCTTTTATTGTTGCAACAAACAGATTAGCAGCCAGCCGGGCACACTGAGAACCTGAACCACTGAATAATTCTGTAACTTAATTGATTGCAAATAAGGAACAACAATATATTTGAAGCTATTGGCTGAAGAAGCTGCCTTTGGTAGTGAAAGCGCGATTGTTCATCCGGACAGCGTTTCCATTTTTTTCAAAATGCTTACTTCCATGTTCCCTTGAAGAAGTTGATGATTGAAACAAAATTTATAAAAGAAAAGAAAAAGTTATTAACTGAACTGAAATATAATTCATTTTGATACTATTGTAGCAAAGAGATATAGCTACTTCGTTTCTCTGTCTTTATGTTTTGTATTGTCTTAGTTGTCACACTGTATAGAATTGTATAAATTTGGACATTTTGTACGTATTCACCACATGTTTGTAACAAGTATAATATAGCATTTTGATAAGCATTGAGAGCCTCATACTATTACTATATACAACCTCCAGGTAGTGGCTGGAGATCTCATAGAATCATAGAGTTGGAAGGGACCACCAGGGTCATCTAGTCCAACCCCCTGCACAATGCAGGAAGTTCACAACTGCCTCTCCCACACACACTCAGCGACCTCTACTCCATGCCCAGAAGATGCCCAAGATGCCCTCCCTCTCATGAACTGCCTAAGGGCATAGAATCAGCATTGCTGACAGATGGCCATCTAGCCTCTGCTTAAAAACCTCCAGGGAAGGAGCACTTACCACCTCTTCGGCTGTTACAACTGATCTCAAGCTGATAGAGATCAGTTCACCTGGAGAAAATGGCTGCTTTGGAAAGTGGACTCTATGGCATTGAAGTCCCTCCCCTCCCCAAACCTCACCCTCCTCAGGCTCCACCCCAAAAACCTATATTACAACAGATCTCCAGCCAATAGAGATCAGTTCCCCTGGAGAAAATGGCCGCTTTGGCAAGTGGACTCTATGGCATTAAAGTTGTGCAGACTAATTGGCATTGTTCTGACACCGTGACCTCACTGTTATGATCCCAGAGGTGACAACAACATGCCAGAGAAATGTTCTAGGATTTATCCCAAAACTCTGTGGTAAAACCGTAGTGTTTGGGAGGGATATGAGAGTATCAGGAAGATGTGATGACATTACTTCTGGCATGGCATTGTAATAATGTCTGTTTGCATGATCACGCACCCCATAAACCTCCTGCTGATTGCTAGAGCTGAGCTGGTGATCCTAAAACTAAGGGAAGTTTTTCTAGGCCAGCTGATTATTGGCTGTGTGGTCAAGGAAGTGGGGAAGGGACTCCCATGGTGGTGTGCTGCATCTATTAAACTCTTGGTTGCTTTATGGATGGGAGGGGGATGAGGTATGGCAACCTAAATTCAGTTTTCTGTGGGGGCTAAGATAAAGAAAGCCAGGAGTAGGGCTGTTGATTCGGTTCGGCCCAAAGTGAAAATCAGCCGAATTTCCCCTGATTCGGTGGTTTTTAGTTCGGGAGGAACCGAACTCAAAACTGGCGGGCAACTGGGGGGGCCGAATTCAGCGAGTTCAGGAGTTCGCGAATAAATTCAGCAAATTCGGGGCCGTCAGTAAGCAGCATAACCATCAGTAAGCAGCATTCTCCTCCCCCGGCCAAGCTGGGTCTTCTTCTGGCCAATCGGTCAGGATTGAGTACTGGAGGAATCAGCTGATGTGCGGCCCGGCCAGGGAGAGAGAGAGAGAGAGCAAAATCCTTGTGTGTGTGTGGGGGGGGGTGCTTGTGCACATTTGCTCCTTTCTGTGGCTGCAGGGGGCGTATTTTTTGGGGTACAGACACAAAACTTTCAGTGGAGCTTCAGACGAAGCTTCTTAAGATACCCCCCCCAAGTTTTGTAAACATTGGGTCAGGGGGTCCCGAGATATGGGCTCCCCCCTTTTCTTTCCATGGCTGCAGGGGGCGCATTTTTGGGGGTACAGACCCCAAACTTTCAGTGGAGCTTCAGATGAAGCTTTTTAAGATACCCCCCAAGTTTTGTAAACATTGGGTCAGGGGGTCTCGAGATATGGGCTCTCCCCCTTTTCCCTCCCCCCCTTTTTCCATTTATGTGGCGGCAGGGGGCGCTTTTTTGGGGATATAGCCCCCAAACTTTCAGCATAGCTTCAGACAATTATTCTTAAGATACTACCCAAGTTTTGTAAATATGGGTTCAGTGGGGGCAGAAATATCGCCTCCCCCCTTTTCTCTTTCCGTGGCTGCTGGGGGCGCATTTTTGGGGGTGCAGATCCCAAAGTTTGAGCCGAGTTTCAGACCAGTGTTCTTAAGAGACCACCCAAGTTTTGTGAACATTGGGTCAGGGGGTCCCGAGATATGGGCTTTCCCCTTTCCCCTTTCTCCTTTCCCCTTTTCCCTATTGGGATGAATGGATCAGCTGATCCTGTGTGCATCTCCAGAGCAAAACGTCCCGTGCCTAATTGGAATCATCTTGGATTACAAGTCCAGTCCCCAGCCCCTCCTGATGGAACAGAAGACAGCCACAGTAAGACCCCTTTGGGGGCTTTAATCTATAATTTTTCTCCTGTGTATGTGTGTGTGTGTGTGGGGGAAAGCAGAGTCTGTGTGTGTGTGGGGAGGGAGCAGTTTCTGTGGGTGGGGGGGAAGCCAAAGGGGGCTTTCGTCGGTTCTGCCTGGGGTGTGTGTTCCCCCTCGAGTCTCTCGCTCCCTGGTTTGAGGGGGGAGGTTTCAGTTGTGTGTCTTCTGGTTTTCCCTGTTGCAAAGGTGTTGTTTTACAAGGTTGTGTTGTTTTGCAGTTGCTTTGCAAACGTCTCAGCTGTTGTCGGGGCTGGGAGATTTGTGCGTGGGCGGCAAGCTCTGCTGAGAGATGCACATTAAGGGTGGGGGGACCCCTTTCAGGGCCCATATCTCAGCCCCCCCTGACCCAATCTTTACAAAACTTGGGGAGTCTTTCAATAAACGTCCTTTGAAGCTCTGCTGAAAGTTTGGGACCTCTAACCCCAAAAATGCCCCCCCAGAGCCGCGGAAAGGCGCGATTGTGTTTTTAATGGCTTTATTCGGCCGAATTTTTTTTCCGAACTTTGAATTCCCGCCGAATTGAACGGATCCAAAGTGGGGGAGTTCGGACTTCGGCATATCCCGAATCTAAACGGGCTGAATTCGGCCAAATCCGAACTATACCGAATTTTTTTTAATTCAACAGCCCTAGCCAGGAGCTGTGGCAGCAGCTGAATTTGGAGCCAGGGTGGAGTTGTTCAGAAATGGTGCCAACCAGTTGGGTGACCCCTAGCATAGACTACCCTAAAAGGAAAGGCATTCAGCCGTTCAGGTCAACCCATAATTTGGCATCTCATATCTTCATTTTGGGGTGGACACATTAAGCACTTTAAGATCTATTGATTTCAATGAAAGAGATTTAACGATACACTCCACTCTCTTCTTGAAATTTATGGGACTTGAAAGCGCCTACTTTTACCTACATCGAGGCCCCCGTTTCCAGCAATAAAATGAAAAAGGGCCTCTTTTTTTCCACCCCTTCACCTTACACTTTGCAGTAAACCACATGTACCCCTTTTCTTGGCATCCCCTTGGAATGCACCCCAGTTTCTGACCACCTTCTTCAACCATAACCCCTTGTATTCCAACATTGCTCCTTTCCAATGTAGAGATCTTAGACTGCTTGATGGGTTACATAATGCATTTCAGTCTTCCATCAGCCAAGAGTTACAGGCATTCAGCGTGATATTTCCCGGAACCAGTTCAGAAGTTATTTCTTTCAGTGGTCACTCCTTGGGCTGTGTACATTCCCGCATTCAGTGACTCATGCTGTGCAAATGTAAAAGCAGAGAATCCAGCTTCCATCTTGAGTATCTCAGCTTCCCTTGAAAAGAAACAACAGCATCCTACAGCTTATGCTTCCGAAGATAGCTCTGAATGTATCAGCACAGCAGGACTACAGTAGGCTAGAGATATTGAATGTCTGTGTGATGTAGCTATGAAGAGTGTTGGACTACATCCAGAAAGACCAAAATTCAAGCTCTGTTGAGTCACAAAGCTCTATTGGGCTAGTTGCTGTCTCCCAACCTAACCTACCTTACAGGATTGTTGGGAGGATCAAAAGGGAGAGGAGGAAAACAATTCTGGGGTATATAAAAAGCTGCTGCTCCAGAAAACCCTCTGTTGTGTAAAGGTAAAGGTGTGCAAGCACCAGCTCATTACTGACCCATGTGGTGACGTCACATCCCAACATTTACTAGGCAGGCTATGTTTATGGGGTGGTTTGCCGTTGCCTTCCCCAGTCATCTACACTTCACCCCCAGCAAGCTGGATACTCATATCACTGACCTCAGAAGGATGGAAGGCTGAGTCAACCTTGAGCCGGCTACCTGAAACCGACTTATGTCGGGATCGAACTCAGGTCATGATCAGAGCTTTTGACTGCAGTATTGCAGCTTACCACTCTGTGTCACGAGTCTCTGTGGTATAGGGGATCAAAAAGAGAAGGAATATGAGACATATTTGGATGGGAGACCACCAAGGAATACCAGGGTTGCTGTGCAGAGGAAGGCACCGGCAAACCACTTCTGTTAGTCTCTTGCCATGAAAACCCCCCAAAAGGGGTCGCCATAAGTCGGCTGCGACTTGACCGCACTTTAAGCACAGTCCTTTAGAGAGTGCCAGCGTGGTGTAGTGGTAAAGAGCAGCGGACTCGAATTTGAAGAACCAGGTTCGATACCCCTCTCCACATGAAGCCTGCTGGGTGTCCTTGGGCCAGTCACAGTTTTCTCAGAACTCTCTCAGCCCACAGAGAAGAAAGCAATGGCAAACTACTTCTGAATGCCTCTTGCCTTGTAAACCCTATCGGGTCACCAGAGGTCAGGTGTGACTTGACAGCAAACACACACAGAGAGATACACACAAACAGTCCTTTAGAAAGAGTGCTTGGCCACAACCACCCATAAAAAGTAAGCTTTGAGGTAACTATTGAATGGTAACCCTTGGATGCAGAGAGATCACGATGGGCAGCCATGTTAGTCTGCCACTAGCAGTAGAAAAGAGCAAGAGTCCAGTAGCACCTTAAAGACTAACAAAATATCTGGCAAGGTATGAGCTTTCGTGAGCCACAGCTATCTGGTATCTGAAGAAGTGAGCTGTGGCTCACCAAAGCCCCAGACCCTGCCAGAAATTGTGTTAGACTTTAAGGTGCTAGTGGACTCTTGCTCTTTTCTACTGCTATTGGATGCAGAGTGTTGGGGTTTATTTTTGGTTTATTTTTTAGTTATTTAAAGGATTGATTAGCCACCTTTCTCCCTTACGGAGCTCAAGGTGGCTGACAACATAGATAAAACACATAAAGTAAAATACATTAAAAACATAGAAACCCAAATTTAAAATCACTACTCAGGTCTGCTAGTAAACTTAACCAAATGTGGTGGTAAATAAAACCATCTTCAACTGCTTCCTAAAGAATGAAAGAGAGGAAGCCTTGCCTGGGGAGGTTGTCCTGTAATCATGCGGCTGCCACTGAAAAGGCCCTGTCTTGTGTACCTACCAAACGACAGTTGAGAGGGCTTCTCCCTGTGATCTTAATTCCCAGGCAGGAATGACCATAGAGATGGAATACATGCTATTTGGGTTCCAGTTTGATTTGGGAAACCCATCAGTCTCCACACACTGTGTTTGAAGGGTTGGGCCAGCCCTGTTTTTAAGCACAACAACAAAGATAGTGTGATATAATGGTTGTAGTTGGCCCTACCTGGTGCCAGATGTTGTACACTGGGCAGCAGAAAAGCTCTGCCATGAGTCACTGATGCTATGGGGCGAGATTGGAACAAAATGTGTCCAGGGCAGCCTAGGTAAAAAGGTAAAGGTAGTCCCCTGGGCAAGCACTGGGTCATCACTGACCCATGGGGTGATGTCACATCCCAATGTTTACTAGGCAGACTGTATTTATGGGTTGGTTTGCTGTTGCCTTCCCCAGTCGTCTACACTTTACCCCCAGTAAGCTGGGTACCAATTTCACCGACCTTGGAAGGATGGAAGGCTAGGGTTGCAAGGTCCCTCTTTGCCATCAGCGGGAGGTTTTTGGGACGTAGCCTGAGGAGGGAGGGGTTTGGGGAGGGGAGGGACTTCAATGCCATAGAGTCCAATTGTTTGACCACAAAGTTTTGGGATAAGTCCTAGAACATTTCTCTGGCATGTTGTTGTCACCTCTGGGATCATGATAGAAGTGAGGTCACGATGTCAGAACAATGCCAATTAGTCAGCACAACTTCAATGCCATAGAGTCCACTTGCCAAAGCGGCCATTTTCTCCAGGTGAACAGATCTCTATCACCTGGAGATCAGTTGCAATAGCAGGAGATCTGCCGTACTGCAGCTTACCACTCTGCACCACCGGGCTCCTTCAGGGCAGCCTACATAGGGTTAATGACAAAATCTTTCTGGGATGAGTTAGGCTCAGATGCAGTGGTCTGCCCCAGATATATTAATTTACTGTATTTATAGCCAACTCCTTGTCCTGAAATACACAAAGCAGTTTGTATACAGCATTACTGGGGCAGTCCTAGGCAGAATTAATCCATTCTAAACCGTTTTTTCCCATGGACTTTGACTGGAGTAACTCTGCATACAGAATTGAAAATGAACAACTCCTGAACATCAGCCTAAAGCTATACAAATCAGCATCCCACATACAACTCAGCAGAAACAGCAATAAAAGAAAAAAAAATAGATCAAACCATTAGATGGTCAATAAAAACCATCAAATAGCGATAAAACTGAGGAGAAAAAAATGCAGCAAGAATAACAATGTGCCGAGAGCCATCTAGTGAAAAATATGGCAGTGGCAAAGTGGGAATCGGAACACAGATATCTCTTTTACAAATATAAGCCCCCCCACCGCAGAATTGCCCATTTTTTTTATTTTTAACGGCCCGGGCACCATATAAAAGCTGTACCTCATGTCAAGCCAGATTCTCTAAATCAGTGCTGTCTTTCTGGTTGGCAGCAGTACTCAGTCCTGGCATTTTCTAGAATCATAGAATCACAGAGTTGGAAGGGACAACCAGGGTCATCTAGTCCAACCCCCTGCACAATGCAGGAAATTCACAACTACCCCCCCCACACACACACACACACCAGTGTCCAAGATGCCCTCTTCTGTTGCGGGATCTCAGTTCTTTCTGAGATCCTGTAGCAGGAAATGCCAGAGACTTAACCTGGGACCTCGGGCATGCAAAACCAGGGCTTGTGTGTGTGTGTGTGTGTGTGTGTGTGTGTGTGTGTGTGTGGGAGAGAGAGAGAGAGAGAGAGAGAGAGAGAGAGAGAGAGAGAGAGAGAGAGATGCATACCTATTATTTCCATGATCAGAGGAGCATGCCGAATATATTAGGTGCTGTGAAACACAGGCAGGATGCTGCTGCAGTCATCTTGTTTGTGGGCTTCCTAGAGGCACCTGGTTGGCCACTGTGTGAACAGACTGCTGGACTTGATGGACCTTAGTCTGATCCAGCATGGCTTTTCTTATGTTCTTATGAGAGTGATGGCACCCACTGGTACTGAGTTCCAGCATCTTTTTTTTTTGACGTGGGGAGAATCTCCCATAACACCATCTTCCAAACAAAGTCTTACCCACATGACCCTGCAAAACCATACCCCATCTATACTTTTCTTGCATGTGATGCCTCCCTCACAAAATCCTTCATGAGTAGCAATTATGTCCAGTTCCCCTAAGACGTACGTACCCAATCTTCTTCTTCCAAAGAGGTAAATCCAGGACTGGCTGTTTGCTGTGAGGAAGAGATGCTTTGCCAAAGAAGCAAATGGTCACCAGGAAACCTATTGGTGGGCGCCATGGAGCCCAAGGGCAGCACAAGGACGGGGTATCACTGCCCTGAGAAATAGACAGATGGACATTCACATGAACACATGAAGCTGGCTTATACTGAATCAGACCCTTGGTTCATTGAAGTCGGTATTGTCTACTCATACCAGCAGCAGCTCTCCAGGGTCTCAGGCCGAGGTCTTTCACATCACCTTGCCAAAGTGGCCATTTTCTCCAGGTGATCTGATCTCTATCAGCTAGAGATCAGTTGTAATAGCAGGAGATCCCCAGCTAGTACCTGGAGGTTGGCAAGCCTAACAACAGACACCCTGTGAGGTGGGTGAGGCTGAGAGAGTGTAACTTGGCCAAGGTCATCCAGCTGGCTCCACATGTAGGAAGTGGAGAAACCAACCCAGTTCACCAGATTAGAGTCCACCGCTCCTAATTATTACACCATGCTGGCTCTCCAACCAGGAGCTGGCCACCCTTATCCCCAATCCCCACCGGGGGCCAGGGGGTTCAATGCATATACAGCCAAACATGCAATTGAAACTGCACATTTATCTAGGTACTGGTCCCCAGTTTCACTAGTAAACTTGTGTTGGCTCTTTCTTACACATATGAACATGCAGGTTGTAGGTGCTTTCACTGTAAAGTGTAGTAAAGTGACTCCATTACTAAACTCTCCATGTCTGCCACCCTGAGCTCTTTGGAGGGGAACTGGCCAATAATTTGACAATATGAAAAATGAAGGAAAGGGGAAAAAAAGTAGAAACACTTTGCCAAGACAAATAAAATACAAGCTCAGAGGCAGTTGTAATACTCCAGATGTGCTGCATCTGTCCGTGTGCCCACTGGGGACACTGCGATAAAGAGATTATGCATTTTTATGCAATGCTGGTTAAACAACTGAATCAGATACACGAAATGACAGCCAAACAAAATATAACAGGGGAACAATGTCAGTGACCCCATTCAGTTCAACGACTTGTTACTGTTAATAAACTAATATTTAAAAATATTTATTAGGAGGAGCACATTAGATTAGGAAAGACTAACCAAATTAAGGAGAGGACTAGTGACAGAAGCTATAAGGTTCTGGATATCCAGTCCAACTGAGGCTCAGACAAGCAACGTGGACATTTGTCCATTGGTCCTTGGTCATGTGTCAAGGTAGAGTCATCTTTGTTTTAGGAATGGACAAAGATGCCCTTTCTAGTTCTTATTTCTGTATTTGATCATTATGAACCATTTCAGCCCACCCAGTTTGAACACATGAACACATGAAGCTGCCTTATACTGAACCAGACCCTTGGTCCACCAAAGTCAGTATTGTCTACTCAGATCGGCAGCAGCTCTCCAGGGTCTCAGGCAGAGGTCTTTCACATCACCTACTTGCCTAGCCCCTTTAACTGGGGATGCCGGGGATTGAACCTGGGACCTTCTGCGTGCCAAGCAAATGCTCTACCACTGAGCCACTGCCCTTCCAGTTTATTTTCTGCCATTAACAATTCATTTATTTCTTTTACTCAATTTGTGCAATACATATACATACAGTGTGCATTAATGGGATGTTTAATAAACATAACATTGATTTATTGTTGTGGAAATAACCTTGGAAAAGATGCGTAGACTTTAGTTGGCCTAGCCTTTTGAAATCTCTCTTCGGACCTCTCAGTCACCACCCATCCCGTTGAGTATACTTCTGGATCATTTGGCAGAAATGAAGATCGGGGCACAGATTGGTATGCTACCACTCAACTAAGCCAAGTGTGAAGCCTTCCTCCTTCTTCAGTGGCTCTTCCTCCAGTGGAAGAACTAATCCAGTGGAAGAGCCTCTGAGGTTAACCATTACACCACGCTGGCTCTCGGTGTGTGGAGTCTGACCATCCTGGTTGGGGTCATGGTCCCTCTTGAAAGAACAGTTTGGAGCTGCTATTTGAACCAAAGCTTTAGAACAAAATGTGAATCTCTTTTCTGGCATGTAAAGACTAAACAGCTTTAGCAGATTTGCCGGCTGTAGCCATACATTGACAGTCAAGATCTCAAGCTTAAGCAGTCCTAAGTGCAACCCTAAGCATAATTACACCCTTGTAAACCCAACCGCAGGCTCCTTGGGACAAGTTCTGCAACATAAGGACCGGAGTCATCTACCATGCAGGGGTCTCCTAGGGTTCCTTGCTCTCCCCCAGGCCATGTTTCTGGTTTCTCCTCTGGGGCTTCTGAATCAGAGTTTAGAGCCCACTAAATAGAGCGCATAGGGATGCCAGCCTCCAAGTGGGACCAGGTGATTCCCCGGAATTACAGCTCATTTCCAGACTACAGAGATCAGTTTTCCAGGAGAAAATGGATGCTTTGGAGGGTGGACTCTATGGCATTGCCCTCTACTGAGGACCCTGTCCTCCCCAGGCTCCACTTCTAAATCTCCAGGAGTTTCCCACACTGGAGCTGGCCACCCTACCCCATCCCCTGCCAGTGGCCAAGAGGGACCTGGCAACCATAAGAAGAGTGGTAGCCATACCAGAGACAAATAGGGTTGCCAACCTCTAGGTACTAGCTGGAGATCTGCTATTACAACTGATCTCCAGCCAATAGAGATCAGTTCACCTGGAGAAAATGGCCACTTTGGCAATTGGACTCTATGGTAGTGAAGCCCCTCTCCTCCCCAAACTCCACCCTCCTCAGACTCTGCCTAAGTCTGCCAACCTTCAGGTACTAGCTAGAGATCTCCTGCTATTACAACTGATCTCCAGCCGATAAAGATCAGTTCACCAGGAGAAAATAGCTGCTTTGGCAATTGGACTCTATGGTAGTAAAGTCCCACCCCTCTCCAAACCCTGCCCTCCTCAGGCTTTGCCCAAAAAATCTCCAGGTATTTCCCAACCTGGAGCTGGCAACCCTAGTGATGAAGGAACTAAGTGCACAAAAGAAACACTGAACAAAGCAACCCTGATCTATTTAAATAGAATGTTTCAGTGCGATCCTAAGCAAAATTACCCCCTTCTAACCCCACTTCTTAGGATGACACTCCTTACCACTCACATCAGTGGGACTCCAGATGGAAATCCCAGCTCATTTTGCTATCCTTGCCCAGTGTCTGCTGACTTGAATGGATCCAAGACCTCCATTCGTGTGTTAACAGCACCTCTTGGACTATAAAATCTTAAGTAGCTACAAAGTGTTAGAAGTCAAATCTTTCGCATTAATTTTGCACTGTTGTCATAAATAATAGCGCGCGGAGCTTTTATGTATGTATCCTTTTAAATCCCATTTATTAGCAAAAGTGGTTCCGGCTCGCACAGTGATGGTAGAAATATTGAGAAGTGGCAGCTCATGAGTTATTCATGAGATTAGAATTAATTCAGTCCCTATTTCTGGCTCTGATTAAATGCTGGTGTGTAACCTAGTAACACTGGAAATAATGACCAGATGATAACACTGAACGAATTGAGTCAATGAAGAGAAGCTTTGATATGTCACATTGCAATATCATTTGCCCCACAGTAATGTGTCTAGATAACGCTAACCCACATTTACAGGACACAAAGATGGCTGTGATCCCAAATGCACTCACTTGGAAAGGAGCTCAATTCAACTAAATGGGACTTAATCCCAGTTAAATGGATTTTAGGTTCTGGTGTTAAACAATCCCCCTCCCTTAGCACATGCTTTCTGTCATTTTTACCCAGGCCACCTAAGAAGAAGAGAAGAAGAAGAGTTGGTTTTTTATATGCTGACTTTCTCTACCACTTAAGGAAGAATCAAACCAGCTTACACCTTCCCTTCCCCTCCCCACAACAGACACCCTGTGTGGTAGGTGGGGCTGAGAGAGTGTGACTAGCGCAAGGTCACCCAGTTGACTTCATGTGGAGGAGTGGGGAAACAAGTTCAGTTCACCAGAGTAGCCTCTGCAGCTCATGTGGAGGAGTGGGGAATCAAACCCGGTTCTCCAGATAAGAGTCCACCGCTCCAAGCCACCGCTCTTAACCACTACACCATGCTGGCTCTCTAAGACATGCTGAAATCAGAGGGACATATTTTGCATTACTGCTACTTTTTTTTTTTTTTTTTACAACCAGGAAATGGCAGCTATAGCAGCCACTGTGTGAACAGACTGCTGGACTTGATGGGCTTTGGTCTGATCTAGCAGGGATGTTCTTTAGGATTGCTAGGTCCCTCTTCTCTACTGGCGGAGCCTGAGGAGGGCGGGGTTTGGGGAGGGGAGAGACTTCAATGCCATAGAGTCCAATTGCCAAAGCAGACATTTTCTCCAGGTGAACTGATCTCTATTCTATTCTATTCTATTCTATTCTATTCTGTTCTGTTCTGTTCTGTTCTGTTCTGTTCTGTTCTGTTCTGTTCTATACTGCTTTTCTCCCCACACTGGCTCTTGAGCCCAGATGTAAACTTGGCCTAGGTGAGAATGGACATTCTATTTTCAAATGGCCATCTTGTGCTTTCTACCCTACCTCAGCAACATGAATTGTATACCTGAGCTGTGAAAGAGATCACCAGCTCTGCTGTCAGCATCCTGTGCGCAAAGGCCCGTATCCCAGAGCACACCTGGACTGCCCTCGTAACCATCAACAGGAATCCACTCAGACGTCTCTGGACTAAATGCAGGCTGGGTGGCAAGCCTTGATGTACTAACCGCCCGGCTGACGTCTTGCCTTTGAGCTTTCACTCTGCTTCGATGACTCCACTTGAGTGGCTGATATCCTCTTTGAAGCTAGGGTTTTGTGCGCAAAAAATAATAATCATCCTGCCATCGCCGCTTTGATGCCCGTCCCCCCACTTAAATTAAAATGTTTCTGTGCACTTTCCAAAAAAGCACCCATTTCTGTTTATTGCACACTTCAAAGCGATGCGTGTCACATCCATGCCGCTCTGTAGAGTCAGCCGATAGGGACACCGTCAATGAACTGTGGATCCCCCTTATGACGGAATTGTACCACTCGGCATGGAAGAAGACGAAGAAGAAGAAGAAGAAGAAGAAGAAGAAGAAGAAGAAGAAGAAGAGTTGGTTTTTATATGCCGACTTTCTCTGCCGCTTAAGGCAGAATCAAACTGGGTTACAATCACCTTCCCTTCTCCTCCCCACAACAGACACCCTGTGAGGTAGGCGTGGCTGAGAGAGCTCCAAGAGAACTGTGACTAGTCCAAGGTTACCCAGCTGGCTTCATGTGTAGGAGTGGTTAAGACTCGCGACTCTGGCTGTGTGTTACTTCTATCACGCCAGAGGGGGAAACCATAATGGCAAAGTGTTTCTCAGTTGCGGCAAAACCTAAAAGGAGTCTTATCTCCAAGAATGAGAAAGGTTTTGTGGTCTCAGGTCTACTTCAGATGATGCAAGAAGGGTAGACACACTTGCTGTTTCTTGATTTAATGAATTTTTATGTTGCCCTTCCTTCAGGAACCAGAGAGTGGCATACAGCAGTCTTCCATCCTCCATTTTACCCTCACAACAAGTCTGAGAGAGTAGGGTTGCCACACACAGTAAACAGACGCATGAAGAGGTGATTAAAGTTGAGTGGCACATCTTTGCACATATTACCCATTAGAAGAAGAAGAAGAAGAGTTCAAGTACTTGAAGGGCTGTCATATAGAGGATGGTGCCGAGTTGTTTTCTGCTACCCCAGAAGGTTGGACCAGAACCAATGGGTTAAAATTAAATCAGAAGAATTTCCATCTAGACATTAGGAAGAATTTTCTAACAGAGTGGTTCCTCGGTGGAACAGGCTTCCTTGGGAGGTGGTAAACTCTCCTTCCCTGAAGGTTTTTAAGCAGAGGCTAGATGGCCATCTGTCAGCAATGCTGATTCTATGACCTTAGGCAGATCATGAGAGGGAGGGCACCTCGGCCATCTTCGGGGCATGGAGTAGGGGTAACTGTGGGTGTGTGTGGGGAAGGTAGTTGTGAGTTTCCTGCATTATGCAGTGGGTTGGACTAGACGACCCTGGTGGTCCCTTCCAACTCTATGATTCTATGATCCTTCTATGATTCTAGGTAGGTTATGTTGAGCGTGTGTGATGGGCCCCAGGTCACCCAGCCGGCTTTCATGGCAGAGGGGGGATTTGGACCTGGGTCCAAGTCTGACACTTTAGTCAGTGTGGTATAGTGGTTAAGAGCAGTGGACTTTAATCTGGAGAAGTGGGTTTGATTCCCCACTACTTAGGGTTGCCCACCTCCAAGTACTGGCTGGAGATCTCCTGCTATTATAACTGACCTCCAGCTGACAGAGATCAGTTCCCCTGGAGAAAATGGCTGCTTTGGCCATTGGACTCTATGGCATTGCAGTCCCTCCCCTCCCCAAACCCCGCCCTCTTCAGGCTCCACCCCAAAAACCTCCTCTGGTGGCGAAGAGGGACCTGGCAACCCTACCACTCTTCCATATGAGTGGCAGATGCTAATCCGGTGAACCGGGTTGGTTTCCCCACTCATGAAGCCAGCTGGGTGACCTTGGGCTAGTCACAGTTCTCTGCAAACTCTCTCAGCCCCATCTACCTCACAAGGTGTCTGTTTTGGGGAGAGGAAGAGAAGGCGACTGTAAGCCGCTTTGAGTCTCCTTAAAAGATAGATAAAATCGGCGTATAAAAACCAACTCCTCCTCCTCCTCCTCCTCCTCCTCCTCTTCTTCTTCTTCTTCTTCTTCTTCTTCTTCTTCTTCTTCTTCTTCTTCTTCTTCTTCTTCCCACTACACCGTGCCAGCTTGCTTGATCAAACCTAAACCGGCCGGTGCCTTTTGAGTATCCCAAAGTTTCTCCAAGTCTTACAGAGAAAGCTGGCAAAGATTATCAGCAGACTGGCAGCATCCTGCTCCCTTTGTCACTTATCTCTTTGCCTATCTTATCTCTCCTTTTGTAGCTAATTGTCCGTAGGGGATGAGAGAGGGAGGGGCAGGAACACTCACACATTAAAAGAGAGATGAGATAAACAGAGATAAACAGTGGATTGGAGAAAGGCAGCCGGGGGCTCTTACTTCCTCCGCAGATCCCCTCCAGCTTTCTCTATCATCAGCAGAGCTTCAGTTGTCAGAGTGGCTGGCTTGCAGCTGCTTTTCATGAGCAGAATATAATGCAAATCCAAGCTCTCCGTGGAGTCAGACTTGGTTCTGCAGTGTAGACCTCTCTGATATCATATGTGCAAAGGCTTACATGAGAACATAAGAAAGGCCATGCTGGCTCAGACCCAGGCCCATCAAGTCCAGCAGTCTGTTCACACAGTGGCCAACCTGGTGCCTCTAGGAAGCCCCCAAGCAAGACGACTGCAGCAACATTGTCCTGCCTGTGTTCCACAGCACCTAATATAATAGGCATGGCTCCTCTGATCCTGGAAGGAATAGCTATACATTATGACTAGTATCTCGGGTTGCCAGGTCCCTCTTCAACACTGGCAGGAGGTTTTTGGGGTGGAGCCTGAGGAGGGTGGGGTCTGGGGAGGGGAGGGATGTCAATGCCATAGAGAACAATTGCCAAAGCAGCCATTTTCTCCAGGGGAACTGATTTCTATCAGCTGCCTGGAGATCAGTTGTAATAGCAGGAGATCTCCTGCTACTGCCTGGAGGTTACACCAAAATTCACACAGAAACCGGATATTCTATATATGCAGTTATATTTCAATAAGTCATCCCCCGACAAACACTAAATATTAAATACATCTTCATTAGTTACACAATACAGTTTCACCAATTGTGATTAACAGGTAAGTATATAAATATTTCTGTCTAATATTGTTTCTTTCTTTTACAGCAATCAGATGTCAGACAGGCGACAACACTGCCTGGAGGTTGGCAACCTTACTAGTATCCATTTTTACTAGCAGCCACAAATAGCCCTCTCCTCATATACAATGGAAGAAGAAGGTTTTGTTGAGTTGCAACAATCTCATGGGGACTCCATCTATAGAACCAAGGCTGTTATCAGCACACTCTAAGGTGGGGCATATGCCAGGTCCCACACACTTCCCTGCTCTTCATTCCTTTGCTCATTCCTTTCCTTGCAAGCGCCCCCCTCCTGTGCTCCCAGCTACCCAATTTGCCCACCACTCCCAGGGAAGAGTTTGCTGATAGAATCATAGACTCATAGGCCAACTTTTCATGGTAGATTTTGCTTCTCTCTTGCCGTGGAGTAAAAAAAAAAAAGGATTAATTTTTTTTTTCATAGCCACGGATCATCCCCGTCAATCCCTAAGTAGTTTTGGTTTTTCATGGGAACAAAGCATGCAGCATTCTACAACGGTTTGGTCTTCCCCTTTGCTGGAGCCCTCCCCTTCTGATAAGCTCATTGTTTATGCCCTCCCCCAACTCCGCCCCAACTCCACCCAGTGGATTACTTTGTGCGGTTCACCTCTGTGGACACAGCCCCAGCGCAAAAAAACAAGCACCAGTCCCTCTGGTTTCCTTATATAATTTTTCTATTTACCATGCTCCCCATTTTCCCCACCCCCATACTTGGCGACGTGCCCCCCCTTTCCCAGACTTTGACAGACAGTCATCATTGTGCCCCCCTCAGTACAGCTCCTGCTGTCCAGTGCCAGGAACTTCCATCCAAGAGGGCTGGTAGCCTTGGGGGCGAATGCTCAGGAGACCAAACCGCTCAACTCCACTTTCATGCAACCAAATGTATGGGGAGTTTTGCCTTGGATTTGCCGCTCTCTGGATGCACACTCTCCCTTCCCTTCCCTTTGCAGCATGCCGATCCGCACACTTTCCCAAGATTTCCATAGTTCCTTTGTTCTGTTCTTTTACCAGGTTTGGGATGCACAGGATGCATGGGGGTGGGAGAGGAGGGAGACCCAGAGCAGACTGGCCATCCCTCCTCAGAGGGGTGACAGGAGGGAGCTTTGCCTTGGATTTGCCACTCTCAGGATGCACATTTTCCCCATCCGAACTCTCAAAACTCAACAATAAGCCCCCAAAGCAGAGTTTTGAGAATTTGAATGGGGAAATGTACATCTAAAGAGTGGCAAACCCAAGGCAAAACCTTCCATGCATAAATGGCCAAACACTCTTCCTTTTATAGAGTCAATCCATCTCTTGTTGGGACTTCCTCTTTTTCCTGCTGCCTTCAACCCATTATGGATCCAGGGCAAGTCCTATCTTCTGCTACCAATAGGGTTGCCAGCTCTGGGCTGGGATATATTTGGAGATTGGGGGGGTGGTGGAGCCTGGGGAGGATGAGGTTTGGGGAGGGGAGGGGAGGGACCTCAGCATGCCCATTCGCCAAAGAAGCCATTTTTGCCAGGGGCACTGATCTTGATCATCTGGAGATCAATTGTCATAGCAGGAGATCTCCAGGTGCCACCTGGAATTTGACAACCTTAGCTACCAACAGGATAGTTACGATCATAGCAGTGACACTCCTAGCCCCGCCCACTTCATAGTGCCATTGAGGAAAGAGCATACGGGTGTCTGTGGGAGTGTTCATGAGGTGAAAAAGGCACAGGTAGATGGGGTGGGGGTATATAATCATAGAGTTGGAAAGGACCACCAGGGACATCTAGTCAACCCCCCTGCACAATTCAGGAAATTCACAACTACCTCCCACATACACACCCAATGACCCCCTACTCCATGCCCAGAAGATGGCCAAGATGCTGTCCCTCTCATCATCTGCTTAAGGGTACATTGAAGGGGGCAGGGGTCCTGGTAATGGGCATAAGAGGAGAGGGAGGCCCCTGAACACTCTTTCCACAGTAGGAAATCTGACATTAATGAACTGAAACACTATGATATAGAGTACACCACTTGGACCAGGGCAAGTGAGTCACTCTGACCCACTCAAACCAAGTCAAATGTCAAGGAGCGAAGGGAAGAGAGGATGCTTGAGCACCAATCACATCACCACTCCAAAGGTATCTGGAGGCTCAAGTGAGAATCCTGCCTTTCCAAAGCAGCCCTGCTGGGCATCATGGAGGATTTTTTTTTAAAAAAAACATTCAAGTTAAATATAGAAACGAGATGAGAGAAAGGCATGCGCAGGCAGAAAGCTCATCTGCTGGGAAGATGGCGTAATTTATTTTAGGCCTAATTCAATTAAAATCCAATGAATCCAGGGGGTTAGGGAAAGGCTTGACAAAGGTAAGGGGGAGGAGACAGAGATAAGGAGGGCTGCCACAGAACAATGGCACTCGAGCTGCCAGCCAGGTGGATTTACAGCCCGCTCTATTTTTCCAATTACAGCCATTGTGATATAGAAAAGTCAGGAGCAGCTATGGTGGTATCTTGGGCTAAAAAAGCACCTTTTCCTTCCTCCATAAGCGCAAGCAGGGAAGGACAGCAGAGGGAGGAAAGGGTGGAAATATTTACAGGATTCCTGCAGATTGAGTATTGGTAAGAGGCAGGCAGGCTGAGGAGGAGAGAAGCAACCTTAAAAACAACCAGTCACTCTCATGCACAAAAATGTGCTTTAGGGAGAGAGGAAAAGTACCATGCGAAACCCAATTAGCACTGATCTAGCTGTTTTTTGTTTCTTTGCTTTTGGTCTCCCCCCCCCCCCATTGCTGGTAGTTCTGCTGCCAGGTTTAGCACACAATCAGTGAGAGATGAACAAAAGTGATTTGCCATTGCCTGCCTCTGCGTAGCAACCCTGGACTTCCTTAATGGTCTCCCATCCAAATACTAAGCAGGGCCACCCTTGCTTAGCAGCTGAGATCTGATAAGTTTGAGCTATCCAGGACCATCCAGGTCAGGGCACTTGATATCATAGTGCTGTAATTATTGATTATACTTTTCATATGTGACATTTACATTGTATCATGCTGTTCTTACTTCATTGCTATGAGTTGCAATCCAGTCTAAATGAGAAAGATGAGCTATGAATGAAGCAAATAAATAAATAGATGATAGTACTGATTGAGCAGGGCCCCCGTGGTGCAGAGTGGCAAGCTGCAGTGCTGCAGTCAAAAGCTCTGCTCATGACCTGAGTTCAATCCTGATGGACGTCAGTTTCAGGTAGCCGGCTCAAGGTTGACTCAGCTTTCCATCCTTCCGACGTAGGTAAAATGAGTACCCAGCTTGCTGGGGGTAAAGTGTAGATGACAGGGGAAGGCAATGGCAAACCACCCCATAATCAAAGTCCGCCTAGTAAACGTCGGGATGTGATGTCACCCCATGGGTCAGGACTACCTTTACCTTTACCATTACTGATTGGGCAGAAAGGCAGGTTCCAAGTTTTGGAGTCTTTGGATTCTTCCAGATCTTCAATTTGACTGGTTTTAAATTGTTATTTTTAGACTATATTATAGATTTTAATTATCTTGTTATATTCTTATGATATTGATTTAATTGGACTATTCTAGTTGTTATTGCTGGATGTTAGCCGCCCTCGTTAGGGAAAGGATGGGATACAAATCTAAATACATAAAGGGTGAAACAATGAGATTTGATTAAATAAAAATCACTGAGGTATCAAGCCAAAGAGAGTGCCTCTAGGGCATAATATTTGCTCAAAACAGTACCTAATCAAAAGCTAGGGAGCATCTTTGGGACATGCAGCTGTTTGGGTTGCAGCCAGTTCATTCATGGTGTGTGGAAAGTGTGGTTAGAATCACAGAAACATAGAGTTGGAAGGGACCTCCAGGGTCATCTAGTCCAACCCCCTGAACAATGCAGAAAATTCATAACCACCTCCCCCACCACACACCCCAGTGACCCCTACTCCATGCCCAGAAGATGGCCAAAAAAACCCTTCCAGGATCCCTGTTATGGGGGCTCCTTCACCACCAGCAACAATAGGGCAACATCCAACAAGGTCCAAAGGGCCTTGTTGCCCTTGTAAGGATCTCGAGGCCCAAATGGTGGAGAACAGAGTGGTGGGGTGGAGTCCTTGAAAATGGGTCATACAATGAGCCCCTTCCCACCAGCAATGAGGTCTGGGTAACCACTGTTATCTTTTTCAGTGGGGTTGTTCCATGGCAGATGTATTGGTTCATTCTCTAATAGAGAGGTAGAAAGTCATCAGAGGAGGCTCGTTAGGAGAAAGAGGTGAAAATCTGCTTTTTGATGTTAAAATGCACAAGCGAGATGAGTGCAGCCTGAGTTGAGAATTCAGATGTCTTTTTATGGTTCCGATTGGCTCTAGCCTAAGGGCTGAGCTATAGAACTATTAAGCTAGCTGCGCACCAATGAAGGAGTCGAGGATCCAGCTGCCGAAATGTAGGCTATGAATAGAGTCTGGTAAGCTCAGTGAGCCCATACAGCTGGGGGTTCCGGCGCTGCAAGCCCCCAAGAAAATTTTGAAATTTGACCAATTACAGGGACATTTTGAGTCCATATGAAATGGGTATTAGAGCATATTCTAATGTCAATATTAAGTACTTCAACTTCAATTGGCTTATGAGTCTATCACTGAAGTAGCCTTATTTTAATAACAAATACTTAAAAGACTCCATCGCTTTTGTTGAAGAATTTGCTCTTTAAAAAAAAATGTTGATTCAGGGCCCCTTTGGGATTAGGGGCCCTGAAGCTTAAGCTTCATTAGTTTCATAGTAGATCCACCACTGTTCATTGCAATGAAGCACTGTCCCTCCAGCCCAACCATACTTCTGAGAGTCAGTATGACGCAGTGGTGAAGAGCGGTGGCTCTAATCTGGAGAACTGGGTTCAATTCTCCACTCCTCCACATGAAGCCTGCTGGGTGACCTTGGGCCAGTCTCAGTTTTCTCTGAACTCTCTCAGCCCCACCTACCTCACAAGGTGTCTGTTGTGGGGAAGGGAAGGTGATTGTAAGCTGCTTTGAGACTCCTAAAGGCAGAGAAAAACAGGGTAAATTGGCTTTTTCTTTTGGTCTAAAGGCACGGTCTGGCCCATTGAAAACCAGTAATTATTGTTTTCTGGTCCAGCATTGGGCTGTAAATATTGTTTTCCAGATCCCAGGCGGTGAACCTTGACAGGTTCTGGTTCTGTTCTTTAAATAACACAGGGAAGAAACCCTGCAGGCAATGCTGAGAACCACCAGCGCTCCTCTCAGTGAATACGAAACATACCGATCATTGGAATCCAGACAGACATACTTATGCACACATACATAAATACACACATGCGCGCAGACACATACATACATAAACATACATATGCATGCATGCCCACACCAATTGAAATATCCACTGCAATTATCAGACCCTGCCTGAACTCTAAGACCATGTCAATCTCTGTGCATTGGAGAGCTGGCGTGCCACTTGGTCGTGTTTCTCTTTGCATCTAGGAGAGACAAACCCACCTTCCGCATCCCCACTCCTCTGTTATCTTCATGGTCAGCATGAACATCAATCAATCAATCCATCCATCCAGTTTTATTTCGATACAATATCAGCTCTGAATAAAAATCAAAGTTAGGTTTAAAATAATAAAATAAAATAATAAAAGTTGACGATTCCGGGTAGGATGATTTGAGGAGGAGAGATCTTCTATCTATGCGGAAGGGTTTTCAATTAGCTGTTTAGGAATCCCACTAGACAGGAGGCAAAATTTGGCTCTTTGAGCGGTTATCTCCTGAGAGGAGTCTGCTAAGAGAAGGGAAACTTTAGCTTCTTCCGATCTCCCAGGAAAGGATGACAATATGGGGAGAATGTCGTTGTAGGAGGGGACATTGCAGCGGAACAGGTTCTATGGGTTCCACTTTCTCTCTTTTGCATGGGCACAGTCGTTGGTGAAAGGGAGGCGTGCGAACCTGAAACACGGCGATGATGATGATGATTTCATTTTTATTTTTGTAAAAGGGAAAAGATTCCTTGAAATCCGATTTCAGGTTCCGAGCAGGGGTTTGCGCGTCGTGATTTCCCCCCAAGCAGGGCGCGCGCTCCCGGTAGAGCTGGAAGCTCCGGGGACGTGCCAAAAGGTCCCTTTCGCCTAAGAAGCAGCCAGGCGCTGTGTGTGTGTGCGTGAGTGCGTGCATGCGTGTGTGTGTGTGTGAGAGAGAGAGACGCACACCCGCGCATACACACACACAGAGACACACAGACACACACGCCGAGCGAGAGCAGAGCCAGCGCTTGCAAGAGGCGACCCGGCAGCCACTCAGAGGCGGCGAGCGAGAGGGACGCGCGGAGGCATTGGCGGACCGGAGCCATCGCCGACCGGAGGAGGGTCTCCGCGCCGCTTTCCCGACCTCATCCCAACCTGAGCAGAGCGGGGAACGAGCCGGGCGGCCCGCGGAGGAGCGCAGGCAGCGGGAGAGCCACGCCGCCGGCCAGCCAGCCAGCCAGCCAGCCAGCCAGCCAGCCTCCAAGTGCCGGGAGCAGGGGGATGCTCGCCTCCCCCTGACCGGGGCAGGCGCGGGGTCTCCGGCTCCGCTTCCTCCGGCAGGCGGCGGCGGAGCCCCGGCGAGCGGCTCCCTCTCGGGCCGCCGGAGGAGGCGACGGGAGCGGGGCATGTCCGGCGAGCGGCCGGGCAAGGAGGACGGCGGGGGAGTCCGGGCCGAGAGGCCGGCGCGGAGCGGCGGTGAGTGGCTCCGGCTGGGAGGCGAGGCGCATCGTGCTGGATGGGCGGGCGGGTTGGGCGCTGCTGCCGCTCTCCAAGGTGCTGAAGCCCGCCGCGCTCCGCTTTCGTGGGCCGCCGCTCGAAGTTGGAGGCGGCCGGCAGGGCAGGGCGAGCCCGCCTGGGGCTGCGCTGGGGACGGGGGCGGGAGGAGGGGAGCCCGAGGTTATGGGGCCGGGTTGCGGTTTCTTAAAAGCGCGTTTGCCGGCTTCGGGGACTGGGGGGACGTCGGTCCTGAGGAGGGAGAGGAGGGAGAGTTGCAGGGCTAGCGAGTTGGGTCGCCTCTGAAAGGAAGCAGCAGTCGGTGTTTTTTCTTCTTCTTCTGGAAAGTTGAGTTGGGTGGAAGTTCGGGATGAACTTTGGGGTGGGGGAAGCTGTGCTCCCTTGTTTCAGCCCAGTTCGGGATTAAAATTGGGTCCCCATACCTACCTACCTACCTTCCTTCCTTCCTTCCTTCCTTCCTTCCTTCCTTCCTTCCTTCCTTCCTTCCTTCCTCTCTCTCTCTCTCTCTCTCTCTCTCTCTCTCTCTCTCTCTCTCTCTCTCTCTCTCTCTCTCTCTCTCTCTCTCTCTCTCTCTCTCTCTCTCTCTCTCTCTCTCTCTTTCCATCCATCTATCCTTCCATCTTTCCATCTATCCTTCCATCTTTCCTTCTTTCCTTCCATCTTTCCTTCTTTCCTTCCATCTTTCCTTCTTTCTTTCCATCTTTCTTTCTTTCCATCTTTCTTTCTTTCCATCTTTCTTTCTTTCTTTCTTTCTTTCTTTCTTTCTTTCTTTCTTTCTTTCTTTCTTTCTTTCTTTCTTTCCATCTTTCTTCCTTTCTTCCTTTCTTCCTTCCTTCCATAAAAACTAGAATGATCTTTTTCTTTAAAAAATAAATAAATCCAGATGACTTTCATGGTTGTTAAAGCTAGCAGGTGAGAGGATTCATAGGTGGAATGTAAACACACAGTTTGGCGATGCTGGACTGTTTCGTTGGTTTGTTTTTTAGGATGTCATAGTGAATCTTGTTCTTCTCCAGGGAAGAATCAGCATGTGTTTTGGCTGGTTATAGCTGTTCAAATAATACCTTGCGGGGGTGGGGGGAGCATTCATTGTATGTAGGTTTCCTTGACATCTATATATGCATTTTTTAAAAAATAACATAAAATGTGAGACTATAGCTTAAAAGAAAAACCAAAGTTTCCCAATTTTGGTGAAAGTTTCCAAAATGACTGCATTTATTTATTTATTTATTTATTTATTTATTTTAAAATATGTATATGCATGGCTTTCTCCCCAACAGCTCAGGCAACTTCCTTTCTTCCTCTCTCTTTCTCACTCATGCAGACTTATAAAATTATCTACTGCAGAGAAGTTGAAAACCGACAAACAATGCAATCCTAAAAGCATTTTTCCTGGGAGTGAGCCCCACTGAGTAGACTTTGGTAGGATTCCAAGTAGACCTTTCTTACAATTGTTCTTAAAAACCTTTAGATCATATTGAACACTTCCTGTGTACTTTGGTTCAAGATTTAAGATTGGGGGAACTCCACAATCTTGATTTGCAGGTCCACACAATGAGTGACAAACCTGGCAGCCTCAGTAATGGTGCCATCAATTCTTTTGGACACTTAGAGAGCAACCCTAAGCAGATCTACTCAGAATCCGAATCGGGTCCATTCAATAGGGCTTACTCCCAGGAAAGTGTCCTTAGGACTGCCCTTTTAGCAGCTCTCTTGACTGACCATAGTCAATGTGCATTGCTCCTAGTTGCAGTTCAGGCAGGCAAGCAATGGACATATCTTGGAAGTGGGGGTGGAATTTGGAACAGAAAATAGCCAGAGAAGAAAGGGTTAATCGCACACCCCCTTCCACACCTCCTCTGCTCAAAATTGCAGTGTCCTAGAACTGCATTTCTGTTTTTAAAATGAGTCATGGTTTTGGTTAAGCTGGGTTTGTATGTGATATGCCCATTTATCCTCATATTACTGTGAATGGCGAAAGGGATCCAGGGGTGTTTAGTCCCTTTTATACATACTTTAGAACCAAGCACAAAGAAAGTTGTTAAATACGTCAGAAGAGTTAGACCTGTTGTTATGCTTGGCAAGTTTTGTTTTTATTCTCCATCTAGAATATTTGCTTACAAAAGAGCCAGCAAAGAGCAAGTACTGGAGTAGGAAGAAACCATATCTGGAAAGCAGAGAAATTTGAAACGTGATCGATCAGTGAACACAGAATGTTGCAAGGGGAACAGATTCAGATTCTTAGACGCCGGGGGTTCTATCTGCCAATTTCAATGTAACGACATGATGGAATAAATCTGATTTCAGCAGGTATGGCAAGAGCCTCATGAATTGGAGGTCTGCCAACACTATTTTTAAAAAGTAAAAAAGAAACATTTAATGAATCGATGAATTCATATTTAAAATATTTTAAAGTATGGGAAACCTCTACTAATTCATAGTGCCCTGTGTAGAAATTAACCCATTCTTCCGGAGCACAAGACACAAATGGGAAAGTCGGATAAAACGTTCGGTGATGGCAGACAGACAGACAGACAGACAGACAGATAGATAGATAGATAGATAAGGGTCTACATGTGGCTTTCCTGCTTTTTCCTACCCAAAAATGCATTTGTAGATTGGATCGTCCAGATGTGGGCCAAGCCATGGTAAATCACATATTTATTTTGAAATACATGGCAAAACCAACTACGTTCCTTGCCCCAAGCAGACTCCAGTCCAAGTTTTGACAATGGGAAAGAAGTGGGGAACAGTGGAGAGAAGGCTGACCAGAGATGTATATGGCCAATTACTGCTATACAAATCTGAGCGTATCTGTACCCTTTTGAGTATATCTGTGGACTACATGGGTGGCCCAAAGTGATTGTTCACACTTTTGATCCATTATTATCAAATATGATGCAATAGATGTACCACTGGTTCTATTGTAGAAGATCTAAGTTCAGTTCCTGCTCAGCCACGGTGGTGGAAAGTGCCATCAAGTCGCAACTGGCTTATGGAGACCCCGTAGGGTTTTCAAGGCAAGAGATGTTCGGAGGTGGTTTACCATTGCCTGCCTCTGCATCATGACCCAGGTATTCCTTGGAGGTCTCCCATCCAAATACTAACCAGGGCCAAGCCATTCTTTTTTAAAGTTAATATCAATGCGGAAGCTTCAAAGACAATGAATTCTCCATTCAAAATCACTTTTGGGTATGAAAAAGCATGAAAACTCCCCTTAGATCCTCTGCCTGCCTGCCTGCCTGCCTGCCTGCCTGCCTGTCTGTCGGTTGGTCTTGCAGTTGGAGACCAAGCCCTATGAGAAAGGCTGAGGGACTTGGGAATGTTTAGTCTGGAAAAGAGGAGGTTGCGAGGGGACATGATTACTCTCTTTAAGCATTTGAAGGGCTGTCATTTAGAGGAGGGCAGGGAGCTGTTCCTGTTGGCAACAAAGGATAGGATTTGCAATAATTGCTTTAAATTATGAGCAGAAAGGTACTGGTTGGACATTAGGAATTATTATTTTTTTACATTGAGAGTAGTTCAGAAGTAGATTTGGCTGCCCAGGGAGGTGGTGAGCTCCCTTCTCTGGCAGTCTTCAAAAAGCTGCTGGACAAACACTTGTCAGGGGTGCTCTAGGCTGATCCTGCATTGAGCAGGGGGGTTGGCCTTGATGGCCCATATGGTCCTTCCATATGGCCCATATGGCCCCTTCTTGGTATGAGAATTGGCCTTTGTACATGTGTTTGTTTCAGTGCATGCTCATGGGATGGGAAGCAGATGCTGGCCATGACTTCCTAGCACATGGATGCTCAATGAAACCTACTGAAGGTATGATTCCCCAACATGCTGATTTCTACTTGGAAATGCTTTCCTTTTAGGAAATCCTTAAACATTATAAAGCTGCACTCCTTGCTTTCCTTAAAGGGTTATTATTGTGTTAGGGCTAAATGGCACAAGGGGCAGTCTTTAAGCAGAGGCTGGACACTTGTCAGGGATGCTCTAGGCTGATCCTGCATTAAGCAGGGGGTTGGACTTGATGGCCTGTATGGCCCCTTCCAACCCTATGATTCTATATTTTTAACCTCCTCAAAATCTTTGCAATAGTGATGGTGAAGATATCTAAATGAACTGAAAATTGTGGCCTATCTCAATGTTCTTTTCCAATTGAATGGTCACATACGCACTTTGGACTTTTCCAAAAAATGGCTGTGTGTGGACATTCTGAGCCATGGTAACATGTATGCCCTAGGGTGTGAAAAGGGGATAAGAAGGTTTTCTCTGGCAAAGATGGCCTAACCTTTGAAAAAAGATCAAGGGACCCTCGGAGACTTGCTCAGATAAACATGATGCAGCTGTTAGGGTAACAGAAATGCTCATGAAGTAAGAGAGAGAGAGAGAGAGAGAGAGAGGCTGAGCTAAGTCATGCAAGGCAAGATCAATGGATCAAGGAGCTTCTAAGAGATGGCCCAGGCTAGCCTGATCTCGTCAGATCGCAGAAGCTAAGCAGGGTCAGCCCTGGTTAGTATTTGGATGAGAGACCACCAAGTAATTCCTGGGTTGCTGTGCAGAGGAAGGCACTGGAAAACCACCTCTGTTAGTCTCTTGCCATAAAAACCCCAAAAAGGGGTTGCCATAAGTCGGCTGCGACTTGACAGCACTTTACACACACACACACACACACACACACACAATGGCTCAGGCACACTTCCTACAAAGTTCTACTCCTGATCAGAAATGGCTGGAACTATGTTAGTGTGGTACCACAAAATGTGAAAAAAAATTGGTGGCACCTGAAAGACTTGCCAATAAAGATGGCAGGGAGCCAGGCTTTTCCCATTTGTACATAGCTTTGTAATCTTGTGCGAATAACCATGCTGTTTCATAAATACCCATGCACAGGTTGTTAACCTGTGGGCCACTTTACACATCGTGCAGAACAGAACTGGGTTTGCAGTTGAGTGTATGATGTGTGTGTGCAAACACTCTGCAGGCACATTTTTAAAACTAAAACATAAAGCGATGGGGTGCAAAACTAGGGGGAAAGGGAGAACAACAGAGGGGAAATAAAATCAGCTGAATGGATCTCTTGTACAGGACATTTCCTTGAATTAGTAGGAACAAGGGAAGAATACATTTAATTAAAACAACAACAACTGGGAAGTCATGCGAGGCCTGTGAAATTCTGAACACTGGCTCCCCAAAAGAAAGGTCAGGGCTGGTAGGTTTGGTGGAGTGCCCTGAATAAGTTGCTGACATAGGAGGCAACTGGGAGGTTTGCGGCTCTGAGTAATGTGGTTTACAAACAACGACAGAAATGCTCCGTTTGGTACTCCACAAAAAAGCTATCGATTTGGCCAAGGGAAGGCTGATTGCATTGGAAGCCGTGCAAGAGACCAGAGGGGGTCAGCAAAGGGTAAAGACTTTACTGTGGAGATAAAACACTTTTCAGTGTGAGAGAGTCGAGGGTGTCACTGTGCAGTTTGGTTTCCTCGAATTAAAACCAGTGTGTCGAGGGGTCGCTTATTTTTAACTGCAGTTTTCAGATACCCCCTTGCATTGTTCGAAGCCCACACAGAAAACAAAGAACACCTGTGTTTCACAGCTTCATATATTAGAGAGCTGGGGCTGGATTGGGCTGCCCTGTTGGATGTACACTTCACTTCAAACACGGCTTTGCTGCTTCATGATGTGTGAAAGGACCCTAATGTGATATGCAGCGGGATCTTCAGTGAGGGGACTCCCCTCACCTTTTCAAGGAGTCTGTTCCGCAGAGTGGGGCCACTATAGAAAAGGTCCAGGTTCTGGTCGATCCCAGGTGGGCCACCCTAAGTGGAGAAACAGCCAGCAGGTGGCAGGCTGAAGTCCCTAGCAGGCCCACTGGAAGGAGCCAGTCCTTCAAATACGTGGGCCCTAGGTAGGGTTGACAGGTCCCTCTTTGCCATTGGTGGGAGATTTGGGGGGCAGAGCCTGAGGAAGGTGGGGTATGGGGAGGGGAGGGACTTCAATGTCATAGAGTCCAATTGCCAAAGTGGCCATTTTCTCCAGGGGAACTGATCTCTATTGGCTGGTGATCAGTTGTAACACACCATGATGACAGACAAGTGGATCCTGTTCTTCTAGTACAGTGGTTCCCAAAGTGGGCAGTACCACCCCCTGGGGACTGGGGGATTACCTAGAGGGGCACTAAAAGGCAAGGGGCCAGCAGCGGGGACGGTAGAGGTGGGCCACTTCAACTGTGTTATTGGATAGGGTAGGGGGCGCTGGGGTTGAGTTTGTGGAACCAAGGGGGCAGTGGCCCAAAAAGTTTGGGAACCACTGCTCTAGAACATCAGCCTTCCCGACCAGTGTGACCTCTGTCTTGTCTGGATTGAGTTCCATCTTGTTCTGCCTTATCCACCTGACTACGGTGCACACGCTTTCAGAGTGTAAGTCTAAACAATCTATTGATACAAATGTGGACATTTGACTTGGGATTTCTCAGTCACACTTTGCCCCAGGCAGGACAGAAATGGTGGGTTGTGTCTACACATTCCAAAGAGGCAGTAGGCATAGCCTGCATTCTGTCCACATTCCCCCGTTTGCCCAGAACATGGATCTTCCTCTGAACTGCACCCGAGATGTCCAGCATGTCATCTGAGTGCTATGCATATGTGCACGGATGCTAAAAAGGATCCCCAATTGCTGTTGTCTTTGTTGGTTCCTGCTTCTGAGAGATTTCTTCTGTTCCTCCCAACGAGCCATCGCATTTTCGCTCGTATTCTTGCACCCTCCATATGTTCCTGCGCACAGCTTGCACGTTACGTTTTCTGTCAGCTTCCGAAGAAGCCTAGATAACTCATGCCACTTCTTATAGCTTAAAATACAAACAACTCCTCGAAAGCTGCCGGGGCTGGAGAGACTGAATTTTTAATTCCTTCAGCTCTTGCAAAGTCCAGTCGGTTGCTGCTAACTTTATACTCATGGGGGGAGGGGGGGATTCTGAGCATATGGTTGCTTACCTTCTGTGAACAGGCTTTCTGGGCCGCTTTATCAAGCCCCTCAAAAACACGTCCTGGCATCTTCTCTTTCCTACAGGAAAGAGGCTGATTGGAAGCAGCGGAATCCCTGTAGGATTTTATTCTCAGAGTATTTAGGATCGATAATTGCATGTTAGCGATGGGTAGATTTTAAAATTAAATCTGTAACCTCTGAAGACGCGTGTTTGGATTTCATTAGATGTTGGAGGGGTGTGGGCATATTTAAAGTGCATATGTTTTAAAGTGCATTGGTATGCTTAACGTTGTTTGCTCTTTTCTATGCATATGTTTTAAAGTGCATTGGTACACTTAGGAGTGTTTGCTCTTGTCTGAGTCCAGAAAAGCCTTGCCAGACTTCAAAGCAAGGTCTCAACTGATCCATTTTGATTCCACTGTTTTTCCAAGGAGCTCATAGGGTCCTTGGTCCAACCAGTGGTCTCTTCAGTTCAAAGGATCTCAGCCAGGTAGCAGATGTGGCCTTTCTCTACCTGAGATCCTGGAGACCCACCACCATTGATGGACAGCATGAAAATCAGTTATCTGGCAGTATAAAGGAGGTTCAGTATTGTATCATCATGAGTACATCTGACCTGTGTTTGCTGCTTTAATGGGAAGCCCATTAGAACGCTAACACTCCAGCATGGCAGCTGCTCATTTCCAGCTGATTCAACAAAACTCAGTTTTGTGAACAAATGAAGCTGCCCTATACTGAATCAGACCCTTGGTCCATCTAAGTCAGTATTGTCTACTCAGACTGGCAGTGGCTCTCCAGGGTGTCAGGCAGAAGATCTTCCACATCACCTACTACCTGGTTTTTACTGGGGATGCCGGGTAGGGCTGTCAATTCGGTTCGGTCCGAACTGATAATCAACCGAATTTCCCCTGATTCGGTGATTTTCAGTTCCGACGGATCCGAACTCAAATCTGGCGGGCAACCGGTAGGGCCGAATTCAGCGAGTTCGGGAGTTCGCGAATAAATTCGGCCAATTCGGCCCCCCCTTCAGGGCAGCCCGCTGAAAGGCGCGGGCTGCCCTTTAAACTGAGCTGCGCCTCCCAGCTGGGAGGCTCAGATCAGTTTAAAGGGCAGCCCGCCTCCCTTCAGCGGGCTCCCCTGAAGGGAGGCGGGCTGTCATTGAAACTCATCTGTGCCTCCCGCCCGGGAGGCGCAGATGAGTTTCAATGACAGCCCGCCCCCCTTCAGGGAAGCCAGCTGAAGGGGGGCGGGCTGTCATTGAAACTCATCTGTGCCTCCCGCCCGGGAGGCACAGATGAGTTTAAATGACAGCCCGCCCCCCCTTCAGGGAAGCCAGCTGAAGGGGGGCGGGCTGTCATTGAAACTCATCTGTGCCTCCCGCCCGGGAGGCACAGATGAGTTTACATGACAGCCCGTCCCCCTTCAGGGAAGCCCGCTGAAGGGGGGCGGGCTGTCATTTAAACTCATCTGCGCCTCCCGCCCGGGAGGCACAGATGAGTTTCAATGACAGCCCGTCCCCCTTCAAGGAAGCCCGCTGAAGGGGGGCGGGCTGTCATTTAAACTCATCTGCGCCTCCCGCCCGGGAGGCACAGATGAGTTTAAATGACAGCCCGTCCCCCTTCAGGGAAGCCCGCTGAAGAGGGGCGGGCTGTCCTTTAAACTCATCTGCGCCTCCCGCCCGGGAGGCACAGATGAGTTTAAATGACAGCCCGTCCCCCTTCAGGGAAGCCAGCTGAAGGGGGGCGGGCTGTCATTTAAACTCATCTGCGCCTCCCGCCCGGGAGGCACAGATGAGTTTAAATGACAGCCCGCCCCCCTTCAGGGAAGCCCGCTGAAGGGGGGCAGGCTGTCCTTTAAACTCATCTGCGCCTGGCGCAGATGAGTTTAAAGGGCAGCCGCGCCTCTCCAGCGGGCTCCGCTGGAGAGGCGCGGCTGTCATTTAAACTCATCTGAGCCTCCCGCCCGGGAGGCTCAGATGAGTTTAAAGGACAGCCCGCGCCTCTCCAGCGGAGCCCGCTGAAGGGGGGCGGGCTGCCCTTTAAACTGATCTGCGCCTCCCAGCTGGGAGGCTCAGATCAGTTTAAAGGGCCCCCGCGCGCCTTCAGGGAATCCCTGAAGGCGCGCTTCGGCCGAATTTTCCCCCGACCTCCGGATCCCCCCGAATTACCGGGGATCCGAAGCGGGGGAGTTCGGACTTCGGACCGTACCGACCCCACAAGGGTCAAATTCGGCCGAATCCGAACTGTACCAAATTTTTTTTTTTGACAGCCCTAATGCCGGGGATTGAACTTGGGACCTTCTGCATTTCAAGCACAGGCTCTACCACTGAGCCACAGCCCCTCCCCACAAATGAACCCACCCTCCATTCCTGGCTTTCTTCAAATTGCCTTTAGTGTGGAGAGAACCATCCACACCAGCTCTGTCTAACTTACACACTGGCTCTGTACCGTCACACAAACTGCACTGTGAGGTCAGCTACAAAAACTGCACCAAGTGTGATGTGCATCTGTTGTCATTGCAGGGGCTTGTAACACTGTTGTCTTTTTGGAAGCTTTTGAGAAATTCATCCAGGGCTTCTAAGCTATGATGCTGCTTAAACAAACAGGAGAAGCTTCAAAAGCAGCCAGGGAATTGGATGGTGGTTAGGCCAAACAAATATACATGGTTCACCCTTGCAGTCCTGTGTCCCTTGTTGCCATGGCTTTCAGAGTTCCCTTACATATCTGCTTTGTACCAGTTGTGTACGCGATTCTCCCATTCCAACAGGTCAATAGTTTAGCGGAGGCAGCAAAAAGAGTCCCTGGCTGGGCGGATGAGCTCAGTCATCTGAATGGCTTGGTAGAGTTGCTCCATTAGGGCTGCCAAGACCCTACAATGATGGGGGATCCCTAGGGTTGCCAGGTTGCTCCTTGCCACCAGAGGGAGCTTTGAGGGGGAGAGGCTGGTGGCCGCGATCAGCACACATGTCAACCATGTGAGGTGCCAATATCACTTCTGGGTTTACCTGGAAGCAACATAGATGCTCTTGCAATTGCCTTCAAAACTCTATGGTTACCATAGAGTTTTGGAAGTGATTGCTAGAGCGTCCGTGGCACTTCTGGGTAAACCCAGAAGTGATGTTGGTACGTTACTCATGCAGTGATCACGGCCACCCCCTACACTGGCCCTCTTCTGCCTGCTGACCAGTTGAAGGTCAGCAGGCAGCCCGGGGGATTGGCAGGCTATTGCCTACCTCCACTGTACAGTTGGCAAGCCTAGGGTTCCCCTGTTGCTGTTCAGAGCAGTGTTAGGTCAATAAAAAAAAAATAACACAGCCATGGGTGCTTACTGGAAGTTCTTCCTGGAAATCACAAAGGGTAGCTCTAGGAATTGCCAGAAACTAGAGTGGTTTTACTATAGAGTTTCTGGAAATTTCTAGAGCTACTCTTTATCACTTCCTGCATGTTTATTTTCTAAACAAATAAAATAAACCTAACATTTCTTGAGCAGGGCCAGCTTGCACATGGCTCCTTTTTTCTCTCTCCTGGTCGAACAGAGAGGAACTAGTTAACATCTTCACATTAATATTAAATTATGTCATGACCTACATGAACAAGGTCAAACTGGAAAGGAAGTAATATTGTTATCACTTCAATGGTCTGCCCCCTTTAGTAACTCAGAATTTCTGTTTCTTTTGTTCCTGGGTAAACATTGCTATTATCATGGCCATGAACATTCAAAGAAGGAAAATGAAAACAATGTTTTGATGACAAAATGATAAAAACACGTAGTTCTCATACAAATATCTATTTCAGAGAAATAGATTTTTCTTTTGTGAAAGAAAAGAAGAAAACCCTTTGCAGATGCAAGGCCACAGCTGCCCTGCTTATTCAACACGAAGAAAAGCATTTCAAAACTATTGTTCCTCCCTCCTTCCCCAATTGAAATCCTTAATATTGTACTTTTCACAGATAAAAGTATCATTGTACATAGGGTTGCCAACCTCGAGGTGGTGGCTGGAGATCTCCCGCTATTACAACTGATCTCCAGGCGACAGAGATCTGTTCATAGGGTTGCCAGGTCCCCCCTCTCCTCCGGCAGGAGGTTTTTGGGGCAGAGGTGAGGCAAAGATTGTGCGTGGCTGCACGGGCACGTTTGTGTCGCTTCCGATTTACACCCGTAAGTGCCGCATCGCAAGGGGACTTTTACCACTCAAAATGGGAGTTTGAGTGGTAAAA
The DNA here is from genome assembly GCF_029931775.1 of Euleptes europaea. Lineage (NCBI taxonomy): Eukaryota > Metazoa > Chordata > Lepidosauria > Squamata > Sphaerodactylidae > Euleptes > Euleptes europaea. Next base: position 14,365,165 of record NC_079323.1, read on the forward strand.
GGTCTGCTGCGATACAACACTTCCAAGTGCAAATGCATTGCAAGGGGCAGTTTACCACTCAAACTCCCAGTTTGGTAAAAGTGGTACAATTGGACTCTACGGCATTGAAATCCCTCCCCTCCCCAAACCCCACCTTCCTCAGGCTCCACCCCAAAAACCTCCTGCTGGTGGTGAAGGGGGACCTGGCAACCCTATGTGTCTATGTTCACTGTTCTTGCAGGGTGTGTATGTGTGTGTGTGTGTGTGTAAGAGACTCATACCAGACAAAGTAACTTGGCTCTTGCGGTGTGTTTTATTTTCAGCAAGGCTGTGCTTTTGACAAAAGGAGAGAATCACAGAAGTATAATTTTCGGAGGGGAATACCTGACATTGAAACAGAAGGGCAGAAGCTGAAAAAGGACTGCTTTGTAGATCAGCATTGGCTTCCCATGGCTAAGAATTTAGTCCTTTTCAGTTTCTGGGGTGAACTCTTAACATGGTTTAATGGCCCGCTCTTGGACACAGTCCACAATAAATTGCAAATAATAATATTAATAATAACCCCCCCTCCCATTCTCTATGTAGTTCATTATAGCTGCAATCCTAAAAGATGGGCGAAGCTCTTTAGGATCCACCGTGACCCCTTGCCAGTTTAAGTGCCTCTTTAATCCGGGACAAAGAACACTTATGCCATCCCAGGGACAAACACACCAGCATCGGGGAGCTGTGGAGCTGCACCGGCTCCCACCACCAGCACAGCCACGCCGACAGGGAGTTCCCAGAAGGGAAAGCCAGCAGCAGCATGGGGGTGGGTGTTCCTGGGGCATTCCAAGGGGTGGAGCTGACATTACTCAGCTTCCACACCCCTTTTGCCCCAGAAACTCCCCCTCAAACTGCGGTGTCGCTACACCATCTTTTTGGTGGAGTAGCCTCGCTATACTCGATGGGGGCATTCCCCCTTTTTTAGTTCTTAAATGCTTTTTGTCTTTCCCTTTAGTGGCCAGGAAGCCTCTGTGGAGGCGGCTTGGCTGCGCCGCTCCTGGCCACTGTAGATCTCTCCCCCCCTTTCAGGAATAGGCTGCCCATATCATAACTGATGGATCACCTAACCCACAGATTGTCTTGCTTTATCAGTCACTTTTTCTTTGGGTCATTAATTGATGCCATGGTCCACTGTTTGTGACTTTATAATTTATCACCAGGAAGGAAATTAGGTTGTCACTGACAATGGATGAAGACATTGCTGAATGAATCCAGTTGGAGAGAGAGGGGTATTATTTACACAAACTACTTGGTACTCAAATAAGTCAGGTAGCACATATACAGATTATTCAAACAGTTGGCCTAGGATCAAATATGCCTTTGGGAATTCATGAAGCATATGCAAAATGTGTTTAGCAGATATTACTCTTAGAAAGAGTGAAGTCATCTTTGTTTGTTTAGGAAGAATATCTGGCACTAGTCCACACACCAGAAAAATAGAATATTGATTGATTGGTTGGTTGGTTGGTCAGTGGATGTTATTGACAGTCCCGCCTTTCTCACAGGGGTTCAAGGCAGATTACACATTGGGAGCACATGCAAACAAACAAAAATGGGATATTCAGTAATCAATACATTAGGATTTTAGAAGTCTGGAACCACCAGAAAGAACTGAAGCATAGCATAAGTATTAACATAAACATTAAGTGGTACAGGAATTACATAATAAGATCTTACTTACAATAAGCTATACCCAGTATGTTCTAGAGCCATGAGAAGCAGAAGAAGAAGCAGAAGCAGAAGAAGAAGAGTTGGTTTTTATATGCAGCCTTTCTCTACCGCTTAAGGGAGACTCAAACTGGCTTACAATCACCTTCCCCTCCCCACAACAGACACCCTGTGAGGTAAGTGGGGCTGAGAGAGCTTTAACAGAGCTGTAACTTGCCCAAGGTCACCCAGCTGGTTTTGTGTGTAGGAGTGGGGAAACAAATCCAGTTCACCAGATTAGCCTCCGCCGCTCATGTGGAGGAGTGGGGAATCAAACCCAGTTCTCTACATCAGAATCCACCGCTCCAAACCACCGCTCTTAACCACTACACCACGCTGGCTCTCATGAGACCATGAGGAGTGAGGTTTCATATGCCCCAGTAAGCTGTGTTGTTTAGTACCCCCTCTCTTTTCTTGTCCAGCATTGTCAAATTATACTCCACTTCCCATAATGTGCTCCCTTCACACTGGGAATTGGCGCATGCTGTTTTGGTCCCACCCCCTTGCAAAATGGAACGTAACACTTTGGGGTGGGAGCTTGGCTGGTGTCACGGTCCAGCTGGGTCCTGGGGAAACTGAGGAGTCCTCTGATGAAGAGTCAGCTGGCAGCCCTGGCTTCTACCCCCAGCCTGTGGCCGAGATTGTACAGAAAGAAGCAGCCCCTGCAGGGCCAGACCCAGACCGGCAGCCAGAAACTAGCACAGCAACCCCTTAGCCCTCCGGCTCTGAGCCGGCTGCAGAAAGCCAGCTGCCTGTCTGCTCACCCCCGTCATCACCAGAGCCTCAGGAAGAGCGGAGGCAAAAACATAGGGCCTTACAGGAAAAGAGACAAAGTGCCCGCCTAGCAGCTCGGTACCGACCCAGCACTGACAGTGGGGATGAGTGTTTGCAGGAGCAGGTCTGAGGTGGCTGGCAGGTGGCTGCATGAGTGGTGTTCTGTTTATAAGCAGCTGGAAAGGGCGTAGCTGTGTGGAAGCAACACAGTTATCCACTCCTGACCTTGCTCTGAACTGTTTTCTTGATCTAGACCTTGGCTTGAACCTTCGGACCTGGCTTTTGGAATACCCTTGGACTAGCCCCTGTGAGGTTTGAAACTGTTCGAGGTGTGTGTGTGTTGGGGGTAGGGTTGCCAACCTCCAGGTAGTGAAAACCAGTACAGGAGCAATGCTGCTAACAATGCCAATATATTATAGCTACATATACACTTTACAGTATGTGGTGATGAAACCACCAACAACACATACATTTAGTACAACAGTGGATGTACAAAATTTCCACAGCTCATTTGAATTCCATCAGGTAAGTATCGAATAAGTCCTTTGAAATAATTATCTTAGTCTTTTCTCAAAACAGATGTTGCAAGATGAACAGTCAAGGAGAATACGATCGTTTCGGAGCACAAGGGCTCAGTTCTTCATCAGTTCTTCAAGAGATGCAATGCATGCAATCATATACCAACATCCATGATACCAGGTTTCAAAGAATAACCATTTCCAGAATAAAGTGCATAATACTTCCCCAGAGGGGTAAGATGCTGAGTTCCTTCCACTCCTAGTAAGGACTCAAGTGGCATTGTTAGCAGCATTGCTCCTGTACTGGTTTTCTCATCCTCCTGATAATAGTACAGAGGTGTCTTTTTTCTCCTTAACCTCCAGGTAGTGGCAGGAGATCTCCTGCTGTTATGACATATGTTAAACGCTTTTGTGTCCTATGAAATCTGTTTGTTTCTGACCCTGATATACGTTTGCGCTCTTGTTTTATGTCAACTGCGGTTGTACTTTGTTATCCTCTGACAATATAAATTATTAGCATACTACCAAATGTTGGAGTTTATGTGCCAGATAGTTCGGCCTTTTGGTCTTGGGCTGACGTTGCTTGAGTTCAACCTCCAGGTAGTAGCTGGAGATCTCCTGCTGTTACAACTGATCTCCAGCCAATAGAGATCAGTTCACCTGGAGAAAATGGCAGCTTTGGCAATTGGACTCTATGGCATTGAAGTCCCTCCCCAAACCCCACCCTCCTCAGGCTCCGCCCCAAAAAACTCCCATTGGTAGCGAAGAGGGATCTGGCAACCCTAGTTGGGGCTCCTGACAGCCGGTTGCTTTGTTAAAGAAGTTCCTGGCTGGGAACTCACTTTTTCAAAATGGCGGATGCCCTTGGAGCATCCTTGTGGACATCTGTATCATCTATTCAGGGTATTAAAAGAAATGGGAAGTCTTATTGACATGGGGAGAAACGATGCATGGGCTTTTAAAAATTAAAATGTGATGGAGATTTTAAAAAGTAAGCATTCACAGGCCTTTGTAGGAACGCAATTGTCCCAAACAAGAGCCATCCCCCAAAGGTTCAGAAAGTAAGCTAGGTGGCCCTGACAATGCCTCTCTCCGTCTGTCATTTTATATGTCATACACTTCCCAGAAATTTTTACTGTTTTCCAGACCACTGACTTAGTGTATCAGGGTGAATTACCTCCTCAGCAAGCAACAAAACAACGAACTACTTAGTAACTAGGTACCCAGTAATTGGGGGAGAAAACACATGACAAAATTGGGTTGGCTAGTGACAAAAACTGATCCTCAAAACTGGAAGACTTACCTCCTTATGTCCTTTCTTGCCCCCTGTACAACAATACTAGAGTCAAATTCTTAGCAGGAATATTATCCATTATTATGGCATATTCGGATGAGGATGAAATTAAATTTCTGCTGTCTGACAGAGATGCTTATGTAACACATAGGGTTTCTTTGTTTGTCCTCGGAGCAAAGAAAATAAGATTTAAAGTTTCTGAAGGACCTATCAATTAAGCTTAAAACGATGAGTTAGTATATTTTAGTACCTGTTTTAATATTTTAATGGCTGATTTGCTGTATTTATATTGATGTATTACTATTAGGGTTGCCAACCTCCACGTGGTGGCTGGGGATCTCCTGGGATTACAACTGATCTCCATCTGATAGAGATCACTTCACCTGGAAGAAATGGCCACTTTGGAAAGTGAACTCTATGGCATTAGACCCCATTGAAGGCCCTCCCCTTACCAAATCCCACCCTCCTCAGGCTCCACCCCCAAAATCTCCAGGTATTTTCCAGCTTGGAGCTGGCAACCCGTCATATCACCCTTTGGGGAACTGTTTCTCACAAGGTTCTCACACAGTTCACAGTAGGGTAGCCAACCTCCAGGTAGTAGCTAGAGATCTCCTGCTATTACAACTGATCTCCAGCCGACAGAGATCAGTTCGCCTGGAGAAAATGGCCGCTTTGACCATTGGACTCTATGGCATTGAAGTCCCTCTTCTCCCCAAACCCGCCCTCCTCAGGCTCCACCCCAAAACCTCCCCCCAGTGGCGAAGAGGGACCTGGAAACCCTAGTTCACAGGTTCCTACAATGAAAACTATTTCCACAATAGCTTTCCATAGCCCATAGCCTCGTCTCTCATATCTTACTTTCTTCCGCTGTTCCTCTTCCACGTCTCCTTGAACATTTTGGGAGATGTAATTATTAGTATATCTCAAGGGACAAACCTGCATATGTACACACAGGAAAACTTTGCAATAATTAGGTTATTATACCCCTTCTTTCCTTCAGTCTAAGCACACACAGTTCATTCAGCTGTACATCTATAAAATCCTTTACCGACCATCTTTTGTAGTATTAATTCTGAATCTCTTCCATTCATTCCTTCCACCTGAACTGTCTTCCTTGAAGTGTGGTGCACTGAACACTGATCAACACTCTGCATGAAATCTTATCCAATGTACATGCCTCCAGTGGGTTTAAAAATAAATACAACAGGCAGGAACAGACAATGATCTCCAGGTAGTTCCACAACTGAATATCACAATATTCAAAAGTAATAAGAAAAAAAGATTGCAACTCAGTACAACAAATGTTTACCTTCTCATCCCACCTGCACTATTTTGAAGCTTAGTGTTTAATTTTCATGCTGTAAAATAATAATAATAAAGATGGTACAGATTGCATTGGTAAATCAGTCAAGGTTTTATCATGGGACTTGAGTGGCGTGTGGATTTTGTTCAAGGAATGATATCCTGACTGTGTAAAATATAACAGTTAAATTTCCCATTGTTTTTTTTTTTTTCTGTGATACGGCAAATCTCTAGTTGGTTTTTATTCTATGATAGGGCAACTGATATAGGAAGGAAACAAATAGTTTTATAGGTAGGGTTGCCAGCTTCCAAGTGGTGGCTGGAGATCTCCCGCTGTTACAACTGATCTCCAGGTGACAGGGATCAGTTCTCCTGGAGAAAATGACTGCTTTGGTAATTGGACTCTATGACATCCCCTCTCCAAACTTCCACAGGCTCCACCCCCAAAATCTCCAGGTATTCCCCAACCCAGAGGTGGCAACCCTATTCATAAGATAGCCATATTTTTCTGCAGTAAGAGAGCTAGAGTTGGGCTCAGTAGCACTTAGAGATCGACAAGATTTTGCGGGTACAAGATTCCAAGAGAATCTTATTGGTCTCTAGGGAAGAAAGTAAAGTCTTCCTGAGGGCCATGTATACAAGGAACTCACAATAATCTTGAAACAATTTCCTTCTGTTTCCAGTTGGAGAAGAGAGGCTGTTATGAATCCTGAGGAACAGGGCAAAATTGGGGGCCAGGTTTCTACTATGTAATTTTTGCATTCGTTCAGTGTATCATGTTAACACTTATGTTTTGCTTCACCTCTGGTTGGTTCTGGATTACTACAAGTCAAATCATTTTGCATTGTCTGTTGGTAATCCCATCCCGTTGATTGTACTGACTTACTCTGCGTAATCTGCCTTGTGTCCCAGTGAGACCCAGTGTCCCAGTGAGACCCAGTGTGTCCCAGTGAGAAAGGCAAACAATAAATAAAAGGAAAAAATAAATAAAAGGAAAAAATAATTTCCCTGAAAGGGAGGTTTTTGGGGCGGAGCCTGAGGGGGGGGGTTGGGGAGGGGAGGGGCTTCAATGCCATGGAGTCCAATTGGCAAAGCGGCCATTTTCTCCAGGTGAACTGATCTCCACCAGCTGGGGATCAGTTCTAATAGCAGGAGATCTTCAGCTAGTACCTGGAGGTTGGCAACTCTAGAGAGACAAGAGGAGACTCTGACCATTATGTCCCTGCTACGGGCCTGCCAGGCCATCCAGTTAATCGCTGTGAGAAAGAGGATGCTGTCATAGGTGGACCATTGGTCTGATCCAGCATGGCTCTTCCTGTGTTCTGATGGACACTTCCCCTGAATCTGCTATTCATTTCACAGGGTAGGAGATTTCAGGTACCCACTCGCTTGTATTATATGAAGAGGAATAATACTTACAGAATTGAATGAATAGAACTATTTTTTTGAAGAAAAGCAGTACACTATATAAGGCTGTGCCTAATAAAATTTGATCAGCAGTTTCTGTGTTCGTTGGTTGTGAAAGGGATATTGACGTTACTATTGTACATTATTCTTCCCCCCTCCCATCCGCTTGCCTACGGTTTGACGTTTACCTTTGTTTTCTCACACTGGAGATTTCTGATATGCCAACTGACACAAATCTATTCTTTGCAATAATTTGCGAGTTCTCCTTGTCCCTATTCCAATTTGGATTTTTCAAAAGCTCATTACAGAAAACTGGGGGTGGGAAATCGTGTAGCATGCATGGTGATATGAGAAAAGCACGCAGGCCAAACAAATACGCATCACCCACTATTAGAGCGAAAGGATCATTTGCAAATGTAAGAAAGACATGTACTTCAAGTCGAAGAACTAGGGTTGCCAGCTCTGGGTTGGGAAATACCTGGAGATTTTTGGGGCAGAGCCTGAGGAGGACAGGGTTTGGGGAGGAGAGGGACCCTACACTTCAATGATATAGAGTCCAATTGCTCAAGCGGCCCTTTTCTCCTGGTGAACTGATCTCTATCAGCTGGAGATCAGTTGTAATAGCAGGAGATCTCCAGCTAGTATCTGGAGGTTGGCAACCCTATAGGACAGTGAGCCTAAAAATACACTCGATAAACACGTAAACTACCACAACCTTTGGGGGATTTTTTTTTCTTATTCCATTTTTATCACTTCCCAAAGTATACTTAACGAAGTTAGCAGTTCACATGTAGGAGAGACCTGAGCATTTTCTGGTGAATTAGAATTCCCTTTCTATGGATACAACCTCAGGAGGAGTCCTGAACCTTTTCAAATGAGCGTTGCGTGGGAGCACCTGTAATCCTAATGAAGAGGACGGCAATAAATAGAATGTAATTTTACTGCTTCCATTTAACTGGAATGTGGATTGGGCTACTGGGAGCCATAAATAGCAGTTGCTGTGAGACTCCTATGCTTACTGAGAAGAGTTGGCCGGGACTGTTTGTGCAGGCCTACTTAACTGCTTCCTGATGTTCAAAAAGAAGAAAATAGGGTTTGGGGTAGGGTTGCCAACTGCCAGGTACTAACTGGAGGTCTCCTGCTATTACAACTGATCTCCAGCAGATAGAAATCAGTTCACCTGGTGAAAATGGCTGCTTTGGCAACTGGACTCTATGGCATTGAAGTCCCTCCCCCCCCAAACCCCTCCCTCCTCAGGCTCCGCCCCAAAAACCTACCACCAGTAGCGAAGAGGGACCTGGCAACCCTATGTTCTAAGCATCTCTCTCTCTTTCTCCCAGCTGCTATATATTCTCAAAGTTTTCATTTCTTACAGCTGCGATGATCATCCGTTCTCCCAGGATAGCTCTGTTATAATTAGAACAAGGCTATGGAGGGATTGATAGGCTATTACTAGGGAAAAAAGGAGGGGGGGACCTCCATACCCAGACCCAGCTTCTCTGCTCACATAATGCAAGAGCAGCTCCCATGAAATCGATGCAGTTATTCCTGCGTACGTTAGCGGTGAATTTGGCTTGCCTCCAGGGGTGGCTCGCAGCCAGAGCTTTATTTATATTGCAGTTTCAGGCGGGGATCCACAAATCTTTTAAACCAAAGGGCTGAGATGATAAGCCAGTCTAGTTTTATGGTCCTGACTGTCCCCACCCCTCTTCACCACTGAGTTATTATTTTAAATATATATTGGAAGGAGATTTATTGCCCCTCCCCAAATTTGAGTCTTTCTGGGCAGCTGAAGTTCCTAGGGTCACTTCTTTAATTAAACAGGGTTGCCAACCTCCAGGTAGTAGCTGGAGATCTCCCACTATTACAACTGATCTCCAGCCGATATAGATATAGAGCCGATATAAAGCTGAGACAACCACTATCAATTTATTATAATGCAGGTGAGCACAATGTACCAGAATGTGTTATTTGTAAAATATATATATATATATATATATATATATATATATATATATTTACCCCCTTCTGTCTCTGCCTTCTGTTGCCTGAATTGTGTGTGGGGAGGATGGGGAGCCAGAATGGCGTCTCATGATGTTGCAACATCATTTCTGGCTGGATAGTCAGAAGTGAAATATCACTGCATTACGGGACACTCCAGGATCTCCTGAAACTCTATGGTTTTTCCATAGTGTTTCAGAGAAATTCCAGAGTATCCCACGACACGGTGATGATCCTTTCATTTACACCGCCGGACATTATGTTGTGGTGTTGCAGGGGGCTGTTTTTGTGAGTGAGCCCCCCCTTACAGTCCCCCTATGAACTGGTCATGTAAACAGATGGTTCTAGATGTAGCCTATCAAGAAATATTTCCGGCGTGGTGGATGGCTGCGAATACTGTTAGATAAAACCCCTGAGGCAAAGCCTATAGCAAGCCACAGAAGCCCCATAGAGAAGGGTTTTTCAGTCTGTATGGACATGCAGAAACGGGCTGCGGTTCAGTGGCAGGGCACACTTACATATTGAGGCCAGCTGCAAGGTGCTGTAAGCGATTTGATCCACCAGGATGGAAACAACAGTGATATCATGCTGTCTATATGGGGATGAGGAGCCCCGTGGCGCAGAGTGGTAAGCTGCAGTACTGCAGTCCAAAGCTCTGCTCACAACCTGAGTTCGATCCCGATGGAAGATGATTTCAGGTAGCCGGCTCAAGGTTGACTCAGCCTTCCATCCTTCCAAGGTCGGTCAAATAAGTACCCAGCTTGCTGGGGGTAAAGGGAAGATGACTGGGGAAGGCAATGGCAAACCACCCCGTAAACAAAGTCTGCCTAGAAAATGTCAGGATGTGACATCATCCCATGGGTCAGGAATGACCTGGTACTCATTTTGAGCAAGGCGAAACGGCTCTTGAATGAGGCTGCCAGGCCGTTTTCTCTTCTTTGAAGGTTCTCCTTTGGAAAGATATTGTCTTCTGTATAAGTTACCCGCAAAGACAAGGAAAGAAACACAAGCTTCAAGACATATGGTCAACTGTATTTCTACTCACCTTTTCCTGTGATGCATTCATTTCTCACCTCCTGCAAGAGACAAAGAAAATACTATGTGTTACTCTAAAGACTTCCATGGAATATGTTGTATGGCTGTTCATTACTCTGGTTATGTATGGTTGTTCATTACTGTGTCTAAGAGGTAGTTGTGAATTTCCTGCATTGTGCAGGGGTTAGACTAGATGACCCTGGAGGTCCCTTCCAACTCTGTTTCTGATTTCTATATAGTGGTACCTGAGCAGAATATCAAATTGCCTCTCCACCCCCATACAATAATCATGACCGAGGGGTCAAATGTGGCTGACTCCCTGGCCATTTATGCTTGGTAATTAGCAGCACGTTCCAGGCTGAATTGCCCCGCAATTTTTTTTTAGTTTTTCACAGTGAACCGTCTTTCAGGAAGTGACTGCGAAGCCGGGTCATACCTGCTTCGCGTTACTTAAGAGCCCCTTTAAAGCGACCTTTTGTGTTTGCTCCATCCTCGTGGTGAAGAATCTCCTAAAAGAAACATGCAAAATCACAGCTGCACGTTAGCTAGCAATTGCTAATGGCTAATGGCTATGTCATTGGAAAAGACAATCATGCTAGGAAAAGTTGAAGGCAGCAGGAAAAAAGGAAGACCCAACAAGAGATGGATTGATACTATAAAGGAAGCCACGGCCCTCAATTTGCAAGATCTGAGCAAAGCTGTTAAGGATAGGACAATTTGGAGGACACTGATTCATAGGGTCGCCATGAGTCGGAAACGACTTGACAGCACTTAACACACACACAATGGCTATGCAAACAAGGAGCAGGCAAGTGGGGGGTGGAATTTCCTCTTTTGCATTGGGACCGTGAATAGTCATTTTAAAGGTCACATTTTAAAAAAAGATCTTTGAGCGAGCTTCAAAATTGGCCCTGCATAAATGGCCCCTCTCTGCCACCCTTAATGGCACCCATAATGCACCATGTCACCGTATCACATTACCTCATGGCTGGGCCTTCTCTGGAGATGATCAGCACTCCTTCTCTACCTCAATGAGCGTATCCTGGGACTGACTGTCAGCACTGCCTTGTCTGGGAAATGGATCTCACCAGTGTCTAAATGACTCATTAGAACATGAGTTCTTCCATTTGGCCCCATGTAGCTTCTGCTTATACTAGCAAGCAGTGGAGCTGCACTAAATTACCCCTTTTAGCTCTGCTTTTCTGCCTGGGTCTTTTGTAGTAAATGTGCAAAAAACGTGGATTACGTTTCCCTCCCCTGCTGGTTCTGCTGACAAAGAACTTACCTATACAGCTGTATAATTAGGTACCAGTCTCTTGTGGAAGGATATGACTGCAGCATGGTACATTTAGAAATTCTGCAGATATTCAGAGAGGATAAGTAATGTTTCTCATCCAAACCGTTTTTCAGTGCCCAAGAGCTGGAATGGCTTGGGCAAAGAGCAACTGAATGAGAGCCTTTCCCAAGCCGGAGAACCAGCAGTATGGTTGGGGGGGGGGTGTACACTGTCCACAGAAAAATGCCAATATGGTGTAAGCAAGGGTGAAGTGAATTGGTTGGATGATGTGCATTGCAGGAACATTGCTCTCTTTAAATATTTGAAGGGCTGTCACTTAGAAGAGGGCAGGGAGCTGTTCCTGTTGACAGCAGAGGATAGGACTCGCAGTAATGGGTATACATTGCAGGTGGAAATGACCCGCAGTGGAATTGGCTATCTAGGGAGATGGTGAGCTCCCCCCCACTGGCAGTCTTTAAGCAGAGGCTGGACAAGCACTCGTCAGGGATGCTCTAGGCTGATCCTGCATTGAGCAGGGGGTTGGATTAGATGGCCTGTATGGCCCCCTCCAACTCTATGATTCTAACATATCTCATCTTGCTGCCCCTCCCATACTTTCCACCTCCTCCAGGAAAGGGAAATATGGGGAAAATAAAAAGTGAGCACAAAGTGCAGTCATAGTCATAGCAACACTGTCAGATTCAGCTTAGCTGTTTTAGATCCCAAAGACATGTGAATTAGGCCATTTTCATACAGGTTATTTGCCCAGGTTTGAGTGATGTTAAGAAGCTGTTCTGGGTTTTTTTCCTGCTTCTCCAGAACGTCCTAGGACATTTCTCCAGCCTTTCTCAAATGTGCTCAAAATTTCGGGAATCAGCTCAGTAAAGCCTGTATGGCTGCTATGTGATGGGCATGTTTGGCTCCCACCCACACATGGCAGCCACATTTTCCCTGTCTCCACAATGGCTATCCCCTCCTGCCACTGGGGATGGCTTTTTTTTTTAAATTGGCAACTGAATCTTGTTATATCAATATAACATTATAACAATATGTGAAACTGATTCTCTGAATTCCCAGCTTTCATTTTTTAAAAAAATCTTTAGCCCCTTTCATTGTAGAGATATAAGGGGAAAGGCATATCTCCAGAATGGAAAGGGCTGCTGCTGGGAGACTGGTAGGTGTGTGTTCCTTTTGCCAATCCTTGTCATTGCCCACTGCTGCTCCAAGCATTGGTGGGAGGAAAATTGTAAAACCGCCACCAGCCTCTGCGCTGGTTTTACTATTGAGTTTTCAGTGTTTCCTAGAGCTACCCATTGTCACTGCCAGATTGTACTCAGAAGTAGGGCTGTCGATTCGGTTCCATCCGACATGGAAAAAAGCCACATTTCCCCCGATTCGGTGGTTTCCAGTTCGGATAGAGCCGAAGTCAAAAAAGGCGGGAAAACAACAAGCCGAACTCGGCAAGTTTGGGCGGACGCCGGATAAATTCGTACAACTTCGGCGCCCCCGAATCAGCATTCTCCCATGGTCAATGGTGGCCCAAGCTGGGTCTTCTTCTGGCCAATCAGAGCAGGGATTCTCCCTTTTGAATTGGCCAGGAGAAGAGTATAAAAACTCCTGAGTCCTTCCCGTCCCATCCCGTCCCCTCCCGAGTTCATTTCCTTCCATTTTGGTGGTGCTGCTCCTGAGAGATCCTGAGCTGAGCTGCTTACTGGAATAGGATTGGGTTTACTTCTCAGTTTGATTTTGGGGTTTTTTCTCTATACTTTTTCTCCTATGTGTGGGGGGGAGGGGGAAAGCAGATTCTGTGTGGGGGGGGAAGCAGTTTTTGGAGGGAGTCAAAGGGGGGCTGTTGCCTGTTCTGCCGGGGCAGTGCCCGCTCACCTCTGCGGGAGTGTGTGTTCTGCCTTTTTCTGCCTGTTGCCACCCTCACTTGGAGTTTAGTCAGTGCGGCGGTGCGGCGTGAGTGTCCCTCCTATCGGCACCCACGCCTCCACCTCTTCCTTGGATCATTTGTTTGGGCTTGAGCCGAGAGCCGTACTGGTTTGAGGGGGGGCTTTGCCTGTTCTGCCGAGGGTGTGTGTGCCCGCTTACCTCTGCGGGAGTGTGTGTTCTGCCTTTTTTGCCCATTGCCACCCTCGCCTGGAGTTGAGTCAGTGCGGCGATGCAGCGTGAGTCTCCCTCCACTCGGCACCTGCTCCTCCTCCTTGGTTCGTTTGTTTGGGGTTGATCTGAGCCATACTGGTTTGAGGGGGGGTTGTTCTGCTGGGGGGGTCTTGATTGCCTCTATGGAGTGTAATTTGGGGGGGGGTTACCTGTCCTGGGGGGGCTGATTGCCTCTTTGTGAGTGAAATCTATCAATCCTGAAGATACGGAATTTGTGCAGGTAGCACTTACGCTGGTAGCATTATAAGATGCACTTTGGCTGTGTTGAAATGAAAAGATACGTTACTCATGCTAATTATGCTGTTTACTTACGCTTTGAGCATTGTTGGATGCACTTTCGGCATAGTTACATCGGCTCTTAGAAGCCACGGTCTGGCTTCTACTGTGTGTCTGTGTGTGTGGGGGAGCCAAGGGGGGGTGACCTGTCCTGGGGGGGGAGCTTGATCTCATCTTTGCGAGTGTAATTGTTGCTGTTTTCACTGATTGCCACCTTCGCCTGGAGGTCAATGTGGGTCGGTGAGTCTCTCTCTGGCTGCCCCAGAAACAATGGGAGGTTTTGCCTTGGATTTGCCGCTTTCTGATGCACATTAAGGATTGCCGGCTCCTCTTCATTCCAATGGGCGGAGGGGGGGAACCCCTTCCAGACCCCATAACTCGGGACCCCTTGACCCAATCCAAACCAAACTTGGGGGTTCTTGCAAGAAGGGTCCCCTCAAGCTACACTGAACGTTTGGGACCTCTACTTCCAAAAATGCCCCCCGGAGCCGCAGAAAGCCAGAACCAACGGGTTGAAATTAAATCAAAAGAGTTTCTGTCTAGACATTAGGAAGAATTTTCTAACAGTTAGAGTGGTTCCTCAGTGGAACAGGCTTCCTCGGGAGGTGGTAAGCTCTCCTTCCCTGGAGGATTTTAAGAAGAGGTTAGATGGCCATCTGTCAGCAATGCTGATTTTGTGACCTTAGGCAGATGATGAGAGGGAGGGCATCTTGGCCATCTTCTGGTCACTAGGGGTGTGGAGGGGGAGGTAGTTATGAATTTCCTGCATTGTGCAGGGGGTTGGACTTGATGGCCCTGGTGGTCCCTTCCAACTCTATGATTCTATTATTCTATTCTATGAATGTGCTTAAATGGCATTATTCGGCCGAATTTATTAGCGAACGATTAATTTTATGCTGAATTCCACAGATCCGAATAGGGGGAGTTCGGACTTCAGAATTTCCCAAATAAAAACGGGCCGAATTTTGCAGAATCTGAATTTTACCGATTTTATTTTCAACAGCCCAACTCAGAAATGACATAGGAACCTAAGCAACACTGCCAACATCACACAAACACCCATGGGTCAGGAATGACCCGGTGCTTGCACAGGGGACCTTGACCTTACCTAGGCTATTCCAGGCCAATTTGACTGCAAGCAATGGCTTTTTTTTGCAGTGAATTCCCATCCCCCGCTCAATTCTTACCAGTAAATAAGTTCCATTGAACCCAGTGGGACTTCCTTATGAGTAAACATGTTTAATATCTGGCTACAAGGCAAACAGCACAGCTGTCTCCCACCAGCGGAAGCATGGCTCTGAAATTCCCTGCCAGCACTGAAAAGAGGCTGGATAGAAATCTGAAACATTGGTTCTCTAGCCAACTCTATATCTCATTTTCAACAGATTGTAGGCTTTCTCAGTATCTGGCTAATAGTTAATAGGTTGGACACTAAAGATCTGGATAGGGTTCAGCTAAAACTCGATGGATGGAAATTAGCCTGCCATGTAGGCAGATGCAGCGAGAAGATGTTGAGGAGGACATCTTGGCTTTCAGATGCATGGAGCTTGTCTACGTTTTGGCCATAGGATACGTAGTTTTGGAGGGCGTCTAGTCCACATTCTAGCTGTTTTGAGAGAAAACACTTTTTCCATCTGAAATTGAGTGGTTATCCTTGGGAATGAGGTACTTGCAATGATGGTTGATACCTTTAGAACATGCAGGTTAACTTGGTAGCTGTAGAACTTGGTGCTGAAATGTGGCTACTTGATCACTAGAAGGCATTAGCAGACATTTCACAGAACTCCTTCACATGACTTCATCACTTGGATTGTGAAAGCCAATCTCAGACAAGCCCAGGCAACCTGGAAAATCAGACTGGAGAGTGGTGATAGATTAGTGGGCTACACCTGCTTTGCATACAGAAGATCAGGGTGAAAGTCAGCCAGTACAGGCTGGTACAGAGTACTGGTCAGAAAGTGGCTGATGTACCTCCCATCTTCCATGTCAAGCCCACTGAGAGGCACAGTATGATAAGAAATTTACTTTTGCCCCTGAAGATTTTTAGTATCAGAGGAGCATTCCTATTATAATAGGTGCTGTGGAACACAGGCAGGATGGTGCTGCTGCAGTCGTCTTGTTTGTGGCTTCCTAGAGACACCTGGTTGGCCACTGTGTGAACAGACTGCTGGACTTGATGGTCCTTGGTCTTATCCAGCAGGGCCTTTCTTATGTTCTTAGTTCACTCCCAGGCATCTCCAGTTAAAAGGATCTTACAGTTGGAAGACAGGTAATGGCTGGATATGATCCAGCCACATTGGGACCCCCGTTTGTGAAGAGAAATGGGATATCATTATGGGTTGCCATCCCCCCAGGCCACCAGCAGGGGATGAAGGGTAAGTGTTGCCAGATCCAAATTGGGAAATTCTTGGAGATTTGGGGATGGAGCCTGGGAAGAAGAAGAAGAGTAGGTTGCCAAAGATAAAAGATCTTGTACCTTGGCATGAGTATGGGTTTAGAATGGTTTTATTTTTAACTCTTGCCACCAAATGTTTCATTGTTGAGTTGCTAACAAAGTGATTGATGTGAGGGGGGTATTCCTCAAGTAAAAGAAAGGTCTAGGTTAATTCATGCCATCATATTCCCTATTATTATGTATGGGTGTGAGAGCTGGACAATGAAGAAAGCTGATAGGAAGAAAGTAGATTCCTTTGAAATGTGGTGTTGGAGGAAAGTGTTACAAATACCGTGGACCACCCAAAAAAAAAAAAAAATCAGTGGGTTTTAGATCAAATCAAGCCCAAACTGACCCTAGAAGCTAAAATGACTAAACGGAGGCTGTCGTACTTTGGACATATTATGAGAAGACAAAGTCACTGGAAAAGACAGTCATGCTAGGACAAGTTGAAGGCAGCAGGAACAGAGGAAGACCCAACAAGAGATGGGTTGACTCTATAAACGAAGCCATGGCCCTCAATTTGCAAGATCTGAGCAAGGCTGTTAAGGATAGGACACTGTGGAGGACATTGATTCATAGGGTCGCCATGAGTCGGAAGTGTCTTGATGGCACTTAACACACACACACACAGGGAAATTCAAAATGTTTTAGTTATGTTACTGAAATTACCAAGGGTGGTTTCCACACATCTTCATTACTTTTCTGAGTTCATATATGTGTATCTTTTCCAGTTAGGACTGTCTGTTAAAAATAGTTTTGTAATATCATCATTATGCAGTCAGTACCTATTTATTTAGTCTGTGCAGACTACATTTTTTTTAAAAAAAATCTCCCCATCTTAAAGATCAAGCAGGGGGAAAGGTCATCTAATTCTGTGAGGCTCTTACCAGCAAGCAAGCAAACATTTCCGGCATTAAGTTCATTTTGGGCTATTTAATGAATAATGTAAATCCTTGAGTCTGCCTGCTTTGACTACAATAATTAGTGCAGAGTAAACAAACACTTTAGCCCTTCCTTTATGAATCATGCGGTGCCACTTTAAATATTAATATGTTTTGATTGAAGTGACCAATCAATTCTGTCCAGGCTTGGGTAACAGCTACAATCTGCATTAAAAAGTCCTCCTGATTAGCTGGAAGGATCAACAGTTTTAACTCTTTCCTGCCATGAATGGCTGCTGTGAATCTCCGGAATGGGAGGTGGGTATGAAAATGTAGCTACTTAAAAGACACTGCGAAGCCAAGTCAGACAGGAGAGGGAGCTGACACAAAGCAGTTAATTGCAAGATGTCTTGGCACGTAAAGAAATACCTGGAGCAACCACAGAGAAATATCTCAAGCAAAATGCCTAATTATCTGTGATCCTTGCCTTTAAATGTATGTGTGTGTGCGTGTGCGTGTGTGTGTGTGTGTAAACTTAAGATAGTTATTTCATTCCTAGGTAGGGTTGCCAAACTCCAGGTAGTTAAACAAAAAAAGTATCATCCGTACTAAACAGTTAGTGGTACAAAAATACAGTACGCGCTCAAACGTTAGAAAATTATATTAATTGTGGACATTCATAGACAATGATGTGTTACTGTCCAACACAGAACAAAAAGTAAACCAACTCCTTAATGTGTCGTGAATAGGACAGACCTCCAGGTAGTGGCAGGAGATCTCCTATTTTACAACTGATCTCCAGCCAATAGAGATCAGTTCCCCTGGATAAAATGGCCGCTTTGGCAATTTCTCAAGTAGAATGAGAAAATAATCCAATTTTTATAGCCTAAAAACTATCAGAGAAAGGACCAATCAAACATCATGAACACAAGTGTTCCAATATCTTGGTGCCACCACCAAAAATGCCCTCTCACATGTTGCCACCCTTCAAAAAGGTTGTGCACAAAGCAGGGCTTCATTAGATGATTCATTTTGTAGATTTCCCCCCAAAGCGAAAGTAATGTTAAAGTAAAAACAAAGTCCTGCATTTTAATTTTCGCAACTCCCTCCCTATTCTAATAATACAAACATTGACATGTGAAAACGCACCCACTCAAAAAAGGAGAAATTATATCCCTTTACCAGATAGGGTTGCCAACCTCCAGGTACTAGGTGGAGATCTCCTGCTATTACAACTGATCTCCAGGCAATGGAAATCAGTTCCCCTGGAGAAAATGGCTGCTTTGGCAATTGGACTCTATGGCATTGAAGTCCCTCCCTCCCCAAACCCCACCCTCCTCAGGCTCTGCCCCAAAACCTCCCACCGGAGGCAAAGAGGGACCTGGCAACCCTACCCATCAGCAATAGGTATATGAATAGGGTTGCCAGGTCCATCTTTGCCACCAGCGGGAGGTTTTTGGGGAGGAGCCTGAGGAGGGCGGGGTTTGGGGAGGGGAGGGACTTCAATGCCATTGAGTCCAATTACCAAAGTGGCCATTTTCTTCAGGGAAACCAATCTCTATTGGCTGGAGATGGGCTTGCCAACCTCCAGCTGATAGAGAACAGTTCCTCTGGAGGAAATGGCCACTTTGGCTACTACCTGGAGGTTGGCAACCCTACTCTAAAGAGCTGCACCCAGAAGAATGACAAATCTAGCAACTAGGGATGCCAACCTCCAGGTGGGAACTGGGTAGGGTTGCCAGGTCCCCCCTCTTGATTGGAGGGAGATTTTAGGGGCAGCGCTTGGGTGGCCGCATGTGTGCGAGGCCATGCACATGTGATGACGTCACTTCCAGTTTTACTTCTGGAAGCGCCGCATCGCCATGGCCGATTTAACACTGAAACTCACCTGGCAACCCTCGACGTGGGGACCCCCCAGAATTACAGCTCATCTCCAGACTACAGAGATCAGTTCCCCTGGAGAAAATGGATGCTTTGGAGGGTGGACCTGATGACATTGTACCCCACTGAGGTCCCTGTCCTCCCCAAGCACACACCCCCTCAAATCTCCAGGAGTTTCCCAACCTGGATCATGCAACCTTCTCCCCCCCCCCACTCCCATCTTCTGCCAGGAACCAGGGGGAACCTGGCAACCCTACTAACAACTCATATTAAGAAGGAATCCCTAAAAGGCAAAGATAAGGATATACAGAAGACAATAAATCGCCAGAGACAGAACCGAGGAGTGGTAAACAGGGCTAGATGAAGAGATGCATATTTAGATTTTCAGCAAGATGAGTCAGGATGAATTAGATGTGAAACTACTCTTGCTAAACAGCCGAATTCCAGCATTTATGAGTAAGAAAAGCCAATAACATAGATTCCCTTAGTCTTTGCTTGAGAGTCTTTGCTGCCACACTTAAAGCAACTCAGCTTTGTAATTAAAACGCGCTGGCTGGTTGTTGTTGTTGATTCCCCCCACCCAGAACAGTGCAAAAATGGAATATTCCTGATCAGCAGATCCTTTCCCTATTGATGCTGGATGCTTACTTTAGCTAAAAGAAAATTAATATGGATCTCTCTGAAATGCCAGCTCAGTTTAAGCAGGATAAGATACTGTCTGTTACTGGGAACAAATCTATGAGTGGTTAAGGTCCAAGAAGAGAGAAGGAAGGAATGGGTTCTCCGGAAGATATCTATTGGGGATCGTTGCTATTCACTAACAGCCCATTCCTGGGGTGGGAACCGTGGCGACCAGGATGGCACAGCTGAGAAGCCTCTTTCTCAGGTCCCACAGAGGTGAAAAAAGCCTTTTTTCTGATATAAAAACCAGGGCCTGTGCCACCCAAAAAGGTGGTGCAGGTCTGCTGGCATCCCAGGAGGCATTCCCAGGGCAAAAGGGGTTTGGAAGCTGTCTAGAGGTCGCTCTGCCCTTTGGAATGCCCCAGGAATGCCACCTGGGATGCCAGCATGGGACTTGCACCGGGAGAACGCCAGTGGGGACCGCGCCAGCCTCCAAGGGCCATGCTGCTGCCATGGTCCGGGGGCGGCGGAGTAAGAGGCCCCACACCAGCATCCTTGCCAGTTTGCATGGCGCAAGTGGCACGAATGCCGGCGTAGGGGTCACACCTGGAGGTGAAGGTGATTGGTGTAGGAGCCAAGTTTTCAGATGACACTCAGTTTTTGGGGGGGGGGAGGTGAAACCCCAAAGAGACTTTTAAGGCTCCAAGATTATATCCATATTTAGTGAATGGGCAGTAAACCAGAAAATGAGTTTCATGCTCAGTAAGGGTGAAGTGATGCATATCGGGGGGGGGGGGATCTTCCCTGGGCATATACAAAATGATGTCTAATTCTGGGACTGCCAAACATGCTGCCTGTGTACGATCTCTCCTGATCAGTTCTGAACTGCAAGTGATTAACTAGGAAGTAGATCCCCTCATCTTAAAAAGCGTACAGATTGAATATCCCTTATCCGGACTGCTTGGGACCAGAAATGATCTGTATTTCGGATCTTTCTGTATACTGGAATATTTTGGAATTTTTCCATATACATAATGAGGATGGAGCCCAGATTCATTTATGCTTTATATACATAGCCTGAATGTAATTTTAAACAATTTTTTTTAAATAATTGTGTGTACATTGAACCACCAGAAAGCAAAGGTGTAACTATCTCACCAGAATACCTGTATCAGGTGTTAAATGAGAGCAGCAACAAACAAACAACAAACTAACAATGGTAGGCTTTCAGTCTCCACCTACAACTAGGGTTGTCAGGTCCTTCTTTGCCACCGGTGGGAGGTTTTTGGGATGGACCCTGAGGAGGATGGGGTTTGGGGAGGGACTACAATGCCATAGAGTCCAATAGCCTAAGCGGCCATTTTCTCCAGGTGAACTGATCTCTATCGGCTGGAGATCAGTTGTGATAGCAGAAGATCTCCAGCTAGTACCAGGAGGTCAGCAACCCTACCTACAATGCAGCATACACAGGTACAGGTACAGATTTACTGTATATAGTCAAAGGCCATCACAGTCAAGTAGACAAAATCAAATCAGATTCAACAAGAAAACAGTTAAAACCAAGTACAAAAAATAAATTTAAATCAGATACAAATATTGTCCGGTTTAACTACAATACCGGCTCGAATTTTCCTGGTTGCTAGGGCAAATAGAAACATATTGTAAGTAACAGTAGAGTTAGTGTCGGACAGGAGAAAAGAAAGCTTCTCCTGGTCACTAAAACAGCTAATATTAGATAAAAAAAATAAGGCAAGAAATTTAGATCTGGGTTCATGGCACAGGGAACAATACAACACGTAATGGGGGAGGTCCTCGAGTTCTGAGGATTCGCAAATACATAAGAGAGAGGCCCTCGGGATTTGGGCAGGCTGTTGGCATGGTCTGAATGCAGTGTACACTGGTTTTTTTGTTTGTTTGTTTTAGGTGAGAGGAAACATTGGAAGCAGGCAGCACAGATCTGCCTGCATGCTGGCTCAAAGGGACTGGTTTCAGATCAGTCCGGATATGGGATGTCCGGATAAGGGATACTTTACCTGTACCAAAGAAAAAATGGCAACCAGAAGCTGTTTAGTGAGCTGTGCAAAAAAAAAAAAAATCCTTATACTGGCTCTTCTTGATCTGTTTCTTTGAATTTCAACATAGTTTGGTACCCCAACTGTAAAAGGAGGCAGACCTCTGCCCTGGCCCCCACCCTCTTGACAGCCCTGAGAGGACAGAAGCAGCTGTCAGTCATGTCCAGAGGTTCATATACACGTTCAAACAATAGGCATACAAGGGATCAGAGTTGCACCCACCGTGTTCAGCTAAACATCTGCAACAAGTCCCTAAATGTGTATAAATATATATGCATGGGCTCTTTGCTCTGATCACACACTTAGGGGCTCACTGCAGATGTTTAATTGAATGTAGGAGGTCAGAGGTGGGACCAGCAGGCATGAATCCGCCCCCTCTATTCATATTCTGTCCATATAATCCAGTGAGTCCAAGTGAGAAAGGCAGACTATGAATAAAGTAAATAAAATGTGTGCAAGGAAACATCTGTGGAGGGATCTAATCTACTCCCAAACCACTGACCGGGATGGGAATGGAATGACTTGTGAGGGTATAATTGGTTTCCCCCAGATGTGATATAATTGGTTTCCCCCAGATGTGACATCAGTCCTGTCTAGGAATTGCCGAAAACTCTATGGTTTTATCAAAAGTTTTCTGGCAATTCCTAGAGAGGTATGGTGTCACTTCTGAATTTTTACCAGAAGTGATGTTCTACCATTGGCCCAATGGCCATTTTAAAAACAAAAACAAAACTCCCACTGGTATTCCCCACTATCTCTTCAGTAGTCCAAGGGGACACATCCTTACCAGGTCACTGTCCCATAATTTAAAACTCAACTCTCCTTTGTAGGGTTGCCATCCTCCAGGTGGGGACTGAACATCTCCCAGAAATACAACCTGATCTCTGGACAGCAGCAATCGATTCCCCTGAAGATTCTGAGGAAGGACTCTCTGGCATAACATCCTTGCTGAGCTCCATCCTCTCCCCGAACTCTGCCCTCTCCAGGCACTGCCCCCAAATATCCAAGAATTTCCCACACTAGAGTTGTAAACCCTACTGCTGGCTAAGTGTGATCCATCAGTAGGGTTGCCAGCTCTGGGTTGGGAAATACCTGGAGATTTTTGGAGTGGAGGCTAAGGAGGGCAGGGTTTGGAGAGGGGAGGGTCCCATAGAGTCCAATTGCCAAAGCAGCCATAGATTCCAATGGCCAAAGTGGCCATTTTCTCTAGGTGATCTCAGTTGTAATAGCAGGAGATCACCAGCTACTACCTGGAGGTTGGCAACCCTACCCATCAGTAGGGTTGCCAACCTCCAGGTACTAGCTGGAGATCTCCTGCTACAAAACTGATCTCCAGACGATAGAGATCAGTTCACCTGGAGGCCGCTTTGGCAATTGGATTCTGGCATTGAAGTCCTTCCCCTCCCCAAACCCTGCCATCCTCAGGCTCCGCCCCAAAACGTCTATCATGTACCTCACATTTTGAATGTCCTCTTCATTGTAGCTCACCTGGTGCCACCTTATTATCCTAGGAGACAGAGTGAATTAAAACAATCACAGTCAAAAACTGGGAAAACAAGAATTTTAACAATAACAAACAAACAAACAGAAAACTGAATACTTCCCTTGGCAAATAGTGATGATTGTATAGGGTTGTCAACCTCCAGGTGGTGGCTGGAGATCTCCTGCTATTACAAGTGATCGCCAGCCAATAGAGATCAGTTCACCTGGAGAAAATGGCCGCTTTGGCAACTGGACTCTATGGCATTGAAGTTCCTCCCTTCTTTAAACCCCGCCCTCCTCAGGCTCAGCCCCAAAAACCTCCCACTGGAGGCGAAGAGGGACCTGGCAACCCTACCCATCAACAATAGGTCTAGAAGTACACAGCGGCAAAGACACCCTATTTTTGTAACTCTGCATCTTGCATTCAGAGTAAATTGCATTGTTTGTATCAATAGACAGACAGGGCTTGGAAAAAAAGGTCGCTCCTTTCCTCCTTACAGTTCAGAGTGTGGGCCACAGATAGGGTTGCCAGGTCCCTCTTTGCCACCGGCAGGAGGTTTTCGGGGTGGAGCCTGATGAGGGCGGGGTTTAGGAAGGGAGGGACTTCAATGCCATAGAGTCCAATTGCCAAAGTGGCCATTTTCTCCAGCTTTCTGTTGAAAGATGCTTATCATCTGTTGATGGACGTTACAGAACCTTACCATTATTTACTAATAGTTAGTGTATCATTAGTCGTCCGGACTTTATATAAGTTTCCTTTGATTATATGTCGATTGCTTATTTGAGTTCATCTTGTATACCTTGATCCTAATATATGGATTATAATATAGTGATTTAACAGATACATGTGTGAGTCTCCATGCTGTTCTGTTCAGTTCTAATCCCCCACGATTTACAGCACAGGTGCTATTCTATTTGGTTTTACCACCTGGAGGTTTGCAACCCTAGCCACAGAGCATAGTCATCTTGATCGGAATCATTATGCCCTAGCCACTGGCTCTGCATTGTTAAAGACGAGGTCTTCGTAATCGCAGACATGTTAATGTCGCACGGGGCTAAAGAAAACGTATGGGCTGCATGCAAAATGGCTTTTGCCCATTCCGCAACTGTCTGAGAACTCTGGACTCAGCTGCAGGAGGGGAAGCCACGCGACGAAACATTGGCCCACAAAGTCAGCGCAAACGCAACCAATGGTCGGCCGCGCTGTCAAGACGCTAGAACGTGAACAGCCACAGAGGTTAACTCGCTCAGCATCAAGCTTGCGCAAGGAATCGGTGTGGGTAATAGGGGGAAAACAGGCAAGTTCCATTGGTTCTAGTTATGTACTGCGTTGGTACTTCTCACCGCAAATGAAAATTAACAGATAAAGCAAGGAGGAGAAAATCTGTGTGAAGAAAGAGCCGAGCTGCGCGGAGAAAGAGCCTCATTTGTATGTGTTAAAGAATAATAAAACAAGCCCCATTAAATCTGTGGCCTTGTGGAACCCACAGCACACTTCCAAATGGGATCTGATTATGCCCTGTGCGTACAATAAAACAAGGTAAAAATGAATGCCCCGAGAAAGGAAAGGAATGACATCTTGCCACCAATTTCTGTGTGTTGATCGGCACTTGTACACAAAGGCCTATGTGCAGCTTTCCAATTCTATGTATGATCTAAATGCCTTGGGTGATTTGTGTTTTTTCTGGCTGTGTTACTTTCACTGTCTGGTTTTTTTTATTTCCCTTGCTTTTAGGGACTTTTTATTGGGAGGTTCTTTGTTTCAATGATTTTGCCGAGTGCTTTAGGTTTATTTGAAACTCTTTTTGCTATTTGATACGGATGCTAAATTTGATGCTGAACTCTTTTATTTGGGGGGGGGTATCATTTTACCTAGCCAATACATTTTTATCCTACTCTTTCTCTTAGGAGCTCCGGTCAACATATATGGTTCTGCCTCCCCCACTTTATGAGGTTGATTAGGCTGAACATTTGTGAGCGGCCCAAGGTTACCCATATAGCTGACCAATGCAACCTTGTGTAATTACTGGAAGTTCTTATTGGAGGTGACAAAAGGTAGCTCTAGGAATTGCCAAAAACTCTATGGTTTTACCATAGGTTTTACCATAGTGTTAACCCTAAAGTTGCTGCTAATTCCTAGAGCTACCCTTTGTCATTCCCAGGGTAGCTCTAGGAATCACTGGAAACTCTCTGGCTGTACCATAGGTTTTACCATAGTGTTAACCCTAGAGTTGCTGCTGGTTCCTAAAGCTACCCTTTGTCACTTCCAGGGTATCTCTAGGGATCACTGGAAACTCTATGGCTTTACCATAGAGTTTCTGGCTGTTCCTAGAGCTACCCTTTTGTCACTTCTGTTATGCGCTTCCAGAAAGTACATGAGGCTGCATTTTTCAAAATATTTTTCTCCCACAATGCTGCTCACACTGTGTTGGGTGTTTTTCAGGGAACGGGGGATGCAACAGAAGCTGTGCATGGTAGGATATACATTTAGGGAGACAGCGGTTGGCTACCAAGTAGGGTCCTGTTTTTCCCCACTTGCTTGAATACTTATACAGGGCTTATGAAATCACTGAAGACTAGCAGGTTCCTAAAGAGTAGGGTTGCCAACCTCCAGGTACTAGCTGCAGATTTCCTATTATTACAACTGATCTCCAGCCAATAGAGATCAGTGCACCTGGACAAAATGGCCACTTTGGCAATTGGACTCTATGGCATTGAAGTCCCTCCCCTCCCCAAACTTTGCCCTCCTCAGGCTCCGCACCAGATATCTCAAGATAGTTCCAACTCAGAGCTGGCTACCCTAGTAAGAGTTAAACACGATAAATGTAATAATTTACAATTTTATGGATGTGCGCAACGCCCCTGAGAAATGTTGCCAGTCTTACCAAAAAAATTCTGCTTCCTTTAGAATGGTTTTGCTGTCTTTTTTAATTGGAGGCCCTCCCTTGAGTTGCCAAACTCCAGGTGGGGCCTGGAGATCTCCCGGAATTACATCTCAGAATTACTAGAGAGATCAGTTTTCCTGGAGAAAATGTCTCCTTTGGAAGATGGACTCTATGCCATCAAACCCCACTAACATACCTCCCCTCACCAAACCCTACCCTCTCCAGGCTCCACCCTCAGATCTCCAGGAATTTCCTAACCCAGAATTGGCAACTCTACAGTCTGCCTATAATTTTGCTGCACAGTAAATTCAGTGCTAACTCCATGTATGTTAATTCCACCCCCCCCAACAATGTGATTGAAAGTCTGGACTAAATTGCTGGTGCCTTCCAAAGACTGGTCTCAGATCCCGGCAAGTAGATTTTTATGTGTATTGATGAATTATTCCAGCATCTGTTTACTATCTGAAAAGCTGCTGTTATCATCCAACAGCCAGACATTCTGACTCCACTCACCCAAAGCATCACTGAATAGCTTTGCCTTTGCAATAAACGCTACATTATAGCACCAAAAAATGCTTTGTGACTCAAATAAGTTTTAATTAAGTTCTGTAGCACCAAAATGGAGCATTAGGAAGCAGGTGTTCCCGTATTAATTAAACAATGCGCTTTATCTGTGAAGCATTTGCACCAAAACAATGAGGGCCATGGGGGATTAGAAAGGTTCAGGATTAATGTTGTGACGGTATTTCTTGCAAAGTCATTTCTAGCATCAGCAAATCCATTTAAATTTTTTTTAGCTCAGCCCGGGGAGGGGGGGAAACCTGGTTTCACTGCTAAAGCATTTCTGTGGCATCTACTAAAATTTCAGATCTTGTGCATACAAGCAAGGTAGAATACCTAATCCATACGTTATTTTAGACAAAGAAAGAAGACCCCTGGGCAAGTGACCAGCCTACAGTCACCTGGCTAATTTCATGACAGTGTATTTGAACCCCGTATCTGAGGTCAAAGTATGATGAAGAAGAGTTGAAGAGGAGTTGGCTTCTATACCCCACTTTTCTCTACTTTAAGGAGTCTCAAAGCAGCTTACAGCTGCCTTCTCTTCCCCCCTCACAACAGGTACTTTGTGAGGTAGGTGGGGCTGAGAGAGTTCTGAGAGAACTGTGACTGGCCCAAGGTCACCCAGCTGGCTTCCAAGTAGGGTCTTGTTTCTTCCCACTTGCTTGAAAACTATACAGGGGTTATGAAATCACTGAAGATGGGCAGTTTCCTAAAGAGTAGGGTTGCCAACCTCCAGATATTAGCTGCAGATTTCCTGTTATTACAACTGATCTCCAGCCAATAGAGATCAGTTCACCTGGACAAAATGGCCTACACATGAAGTCATCTAGTCCAACCCCCTGTACAATGCTGGAAATTCACAGCTACCTCCCCCCCACACCCCCAGTGACCCCTACTCCATGCCCAGAAGATGGCCAAGATGCCCTCCCCTTCATGATCTGCCTAAGGTCATACAAACAGCATTGTTGACAGATGGCCATCTAGCCTCTGCTTAAAAACCTCCAGGGAAGGAGCACTTACCACCTCCCGAGGAAGCCTGTTCCACTGAGGAACCGCTCTGTTAGAAAATTCTTCCTAATGTCTAGACGGAAACTCTTTTGATTTAATTTCAGCCCATTGGTTCCGGTCCAACCTTCTGGGGCAACAGCAAACAACTTGGCACCATCCTCTATATGACAGCCCTTCAAGTACTTGCAGATGGTTATCATATCACCTCTCAGTCTTCTCCTCTTCAGGCTAAACATACACAGCTCCTTCAACCTTTCCTCATAGGACTTGGCTTCCAGACCCCTCACCATCTTTGTTGCCCTCATCTGGACACATTCCAGCTTGTCTACATCTTTCTTAAATTGCGGTGCCCAGAACTGAACATAATACTCCTTAAATCACCTTAAAGACTAACAAAATTTCAGGAAGGGTACGAGCTTTCGCGAGTCACAGCTCACTGTTTTGAAGAAATGAGCTGTGACTCACAAAAGCTCATTCCCTGCCAGAAAGTAGGGTTGCTTTGGTCAAAACAAAATGGAAGAGAGTGTGAATAGCCCAAGGTCACCCAGCTGGCTTCATGTGTAAGAGTGGGGAAACCAACCCAATTCTCCAGATTAGAGTCATTGCTCCAAACCACCACTCTTAACCACTATACCACTCTGGCTCTCTGGTGAGGTGCCACAAAGAAGGGAGTCAGGATGCAAAGGTAAAATGGAAAGGTACTACTACAACTCTGCATATCACCCCTAATCTAATCATGCCTGCTAATGCCATTTACCTGATATTGACATTTACATGCTACTGCCATTGGGTGTCTGAATTTAATCTTCTCTACCTAAGGATAGGACTACTCTACCTAAGCAGGACTGCAGCTGAACATCAAGAAAACAAAAGTAATGACTACAGGAGAATTACACAACTTTAAGGTTGACAATGAGGAAATTGAAATTGTTCAAGACTTTCTATTCCTTGGCTCCACCATCAACCAAAAGGGAGACTGCAGCCAAGAAATTAGAAGGAGATTGAGACTGGGAAGGGCAGCCATGAAGGAGCTAGAAAATATTTTGAAGTGTAAGGATGTGACTCTGGCCACCAAGACTAGATTAATTCATGCCATCATATTCCCTATTACTATGTATGGGTGTGAAGCTGGACAGTGAAGAAAGCTGATAGGAAGAAAATAGATTCCTTTGAAATGTGGTGTTGGAGGAGAGTGTTACGGATTCCGTGGACTGCCAAAAAAACAAATCAGTGGGTTATAGATCAAATCAAGCCTGAACTGACCCCAGAAGCTAAAATGACTAAACTGAGGCTGTCGTATTTTGGTCACGTCATGAGACGACAAGAGTCACTGGAAAAGACCGTCATGATAGGAAAAGTTGAGGGCAGCAGGAAAAGAGGAAGACCCAACAAGAGATGGATTGACTCAATAAAGGAAGCCACAGCCTTCAATTTGCAAGATCTGAGCAAGGCTGTCAAAGATAGGACATTTTGGAGGACTTTCATTCATAGGGTCGCCATGAGTCGGAAGCGACTTGATGGCACTTAACACACACACACCTAAGGATAGATGGAAATACATTCTAGCTGTATCTGAAGAAGTGAGCTGGGACTCACAAAAGCTCATTCCCTGCCAGAAATTTTGTTAGTTTTTAATGTGCTACCGGACTCTTGCTCTTTTCTAGTATTAGTTATAAAATCAAGTGAAGATGTAAAGTAGCCACACTGCAGCATGGTGTGCTAATGAAAAACAATGGCCTGTGAAAGGGTAGATTGAGCACTGTGATGAAAGACCGTCAAATACACTGCAGTTGGGAAAGTATTATTTTCCCAGTGGTGTTACTCATCTTCTTTGGCACCTTTTCAGCTGGTGTTTTTAAAATTGCTATCAAATCAGCGGGGAACTGTCTGTGTTAAATACCTTTGGAAATTGGGCCATTTATTTTCATTGGCGAAGCTATGACTTCCCATGGCATTCAATCCAGATTAGTTTGTTGGGAGACAGTCTCTATTTATCACTTCCAAAGAACCTCAAGCTTGTTTCTCTGACGATTATTCTGTGCGTCCTAACCCCCCCCCCCCCAATCATAAGTATAGTTATCTCTGACCTGGATGGTCCAAGGCTAATCTCATCAGATCTTGGAAGTTAAACAGGGTTGACCCCAGTTATTACTTGGATGGGAGACTACCAAGGAAGACCAGGGTTCTTATGCAGAAGCAGGGAGTGGCAAACACCTCTGAACATCTATTGCCTTGAAAACCCTGAGGGGTGGCCGTAGGTTAGCTGCGACTTGATGGCACTTTCCACCCCCAGTAGGTACAGCTGTAATATTTGGTCAACTACTTGGTTAGATGAACTGATTAAAAATGTGCCCACCAATAACTCAAGAAAAGGACCACCATCCCATATTTTAACTGTTGTTAATACAATTGGTCTCCTGCCTTTGTTTCATTATGGAACTAAAGGTGGTGTCCACAAGGTTTCTGGGAAGTCTCCCATCTGAGTACTGACCACACACCCAGACCTGATTCGTTTCACTAAAGCTGCCATAGCACATGCCCTCCGTCCATTTTTTGGAAATACAAGCACTTAGAGCTGATTCACATAGGTCTCCACCTCCTGTCATCCAGTCACTGTGGGTTGTCCTCAGCTCTCACAATTGGGATTGTGACTATGGGACAACTGGAGAAGGGGTTTAAGGCTTACCCCCTGTGCAACAGCCCTGATGGTGCAGTATTTGACCTGTTAGTGAATCCAATGTGTACGGTCACTGGTTTCCTCATTGGCCAAGATCCATTTCTCTTTCAGACTCATACCCAAATAACAGCTTCAAAGGGTGATTGAATCTAGAGAAACAGGACAAGTTATCTTTCCACTGGAGCACTGTGGCACCAATCCATTTGACAAACCTTTCCATGGCTGCTTTTAATATCTGGATAATAACAGGAAATCTAGCGATGACTCTCCTGCCATCTCACCTAGGTTTCCCCCATGTAGGAAGAAATGCCTCTCCCAGGGTAATGCCCACCATGACAATTGAAAATGTGCTCTAAAAACCAAACAAGTAGGGTTGATTTTGTCAAAACAAAATGGAAGAGGGGAGAATGATGCAAGCTTTGGATCCCCATTAAGGAAAAAGGTAGGGTACATAAATGAAGCAAATAAATAAAAATGGTTGCTTTATTCATATGCAAATTGTGCAGATGTAGAAGAAGAAGAGTTGATTTTTATATGCCGACTTTCTTTACCACTTAAGGCAGAATCAATCCGGCTTACAATCACCTTCCCTTCCCCTCCCCACAACAGACACCCTGTGAGGTAGATGGGGCTGAGAGAGCTCTATGAGAGCTGTGACTAGCCCAAGGTCACCCAGCTGGCTTCATATGTAGGAGTGGGGAAACCAACCCCGTTCACCAGATCAGCCTCCGCCGCTCATATGGAGGAATGGGGAATCAAACCTGGTTCTCCAGATCAGAGGCCACCGCTCCAAACCACCACTCTTAACCATTACACCCTTGCTGGCTCCAAACCACTGCTCTTAACCACTACACCACGCTGCATGTAATTAATGCATTGATTAAAGCAGGTGGTTAATCTATGCAATCCTCTGCAGAGTTACTCCAGTCTAACCTTATTAAAATCCATGGCAGTGTATGATCTCTTTAGATGGGTGACTGCCCTGAGTGGTATGACCTTCAAATCCTTGTTTGAATTCCAAGGATTATCAACGATATGACTGCTCGCTGCAATGGCATCAGTACCACAAAGGTAATGTGAGAATAGGACATCAGCGATGGGTGGATGTTGTTGAGTTCAGGACCGTACCACTTCAGGTTGGAGGAGGTGCCATATTTTTGAATGCTGCCCCCTCCCACACACATATATTTGAAAAAACCTCACCATGGGTTGAACACTAGAACATGAGGCAGAGGGGTACCCTGAATCTCCCAGTTTACTATATGTAGGGTGACTTTTATAAGAAGGTGTGTTTTAAAAAATTCAGCCCCCATACTCACACATATAGGTAACATAAGCCCAGTCCAATTTTCTAAAACAATTTTTCAAGAAGAAGCCTACATCTGCAAAAACTGTATTTGATGCATGCTACAAAGTGCATGTGCTATAAATATTAATTTGGAACAAGGGCGAGAGACATGTCACTGTTTAAAAGATGAAGCAATTAAAAAGTTTGTTTTCCCACCTTATCACAAAAAGAAATTAAAATTGCACCCTTTTGGTTTCACTGGTGGCAACCTATGGATTTATTACCTCTGTTTAAGCAGGAATCCTAAAGAGGGGAAACCAAGAGAACTACCCATATTCATTCTTTCAATGACATCTCTCCATTTCCAATTTGCGTATAAACAATACAACCAGGCCGAGCTTGCAAAACACAACCATCTTTCAAATTCTCGATTTATTTTTTTAAGTGGGTGCACAAATGTCTTTTCTTTTCTCTCTCCCCCCCCCCCATGTAGCGATTCATTGTGAATAACTAACAATCTTTCCTGCTCACCATGACGGGCTCATGAACGAGACGGAATGAGGCGGCATATCTATAATTCAGAAGCACAATAAAATCATGCATCCTTACTAAAGGCATTTTTAAAATAAATCTCTCCCGTACTTTTCATTTTGCCCAGAGGGCTTTGCAATCGCTGTGCAGACCCAACCATAAACCCTAGTAAATCAAAGTGTTGATATTAGTTTATAGATAAAATCGAAGGTGACCCTAGCCGCTAAGAAGCTTCATTATCCATGCCTCACTTCCGCCGAAGTTCAAAACAGAGTTGAGATGGACAGGATTCACTCCAGGAGCATGCCTAAGGGACTGATTTCTGAAACTGGTGCTAAATTAATAATTTAGCTAGTGACCTTAATAAGGTTTTTCCACTGAACTTTGTAGGAGTACGCATCAAAAAAAAAAAATCAAGTGAATTAACCAGCTGAGTGGAGTTTAGGTTGGATTTATATAATCGACTTAAGAACATAAGAAAAGCCATGCTGGATCAGACCAAGGCTCATCAAGTCCAGCAGTCTGTTCACACACTGGCCAACCAGGTGCCTCTAGGAAGCCCACAAACAAGACAACTGCAGCAGCAGCACCCCGCCTGTGTTCCACCGCACCTAATATAATCGGCCTGCTCCTCTGCTCATGGAGAGAATAGGTATGCATCATGACTAGTATCCATTTCAACTAGTAGCCATGAATACCCCTCTCCTCCATGAACAAGTCCACTCCCTTCTTAAAGCCTTCCAAGTTTTCTTTGGTTACTGGATGTGGAGGTTCCTATTTATGGAACCAAGATGAAAGCAGAGGAAATTCAACTATACTTGTTTAGCATTTCTTAGGATATAAAACAAGGAGCCCCATGGTGCAGAGTGTTAAGCTGCAGTACTGCAGTCGAAAGCTCTGCTCATGACCTGAGTTCGATCCCGACGGAAGTCAGTTTCAGGTAGCCAGCTCAAGGTTGACTCAGCCTTCCATCCTTCCGAGGTCGGTAAAACGAGTACCCAGCTTGCTAGGAGTTAAGTGTAGACGATTAAGGAAGGCAATGGCAAACCACCCCCTAAACATAATCTGCCTAGTAAACGTCTTGATGTGACATCACCCCATGGGTCAGTTATGACCCTGTGCTTGCACAGGGGGCTATCTTTACCTTAATAAGGCCACATAAGCTCCAATCGTCACTATTTCCCAAGGACAGTATTCATTTTCTTGTTTCTGGTAAAACTCTTGTTTCCCCAGTTTTTGCCTGTGAGGATGATTGATTTAATTCGCTCTGTCTCCTAGGATAGTGAGGTGCCACTAGGTGAGTTACAACAGGGAGGACATTCAAAATGTGAGGTACCTGATAGATAGGGTTGCCCAGTCCCTCTTTGCCACCAGTGGGAGATTTTTGGCGAGGAGCCTGAGGAAGGTGGGGTTTGGGGAGGGACTTCAATGCCATAGAATCCAATAGCCAAAGCAGCCATTTTCTTCAGGTGAAATTATCTCATTCAGGCACTGTGGAGTTTCACAGCCTGCTACCTCATACATGGCAGCTGCCAAGGTATGTTTCAAACTGTTGATAATGTATAAGGCAGTTATATTTTGGGGGTGTATCTCTAATGTCAAGAACAAGGTTTCTGCTTTTCAAATCAGTGGAGGAGTGGGCGTAGCTGCCCCCGGCCTCTGCTCTCGTTTTAATTTCTTAAAACTTTAAACTGCAGATTTTGCGGCAAACATTCAAATGTTGCTTGACAGACCTCAAAGTGTTCTCTGAAAGTCAGAAATGTGAACCACACTGTGATATACAGGTGTCAAATACTGTTAAATATTAATTACCACTGCTCGGTAGCTATCAAATACTGCAAAATATCAATGGTCAAATGTCAAATATTGATATCAAATAGTATTCCATGTCAAGCACAGGCCTCCAATATTAGCAGAATACAAATGGGGACCTGCGGGAAACTCACAGGGGTTGGGAAGGAGGAAAACTTCCTCCTCCTCTTCTCCCCCCCCCCTTGCTTTCTATACCTGTGGAGTCTGGGGAAGGAAGAAAGGTGAAAGAAACAGCACTGCCTCATTTCCCCTGGCTATTGCTCTTGCCTGCATTCTTCCTGCAAGGGATGGGAGTTAGGGAAATGAGAAAGAAGAAGCAGCCTTCTGAATGTCTGTCTCTATGTCAGTGGAAAGGCAGATCTTGTAAGGATCCGCTTGATGTGATTTTGCTCAAACAAGAGTAATGAATAGGGTTGCCATCTCTGAGTTGGGAAATACCTGGAGATTTTGGGGGTGGAGCCCGAGAACAGGGGGGTTTGGAGAGGGGAGGGTTCAATGCCATAGAGTCCAATTGTCAAAGCGGCCATTTTCTCCAGGTGAACTGATCTCTATCGGCTGGAGATCAGTTGTAATAGTGGGAGATCTCTGTTGTGGTGTCTGCTGTGGGGAGGGGAAGGGAAGGTGATTGTAAGCCAGTTTGATTCTTCCGTAAGTGGTAGAGAAAGTCCGCATATAAAAACCAACCCTCCTCCTCCTCCTCCTTCCTGTGATATGAGGGCTCAGGGATCATTCCTACTTGTATTTGACTCCTTGCAAGCTTATACCATGGAAATCTTGTTGGTCTTTAAGGGAGCTACTAGACTTAAATCTTGCTCTTCTACTGCAGACCAACTCGGGTGACCCACCTGACAGTCTCCCCGGTGTAATACTGAATCAGACTGTCGGCCCTCCTAGCCCACCTACCTCTCCTGACTGGGCAATGCCCTTCCTATTTCCCCCCCTTTTTCTCCTTCAGGATCCTTGATGTTGATTTCGAATGCTCCTGCTTCTGTTTGAATGCAGAGCATGGAGGGCGTGTTGCATTCCACCTCTTGCCAGCTGTGTTCATTACCACAGGCTATTAATGGGAGGAAACCCAGCACAAAGCTCTTGCTGCCTCCCTTCCCTCATCAATTTCAGGCTTGAGAGGCTTAATGCAGATGCAGACCTTTAAGAGCTGTCCTTTCAAGCTCATTGTCAGGGCCAGAGCGATTCCTGCCCTCCAGCTTTCTCTTTTCAAACGCGCCAGCAGGGTTGGGATTTTATTTTTTTGGCCCCAGGTTATAATCCTTCAAACTGATCATCGGGGTTTGAATAGATGTTGCCTCTGGGTTGCCTCCTTTCCTTTTCAATTCTAGGATTCACATACCTGCTGCCCGCAGATTCACATACCTGCTGCCTTTCCATTTCGATATTGGGTGTTCAAAGACTAGCGGCTTTTCTGCATTTCCCATTCCTCATTTGTGTTTCAGGCTGGACAGAGACAGGTTGCCGTTTCATTGTCCGCTCTCTATTCTTCCTGCATTTCTTAATATTCACCTGGTTGCATTCCTGAAAAGTATATTGTCTCGTTTTAGAACTGTGAACTTGGAGACTCAAGATGATGGCATTCCCAATGCATTTTCAAGAAGATTTCAAAAGAGTTGCGCTGGATCAGACTAATGGTCCATCTAATCCAACCCTCTGCTTTACACCATGGCCAATAAAATACCTACAAGCAGGGCATAGAGTCTGAAGCCAGGGGAAGGGTTGTAGTTCAGTGGCAGAGCATCTGTTTGCCATGGAGAAGGCCCCAGGTGCAGTCCCTGGCATCTCCAGTTAAAAGATCTGGCAACCGGTGATGTGAAAGAATTTTGTCTGATACCTTGGTACTGCTCCTGTTCCAAGTTTGTGAGACCTTCATAACAATGAGAGGGAGGGCATCTTGCCCATCTTCTGGGGGTGTGTGGGTGTGGGGGGGGAGGTAGTTGTGAATTTCCTGCATTGTGCAGGGGGTTGGGCTAGATGACACTGGTGGTCTTTTCCAACTCTATGATTCTATGATTCTGTGAATTCATGTGGTTGGCTGATACCTTTCTCCATGCATTATGATTGCAGAAGGGTAGCCTTTGTGAGAAGACAATGTCCCACCCTACTTTCTGACATTGGAAGGTCACAGCAGGTTGCTGTCTTTTTGCCTCCCTCTCCTGGTCACAGCTGTAATATGTGATTAACAGCAATGTTCGTCAGTCTTGGTCTGAGGTATGATCTTGCCTTTGGAGGACTTTTGTCACTCATCTTTTCAACACCAACTTCTCCAAAATGTAATGATTTTTTCCCTGCAATCAAATGTGATGCATACATACATAGTAATTTTCAGCTTTGCATTTCAAAGTGACAGTAAGAGAGATTTGAAACCTCTCTCAAAGTTTAGGCAGTCTCCTAAGGTGATGCATTTGGGGGAGGGGGCTCCAAATCCCCCCCATGTTCACCAGCCATCACCCCTTTCTCTTAGCTAACTCCACTCTTGTGTGGAATCTGGAGGAGCTAATGTTTCTGGGGTCCTCATCCCCAAGCGTACTAAAAACAGAGTTTAAAAACTCTAAAACCAGCACTCTAAAACATCTCTAAACTCACTTTTGGCTAATGGGATGGGTAATGATGGTGAGATAGACAATAGGACAGAAATAGAGTAGAGGTACTGAGGTAGGGGCAATTAAAATGAAAACCAAAAAAATGAAAACTTTTGAGAGGGTTCTGGGTTGCCATGGGTGGGGGGGGGACAACATTGTGTGTGATGCTATGTAACTTCCGGGTTTTTTAAAAAAAGGAAGTGACAAAGGGTAGTTCTAGGAATCTCTGGAAACCCTATGGTAAAACTATAGAGGTTTCCAGTTCCTTGAGCTACCCTTTGTTACTTCCAGTAAGAACCTCTTGGGAAGAGCCCAAGGCTGCAGGTTCTTTTTAAATTTTCTCTCCGCTGCTGCTTGGAGCAGTGGCAGGCCACTGGATCTGGAGGCAGGCAATCCCCTGCCCCCAAAAGGGTCTTGGCAGCCCTATTGAAATATCCCTGTTAAACAGCCACCAGACAGTAATGAAGGGCAGAAGGAACAGAAAATACAAGCACCCAAGCCAACCCAATACATGGCTACATAAATCGAACTCTGTTACTGCAACAGAAAAAACACCACTTTCTGGCAGCTACCTGTGTTGTTACAGAGGGTGGAGACATCCAGAAGAGGACCTCGGATGAAGATCTCAGCAATTAGTTAAGTTAGGGTTGCCAGGTCCCTCTTCACCACTGGCAGGAGATTTTTGGGGCAGAGCCTTAGGAGGGCGGGGTTTGGGGAGGGGAGGGACTTCAATGCCATAGAGTCCAATTGCCAAAGCAGCCATTTTCTCCGGGGGAACTGACCTCTATTGGCTGGAGATCAGTTGTAATAGCAGGAGATCTCCAGCTAGTACCTGGGGGCTGGCAACCTTATGTGGAGGAGTGGGGAATCAAACCCGGTTCTCCAGGTCAGGGTCCACCACCCCAAACCACTGCTCTTAACCACTACACCACGCTGGCTCTCTTTCCCATTTGGCCATAAAGTCCATTGAATGGGCTTGTGTGAGTCTCTCTCTCAGCTTAAACTACCACACAGGGTTGCTATGACAATAACAATTCAGGAGAGGGAAATGATGCTTGCTGCCCTGAGCTCACGGGATAGAAAGGACAGGATAAAATGCATTAAACAGATAAGTATAAATTAAGAATATTTTCAGGACCTTACAATAGCCTCTGTATATAACCAGCAGGGTTGCCAGCTCCAGGTTGGGAAATACCTGGAAATTTGGGGGCCTTGAAGAACTCTCAAACCGGCATACTATCACCTTCCCTTCATCTCCCCACAACATGCACCTTGTGGGGTAGGTGGGGCTGAGAGAGTTCAGAGAGAACTGTGTGTAGCCCAAAGTCACCCAGCAGGCTTCATGCGTAGGCGTGGGGAATCAAACCTGGTTCACCGGATTAGAGACCGCTTCTCCTGTGGAGCAGTGTGGAATCCAGCCCGGTTTGCCAGGTTAGAGTCCATTGCTCTTCTTAACCACTACCCCATGCTGACTCTCAGGGGGGCCCTAAACCTGGAGCCGGCCTCGAGCTTAATCAGCTCTCTCTTGTATCGTATCGACTTCAATCTTCTCTATGAAAGCTCGAGAGAAACTCAGAGGCTACTTGGCAGCCTTGTGGGGTTTTGCCTAATGTGAAATTCTGACTGGAAGCCAGATCTAGTCTTGCCGACTCCCTGAAGGCGAAACAGCAGACGCAACCGAAACACAGACAGGAGGCGACTACCCTGTTAGTGGCATCTACTGAATTCCGATTACAAATGGAACAGAACGTTTGGGGAAGAAATAAGTTCCTAACAAGAATCCAACACGCCGGGCAGAGAGGCATTTGTATTCGGTTAGACAAACCCGATGTGTCATAAGCAACTTACAGCCCAGGATTGTGATACTTGATCAGAGTTGCGCACGCGCGCACACACACACAAAATTCCAAACTCGCAGGGCCCGGAAACAATATCTGTTTGGAGTAGCTTTCCACTCAAGCAGGGGATGACATTTAGAATGAACTTCCCCGTTTCTTCAGCGCTATGAATTATTCACGGCAGGAGCAAAACTTCTCCCTCCCTCACATCAATAAAATGTTGTTTTAAGTTTTCTTTAAATATTTTTGGAAGTATTTTTATGAGACTAGAGTAGATGCCAGAGGAGGCTTTAAATTACAAAATCTGTATGCTCATAATATGCATTTTTCTTTTACATTTTAATCCTCCCCTTTCCTCCACAGTGCTCAGAATATATGTTTCCTCTAGGATTGTGCAAAAAAAAAATATTGGGGGTAAATTTCGGGTTTGGGTTTATTGGACCCTATTTTTTCCTGTAAACCTGAAATAAGCCGAATACCCATACCAGTACATATCAGTATTCGGCTTATTTCCGGGTTTACTGAAACAATTCTGGTCTATTATAGTCTATGGGGATTTTTTCAAAGCTCCTGTGGGGGCATTTTTGGAGGTAGAGTCACCAAATGTGCAACATGCCTGCAAGGGACTCTCCTTAGATGGTCACTGAAGTTTGGTGAACTTTGGGTCAGGGGGTCCAATTTTATGAGCCAGCAAAGGGGTTGCCCCCATCCTCCAAGCATTTGCGAGCCGAGCTGCCCATCGGTTTTCATGTTGAGAAGTTGAGCGTTGCCGACGACTGGCGGAAAGAGCCGATTGGCAGGCTGGCGCCTCAAAGTCTGGTGTTCCCTTCACATCTGGGGCACATAGCATGCTGTTCATTTAAATTAGCTTCCAAACTGTTCAACTGTACATGCCTTGAAAGTAACATGAGAACACATATAAAGAATAAACAATTGTATAGCCCATATGGATTTTATGTGCATTTGATGTAACTTATGAACTGGGTACCAATTTAACCTACTTCACAGGATGGCATCTGGAAGTGCTGAGGGACTATATCTCCAAACAAACCCTGACTTGGACCTGCCAGCTGCCAGCTTGGAGGGCTTTAAGAGGGGAGTGGACATATTCATGGAGGAGAGGGGTATTCATGGCTGTTAGTTAGAATGGATACTAGTCATGCTCCATACCTGTTCTCTCTAGTATCAGAGGAGCATGCCTATTATTTTGGGTGCGGTGGAACACAGGCAGGATGGTGCTGCTGCACTCGTCTTGTTAGTGGCTTCCTAGAGGCACCTGGTTGGCCACGGTGTGAACAGAGTGCTGGACTTGATGGTAGGGCTGTCAATTCAGTTCGGTCCGAACTGAAAATCAACCGAATTTCCCCTGATTCGGTGATTTTCTGTTCGGACGGATCCGAACTCAAAACTGGCGGGCAACCGGGGGGGCCGAATTCAGCGAGTTCGGGAGTTCGCGAATAAATTCGGCAAATTCGGCCCCCCTTCAGGGGAGCCCGCTGAAAGGCGCGGGCTGCCCTTTAAACTGATCTGAGCCTCCCAGCTGGGAGGCGCACGTCAGTTTAAAGGGCAGCCCGCCCCCCTTCAGCGGGCTCCGCTGGAGAGGCGCGGGCTGCCCTTTAAACTGACCTGCGCCTCCCAGCTGGGAGGCTCAGATCAGTTTAAAGGGCAGCCCGAGCCTCTCCAGCGGAGCCCGCTGAAGGGGGGCGGGCTGCCCTTTAAATCATTTGCGCCTCCCAGCCGGGAGGCGCAGATGACTTTAAAGGGCAGCCCGCCCCCCTTCAGCGGGCTCCGCTGAAGGGGGGCGGGCTGTCATTTAGACTCATCTGCGCCTCCCAGCTGGGAGGATCAGATGAGTTTAAAGGGCAGCCCGCCCCCCTTCAGCGGGCTCCGCTGGAGAGGCGCGGGCTGTCATTTAAACTCATCTGTGCCTCCCGGCCGGGAGGCTCAGATCAGTTTAAAGGGCAGCCCGAGCCTCTTCAGCGGGCTCCGCTGAAGGGGGGCGGGCTGCCCTTTAAACTGACCTGCGCCTCCCAGCTGGGAGGCTCAGATCAGTTTAAAGGGCCCCTGCGCGCCTTCAGGGAATCCCTCTGAAGGCGCGCTGGGGCCGAATTTTCCCCCGAACTCCGGATCCCCCCGAATTACCGGGGATCCGAAGCGGGGGAGTTCGGACTTCGGCACGTACCGAACCCACAAGGGTCAAATTCGGCCAAATCCGAACTGTACCAAATTTTTTTTTTTGACAGCCCTACTTGATGGGCCTTGGTCTGATCCAGCAGGGCCTTTCTTACGTTCTTATGACCTAAGAAAGGGTTGCCATTTTCCTGAGAGGAACGGGCATTGGGGAAAGAAACTGAAGGAAAAAGAGAAAGATGTCCAGGAGTGAATTATAACTAGGAACAGGCCTGTGAGAGGTGGTAGGCCGCCACTAAGGACTGTAGAAATTGGAGCAAAGATGTAGGGGTAGGGTTGCCAACTTCCAGGCAGCAGCTGGAATTCTCCTGCTATTACAATCGATCTCCAGGCAATCGAGACCAGTTCCCTTGGACAAAATGCAGCTTCGGAGGGTGGACTCTTATGGCAGCATACCCTACTGAGGTCTCTCCCCTCTCCAAATCCCACCTTCCCCAGGCTCCACCCCCCCCAAATCTCCAGGTATTTCCCAACCTATAGCTGGCAACCCTATGTGGGAGTCCAACTGTCAGACTGAAGCTCAAGTGAGACCTTGTTTATATTGGACAGGAGAACCTGTGTTGGTATAGGACTGCCAGCCCCGAAGTACCTTCAGGATAGGGTTAACAACTCTGCTGTGGAAAGTCCTGGAGATTTGGGAGTGGAGCCTTGGCTGGATGAAGTCTGAGGAAGGGAGGATGATCAGCAGGGATACAATTCCATAGAGTCCACCCTCTGAAGCTGCCATTTCGTCCAAGGATCTCTGTTGGAAGAAGAAGAGTTGGTTTGTATATGCCGACTTTCTCTACCACTTAAGGGAGATTCACACCGGCTTAGAATCCCTTTCCCTTCCCCTCCCAACAACAGACATCCTGTGAAGTAGGTGGGACTGAGAGAGCTCAAACAGAGCTGTGACTTGCCCAAGGTCACCCAGCTGGCTTCGTGTGGAGGAGTGGGGAAACTAATCCAGTTCACCAGATTAGCCACCACTGCTCATGTGGAGGAGTGGGGAATCAAACCCGGTTCTCCAGATAAGAGTCCACCGCTCCAAACCACCGCTCTTAACCATTACACCATGCTGGCTCTTGGAGATCAGTTGTCATTCTGGGAGAACTCCAGCCCCACTTGGAGTTTCGTGACCCACCTCAACACCCGCCTCTGTTAGGAAGGCTACTAATTTGTATTGACATTGCACTGTAAAATAACAAGAAAAAGAGAGCTCTCTCTCGAGGACAGATGGAATAGAAATATAACAGATATGACTGGCTCAAGGTCAAATCAGAAAGCAGAGTCAGGAGTTGAACCCAAATCTGCCCGGCATATGTGCACAACACTGTCCCCTACACGCTGCCGGTTTTCTACGTCTGGATATCGTTTGTGGCATATGTGCAAGATTATGAAAGGGGGGGAAATAACATTAATGATCTGGCTGACAAAATCCCGTATTTTGTAACAACGACATCTCTTGAGATGTGATTTTCAGCAGCTCAATCAGCGCCTTTTTGGAATGCTTAATCGTTCAAATGGCAAAGAAAATGTGGGCCTGAGTCAGCGCCCAAAGAGCAGACGATAAACAGTGTTAATAAAGTTAAGGAGGTAAAATGAAAACGAAGCTGCCAATGCTGCAGACGCAGTTTACTCGAAGGGAGTTCTCCTATTGACAGCTTCAGGGGCACACGAGCTCAAAGGATCCCAAATTGCAAGTGTGATCTAGTTCTTATAGCAGGGGTGACTGTCGAACTCATTTGTTACGAGGGCCAGATATGACATAAATGTCAGTTGGTTGGGTCGGGCCATGTCTCGCCAGCCCTGATCAGGACAGGGGCATGGCTGTGGAGAAAGAGGGCCAAATCACCATGGGAACAGGGAGCTGTCTTCTTAGTAGGGTTGCCAACTCTGGCTTGGGAATTACCAGGAGATTTTGGGGGTGGAGCCTGAGGAGGACAGGGTTTGGAGAAGGGAGGGATTCAATGCCATAGAGTCCAATGGCCAAAGTGGCCATTTTCTCCCGGGGAACTGATCTTCCTGATACGGGTGCAGAGGTGTCTTTATTTTCCTTCACCACCTGGAGGTTGGCAACCCTACTTCCAGGGTAAACCCGGAAGTGACTCTATTGCGCCAGAAGTGCACATGCACAAAGCACTCCCCAAAGCACAGAAGAAGAAACCTCCTGCCAGTAAGAATCATAGAATGATAGAGTTGGAAGGGACCACCAAGGTCATCTAGTCCAACCCCCTGCACAATGCAGGAAATTCACAACAACCTCCCCCCACCAAAGCCCCAGTGCCCCCTATTCCATGCCCAGAAGATGGCCAAGATGCCCTCCCTCTCATCATCTGCTGAAGGTCATAGAATCAGCATTGCTGACAGATGGCCATCTAACCTCTTCTTAAAAACCTCCAGGGAAGGGGACCTTGCAAACCTAAGCCTGGTGCTTGCAGTCTCCCCTCTATATTAGTGAGGGTAGGGCAGAACTATGAATCTGCCTCCCAGCTAGGGTTGTCCACGCTGGGTTGGAAAATTATTTTACTATAGAGTTTCCAACTATTCCTAGAACTACCCCCCTTTTTTATCGGAAGTGATGATTTTAAAAAAATATCTATTTTTGTAAATAGAAATGGGGGATTCCCTGCCCTGATGTTGGGCTTGGTAGCCCAGCACCATCCACAGGCACTGCAGTCCAAATCTCCTGGCATTTGATGGTACTAAGCTGGCAACAATAACCACAGCTCTGGAAAAAACACAGACTACACAACATTCAAAGTGATAATTAATACAGAGGGGAAGGAGCCATTTTAAGTGTCAGCCTCTTGTTTATAATATTGTGTATATGTGGCTGGTTTCCCTCTCGGGCAGGAGATTGACCCAGTGTCCAGGATATATCTTCAGGTTTGGTAATAGGGTTGTGAGGTCCCTCTTTGCCACCGGCGGGAGGTTTTTGGGGTGGAGCCTGAGGAGGGTAGGGTTTGAGGAGGGGAGGGGCTTCAATGCCATAGAGTCCAATTGCCAAAGCAGCCATTTTCTCCAGGGGAACTGATTTCCATTGCCTGGAGATCAGTTGTAATAGCAGGAGATCTCCACCTAGTACCTGGAGGTTGGCAACCCTATCTGGTAAAGGGCTATAATTTCTCCTTTTTTGAGTGAGTGCGTTTTCACATGTCAATGTTTGTATTATTAGAATAGGGAGGGAGTTGCAAAAATTAAAATGCAGGACTTTGTTTTTACTTTAACATTACTTTCGCTTTGGGGGAAAATCTACAAAATGAATCATCTAATGAAGCCCTGCTTTGTGCACAACCTTTTTGAAGGGTGGCAACATGTGGCAGGGCATTTTTGGTGGTGGCACCAAGATATTGGAACACTTGTGTTCATGATGTTTGGTTGGTCCTTTCTCTGATAGTTTTTAGGCTATGAAAATTGGATTATTTTCTCATTCTACTTGCTTCAGGGTTGGTTGTTGGCTCCTGGGGTTTTCATCCTGATCTCAGTCTGCTAGTTTATTTATGTATGTTTTATTTTACAGAATTTATATCTGGTCTTTCTGCCCTCAAAAGGGCCACCGAGGCGGCTAATGATTGTCATTCTGTCCTTTTGCTCTCATTGTTTTCGATTCTCTATTGATGTTTAATATACTGAAAAACCACTGCGGGTGGGAGTACGGCTGTCCTAAAAGGTAAAGAAAAGTTTCAAGGAAGGAAGGGAAAAAAATACATCAGTCCTTACCGTTTATCGAGCCATTATCTCCGAGCACTGTGGGTGAACACAGCTTTTCTTGCCTGCTCCAATCCCTCAGCAAAAGCTCCTTTGGGACAG
The DNA here is from genome assembly GCF_029931775.1 of Euleptes europaea. Lineage (NCBI taxonomy): Eukaryota > Metazoa > Chordata > Lepidosauria > Squamata > Sphaerodactylidae > Euleptes > Euleptes europaea. Next base: position 14,409,489 of record NC_079323.1, read on the forward strand.
CTGGTTTCCAGCTAGTCCTACAGATTACTGCCTAATGACAAGGTATAAGTTCCAAACAGGAGAGAGCAAAGGCTGAATATGACGGAAGAACTCGATTGTACCTGGAGGTCTATTCATTCCAAATATAATCTCCAAATTATACAGCAGCGTCAACAAAAATCAAGCGTTACATTTACAAATATAAACAATGACACCATTTTTTTCTTTTTTTTCTTTTTGCATCAAAAGCCGGAACGTAGAAGTTGTACGTCTTAGCCTCGCGGGAGCTTGGGGGATTTCTTTTGTTGTCTACAAAGGTTTATTTTTACCCCAAGAAACCATTTTTCCACTGTTATTTTGTATGTTTTGGAGGCCCAATTTTTCTCGGCTCTCAGGAGGTTGCTCCTTTGGTTTGTTTTTCCCCCTCCAATCTTCCACTGATCCAGTTGTGCTCGTTTAAAAGGGGAAATGCATAGATGTTGCAGGTAAGAACCGCGAGCCACTTAGTTGCTTGCTGAGTTGCTTGTAAATTGCTCTGTTTTCACACTCAAGAGAGGCGAGGACAAGCGCCGGTCTTTTCTTTTCTCAATCCAGTGAAACCGCAAGGCTTTATTATATTAGGTTCACATCGTCATCTGTCAAATGCCTAAGGGTCAAAATTAATTACTCCGAGCGCCTGAAGAATGTTGCCTTGTTAGGATTATACTTGTTCGCCTGTCGCAGCATTTGTGTCTTGTTGTAATGTACAAATTGGATCAAATGCAGGAGCACCAAGAACATCAAAGGCTTGCAAAGCAAAACGCACGTATTAGCTACTGATTTAGCAGACTTGCAGGACAATCCCAAGCAGAGTTACTCCTGTCCAGATACTAGCTGGAGATCTCCTGCTATTACAACTGATCTCCAGCTGATAGGTTCACCTGGAGAAAATGGCCGCTTTGGCAATCGGACTCTATGGCATTGAAGTCCCTCCCCAAACCCCATCTTCCTCAGGCTCCACCCCAAAAATCTCCAGGTATTTCCCAACCTGGACCTGGCAACCTTACTTTAGGATTGCACTGTAAGCGACAATCTCTTGTTATGGGATAGAGCCATGGGTCAATGGTAGAGCACCTGCTTGGAATGCCAAAGTTCCCAGGTTCAACTCCAACCAACTCTAGTTAAGACAGTCAGGTAGTAGGTGATGTGAAAGAACTCAGCTTGAGACCCTGGAGCGTGGCTTCTAGTGAAAACAGATAATACGGACATTCAACACTGATGATCTAAACCTGTATAAAACAACTCCATGTGTTCTTTGTCAAAGGAAGTGTCTGTGGTTCAGCAGTAAAGCATTTGTTTTGCATCTAGAAGGTTCGGGGTTCAATCCCTGGCATCTCCAGTTGAAAGTGGAACTCCCTAACCAGGGAGATTTGTCTCCCCACAACAGACACCTTGTGAGGTAGGTGGGGCTGAGAGAGTTCAGACAACTGTGACTAGCCTAAGGTCACCCAGCAGGCTTCATGTGTAGGAGTGGGGAAACCAACCCGGTTCACCAGAGTCCGCCGCTCATGTAGAGGAGTGGGGAATCAAACCCGGATCTCCAGATTAGAGTCCACCACTCTTAACCACTACACCACGCTGGCTCATAAGAACAAGTGTGCCGTCAAGTTGCAACTGACTTATAGCTACCCTGTAAAGTTTTCAAAGCAAGAGACCAACAGAGGTGGTTTGACATTGCCTTCCTCTACATAGCGACCCCAGTCTTCCTTGGTGATCTTCCATCCAACTACTAACCGTGGCCAACTAGGCTTAGCTTCTAAGCCCTGATGAGATCTGACTAGGCTTTATCAATTTTAAGGTGATAATTTTAACTAGGGGTTGTTTTTATTGATCTCACACCTTTATTTGTATGGGCAGTCTGTATGGACGGATCAGCACACAGTTTCGCCCCGGATCATTCAAGGTAATGCATACAGTTTCCCCCCCTCCCCCACAGCCCGGGTTCATTTGATCCTGGCTGGAACGGGCAAGAAACTGGGCTAAGGGACCATGTGTTTTAGACCTGTGATTCTGCGGTGCAAAACTATTTAGTCTGGAGATTTTGATGTGTTGGTATGTGATTGGTCAGTTGACGGTATTAATAAATTTGATTTGATTTGATCTGACTAGGCTGGGCTATCAGGCTGCTTTTTGACCATAACACGCACTGAATTGATGAACACAATGCTGAATGTTGGAATCCTGTATATTGACTAGACAACCTTTGGTCAATTCCCCTAATTATAAAGGTTGCAGAATGCAAGTGCCAAGCAAACGTCAAATGTGAAAGACCAAACATAGTGGGCCGTCCCTGATTTCATCTTTGACTTTGGAAGAAGCTGCTACACTTAGGAACCGCTGCAAGTCTCGAGGTACTTACGGCAGATAAATGTGCTCCTCATGACATAGAGGAAAGCAGCAATTATTGTTATGTTTATAGCTGACTGTATCTGTTAGAGGCTTTTAGGTAGCCATATTGTGCTAAAATTGCTTTTACCCTTTGTAAGGGTAATGCTTAATTCCGCTAAACTGTACCCCAGCAGCCTCTTTTCTTTAACGGGCCAATTTAATACCTCTTAGGGATCATGGCAACAGACCTTCCCGAAATTGTGTTTCATTTACTGGAAACCGCTTTATTGATATGCAGAGCAAAATGCCGTTATCTTTAACTGTACACCAATATTCCCCTTTATGAATATGGGTTGTAATAGTAAATAAGCACTGAGAAAGGAACACGAGCGGCCGGGGGTGGGGGAGGCTTAATCTCCATTTACAGTTTATTTAAACTCTAAAGTGTTTGATACTAAATTAGTTGCATATCCATTTTCCTAAAGATTAAAATTGGTTTTGAGCATAAAGCCAAAGAGCAAGAATGGGGATTAGAAAGAACAGTTGAGTGAACATGGTTGCTGTTTCTCTTCTACAGGAGAGGTGAAAGGTTTTGGCTAAATTAAAATTGGAGGCGCAAACCTCTCTCTCTCTCTCTCTCTCACACACACACACACACACACACACACACACCCCTTCACCATGTGCAAAATAAAGTACTCCCAAACCACAAAGGAATCTATTGGTTGTGGGTGACTCCTTAAAATAAGGACTGTATATGTTCCAAGTAGGGTTGCCAACCTCCAGGTGGTGGCTGGAGATCTCCCGCTATTACAACTGATCTCCAGGCGACAGAGTTCAGTTCCCCTGGAGAAAATAGTCACTTTGGAAATTAGATTCTGTGGTATTAAAGTTCCCCCTCTCCAAACCCCACCCTCCTTAAGCTCCGCCCCCAAAATATCCAGGTAGTTCCCAACCCAGATCTGGCAACCCTAGTTCCAAGTGTTATGAACTGCTGATGGCAGCTGAGAGAGTGTTAAAGGGAAAGGTGGTGGGAAGGAGAAATCAGCCCCCTCAAGCCCTTGAAAGTTTATAAAACACAGAGAGGGGAAGATTGGGGGGGGGGTTTCCAAATCATTTTGTACCCTGCCCCCACACGACTGATCCCAGCCTTCTTGTTTGTGGTTTCAAATTTCCCATCCCTGCTCTTTTGACTTAGCTTCCAAGCTCTGACAAGCTCTCTCTCTCTCTCTCTCTCTCTCTCTCTCTCTCTCTCTCTCTCTCATCTGTCTGTCTGTCTATTGAGCCAGCGTGGTGTAGCATGGTGTAGTGGTTAAGAGTGGTGGTTTGGAACAGTGAACTCTAATCTGGAGAATCAGGTTTGATTCCCCACTCTTCCACATGAGTAGTGGATGCTAATCTGGCGAGCCAGGTTGGTTTCCCCACTCATGAAGCCACATGAAACCAGCTGGGTGACCTTGGGCTAGTCACAGCTCTCTTAGAGCTCTCTCAGCCCCAGCCTCAAAGGGTGTTTGTTGTGGGGAGGGGAAGGTGATTGTAAGCCGGTTTGATTCTTTCTTAAGTGGTAGCAAAAGTCGGCATTTAAAAACCAATTCTTCTTCTTCTTCTTCTTCTTCTTCTTCTTCTTCTTCTTCTTCTTCTTCTTCTTCTTCTTCTTCTTCTTCTTCTTCCATCTATCTATCTATCTATCTATCTATCTATCTATCTATCTATCTATCTATCTATCTGTCTGTCTGTCTGTCTGTCTGTCTGTCTGTCTGTCTGTCTGTCTGTCTGTCTGTCTATCATATATTGCATTGAAAATGACATGGTATGCCCGTGGATTACAAACAAATCTCCAAACCAACAGGAAACCATGGGGAACTGGAGCCACTGACAAAGTAGAAATAAATATAAAAATAAGCAATGTAGGGAACATTAGCTTATCTTATCACTGTGTTATGGGTGAGTCATTGTTCTGGCTGTGCCTTCTCTAAGGGCAGGTAATTCTCCTGCATCTCTGCACTGGAGTGATTGAGTGATCCAATCACATCTGGTACACAGACACAGCAAAATTATTCTTTCCTGACGGCAGCTGATTGGAATGAGGAAGGCCAAAGCTGTGAATCATGCGGAGACACAGCAGGCAGCCTCTTCTATGAGTGGGGACTTTGGGCTCACAGAATACGAAAATGCTTTAATTAACTTATTTCTTACAGCCCGCTCACTGTGTACTTCGAGCATACAAATGTAACCCAGCACATAATTTTGGAATTGCAGGTTTAGGCAACGGAGAGTCGGAAATTGTTCTCTCCCAAGATAACAACTGCTGCCTGCATAACAGAGCTGATTCTTTGGGGTCATTCATAGGTCACTGTGTCTCGCTATAGAACTGTGCACTCCACTATAAGAGCATGTTCCCAAAAATGAAAGACTGATGAATCACAGGATCTTGACCTTTGCTGGGAGCTGGCACAGAGTAGTGACTAGGGCTGTCAAAAAAAAAAAATTCGGTACAGTTCGGATTCGGCCGAATTTGGCCCTTGTGGGTTCGGTACGTGCCGAAGTCCGAACTCCCCCACTTCGGATCCGTTCAATTCGGCGGGAATTCAAAGTTCGGAAACAAATTCGGCCGAATAAAGCCATTAAAAACACAACCGCGCCTTTCCGCGGCTCTGGGGGGGCATTTTTGGGCTTAGAGGTCCCAAACTTTTGGCAGAGCTTCAAAGGACGTTTATTGAAAGACTCCCCAAGTTTTGTAAAGATTGGGTCAGGGGGGGCTGAGATATGGGCCCTGAAAGGGGTCCCCCCACCCTTAATGTTGTGCATCTCTCAGCAGAGCTTGCCGCCCACGCACAAAGCTCCCAGCCCGACAACAGCGGAGAAATTAGCAAAACAACTGCAAACACAACCTTGTTAAACAACACCTTTGCAACACACAACTGAAACCTCCCCCCTCAAACCAGGGAGCGAGAGACTCGAGGGGGAACACACACCCCAGGCAGAACCGACGAAAGCCCCCTTTGGCTTCCCCCCCACCCACAGAAACTGCTCCCTCCCCACACACACACAGACTCTGCTTTCCCCCCCCCCCACACACATACACGGGAGAAAAATTATAGATTAAAGCCCCCAAAGGGGTCTTACTGTGGCTGTCTTCTGTTCCATCAGGACGGGCTGTAATCCAAGATGATTCCAATTAGGCATGGAACGTTTTGCTCTGGAGAGATGCACACAGGATCGGATCGGCTGCCCCATTCATCCCAATAGGGGAAAGGGGAAAGGGGAAAGCCCATATCTCGGGACCCCCTGACCCAATGTTCACAAAACTTGGGGGGTTCCTTAAGAAGCTTAATCTAAAGTTCCAGTGAAAGTTTTGTGTCTGCACCCCCAAAAATGTGCCCCCTGCAGCCATGGAAAGAGAAAAGGGGGGGAGGCGATATTTCTGCCCCCACTGAACCCATCTTTACAAAACTTGGGTAGTATCTTAAGAATAATTCACTGAAGCTATGCTAAAAGTTTGGGGGCTATATCCCCAAAAAAGCGCCCCCTGCAGCCACATAAATGGAAAAGGGGGGAGGGAAAAGGGGGAGAGCCCATATCTCGAGACCCCCTGACCCAATGTTTACAAAACTTGGGGGGTATCTTAAGAACACTGGTCTGAAACTCCGCTCAAAGTTTGGGATTTGTACCCCCAAAAATGCGCCCCCTGCAGCCATGGAAAGAAAAAGGGGGGAGCCAATATCTCGGGACCCCCTGACCCAATGTTTACAAAACTTGGGGGGTACCTTAAGAAGCTTCATCTGAAGTTCCAGTGAAAGTTTTGTGTGTGCACCCCAAAAAATGCGCCCCCTGCAGCCACAGAAAGGAGCGAATGTGCACAAGCACCCCACACACACACACGAGGATTTCGCTCTCTCTCTCTCTCTCTCTCCCTGGCCGGGCCGCACATCAGCTGATTCCTCCAGTACTCAATCCTGACTGATTGGCCAGAAGAAGACCCAGCTTGCCCACCGATTGGCCGGGGGGAGGAGAATGCTGCTTACTGACGGTTATGCTGCTTACTGACGGCCGAATTGGCCGAATTTATTCGCAAACTCCCGAACTCGCTGAATTCGGCCCCCCCGGTTGCCCGCCAGTTTTGAGTTCGGATCCGTCCGAACAGAAAAGCACCGAATCAGGGGAAATTCGGTTGATTCTCAGTTCGGACCGAACCGAATTGACAGCCCTAGTAGTGACTAAAGCAGCCTCCACACGTCATTGGGTGTGCACTACCGTGGCATCACAACGGTCATTTGTATCTGGAGAAGCGAGCTGTGACTCACGAAAGCTGCCAGAAATTGTGTTCGTCTTTAAGGTGCTTCTGGACTCTTGCACTTTTTTTACTGCTACAGATGGACCAACACAGCTACCCGTGATGAACAATCGTTTGCTTAGCTCTTTCGCACAGAAAAATCCAGTTGAGAACGATTGTTATAGTGCAGCAATAGCGCAATACCCAACAGTGCATAGATGCAGTCATACCGGACCGTCCTAAGCAGAGTTATACCCTTCTACATCCATGGAACTGGGGAAGGCACTGGCAAACCACCCCGTAAACAAAATCTGCCTAGTAAACGTTAGGATCTGACATCACCACATGGGCCAGGAATGACCCGGTGCTTGCACAGGGGACCTTTACCTTTACCTTTTTTATAGAATAGTTAGAAGATAGATTGAATAACGCCATTTGTTGATACTGCCATCTATCTATCTATCTATCTATCTATCTATCTATCTATCTATCTATCTATCTATCATCTATCATAAATTGCATTGAAAATGACATGGTATGCCCGTGGCTTACAAACAAATCTACAAACCAGAAAACCATGGGGAACTGGAGCCACTGACAAAGTATAAATAAATATTATCTTATCTTATCACTGTGTTATATTTATTTATACTTTGTCACCCAGTGACCCTTACTCCATGCCCAGAAGATGGCCAAGGTGCCCTCCCTCTCATGATCTGCCAAAGGTCATAGAATCAGCATTGCTGACAGATGGCCATCTAGCCTCTTCTTAAAAACCTCCAGGGAAGGAGAGCTTACCACCTCCCGAGGAAGCCTGTTCCACTGAGGAACCGCTCTGTTAGAAAATTCTTCCTAATGTCTTGATGGAAACTCTTTTTATTTAATTCCAACCCATTGGTTCTGGTCCGACCTTTTGGAACAACAGAAAACAAGGTCCCCTAGGATGGACCATGGCTTGGTGGTAGAATTTTGCTTTGCTTGTAGAAGATTGCAAATTCAGTCCCTGCCATTTCCAGTCAAAGAGTTGTAGATGCTGGGTGAGATCTTTCTCTCCTGGGGAATAGCTGATACCAGTCAGAGAAGACAATACTGAACTCTGGACTGTGTCCCCCTTTTTGGACACTATGAGGGTGGAAAAGAAGTTACACTACCCTTAAAGCCAATGAAAACATGCTCCCCACAGTGAATGATTCCGATGCCAGACATAAGGCCTCAAACTACATGTTATAGGAAAGGAGATGACTGCTATAAATGTTCTGCTGCTGACCACAACTGGCCCATCATGTGTGGTGGAAAGTCCGTTGTCAGACAGGCCTAGTAAGGAAGGAATGCCATGATCTCATGAGAAGGTTTGTCATCTCAGATGTTTACTTTGGGTGTTGCTTGGGTGAATGGCTTGGGTGAATGGCTTGATGAATTCTTAAGATCTGGGGAAATGAACTTTGAGGATGAGTGGAGCATCCTCTCTGCTAGTTGAAGTGATTAATGATGAGTGAAAGACCCTCTCTGCAAATATGAGGTGGCTTCCCTCTTTAATATGCATTCTCCATCGCTCAGATGATAGTTCCTTCTAGTGTGATCCAACACAGTGTGTATCAAGCTGGTTTTTAGAAGATGGATTCCATATATTAGGCTAACTTCAGAAGTATTTTTGCAGACAAGATGGCCAATACCAAACTTACAATAATGTTGTACTTGAAAGGCTAAGTGGTCCCAACAGTTCATTTAGAAAAAAAATTGTCAATAGGTCACCTTAGCAATAAATTTAAATACTATAATGCAGATATTAACCTTTTAAAATATTTCTTAATAGGCATTTCTTCTTTCTCTTCCCCTTCATTGTTTCTTGAAAGGCCATCGTCTCCCCGTATAAGAACCATCAGCCGTAGCTAGTTCAGATAAAAACGATTTTTATTACTTGGTCCTCTGCTGCTCATACTCACCCTAAATGCCAAATTTTATACAACAGGCTCATTTATTTCTTCTGCTGTTCCCTGGACCGTGCAGATATTTGTGGATGGGTTGGAATGATAGCTAGGTTCTATTAATTAGATCTTCAATAGCCCCAAGATACTTGCCTGAAATTTTTGAACTATTTTTAACCACAGTTTCTTCCCTTAGATTCTCCCAAGCAATAATTGCAAGATTATGCATCAAACATCATTTCAGTGGTTGTTTTCTTCGGTTATGAACGTTTTCCCTTCTTTTTCCTATCCACCCTGTCAGAAAAGATAGGGAAGGGGTTATTTTCTAGAAATGGTTGTTGATCTAGTGAGTGGGAACTGAATAAGAACTGAAATGGTTTGAGTGTTACCATTTTGTGGACCTCCGTGAGAACCTTTTTGGTGGGAAGACCATCAGGAAATAACAATTAACAAATATATGCCCTTTAAGGAGGGCATTTAGCTTCTTGCAGTGGAAAGCAGAGTTATATCCTTCTAAATTTAGTGAATTCAATAGGCTTAGAAGGATGTAACTCTGTTTGGGATTGCACTGTTAAGCATCTTTCTTTCTTTCTTTCTTTCTTTCTTTCTTTCTTTCTTTCTTTCTTTCTTTCTTTCTTTCTTTCTTTCTTTCTTTCTTTCTTTCTTTCCCAGTAAAGAAACCAGAAATATATTACAAGGGTTCTGAATGTGAGTTGTATTTTCCACATTAGCAGTTTTCAAAATGTGTTATTATGGATAGGGTTGAACAGACTTCTCCCCAACTTGTTCTTTTGCTGTTCTGTGGATTCATTTTTCTCTTTGTTCCACTTCTGCTGAATTCTGGTTTAACTAGAATAATTTCTACATTAAACTGGGAAAATGGAACTTTGTTTACTGCAACTTGGAGTTCCTTCAGTTCATTTGCATTTGTCCCCCTTCCCGCAGTACCAGATTATACTGATTTGGAAAAAAAAAGAAGCTTTGTTTTGAGTGTACATAGGGTTGCATTGACATTCTTTTTTGATCCATGTTTTAATGATGCATGCACGCCTGCATTCTGGTAGCACACCAATCAAAACAAGAATTTTAATGCAATTTACATGTGCAATCACAAAACTTGCCTTTTTGCAGGGTTTTATCAATACATTCGTGTGCATTGTTCTTGTGGAAGAAAGAGAGATAAAGAAACTGAAAGTTATGGCAAACGGTCTATACACAGTACTGCTTGTGCAGAGTCAATAAATGGAGCAATGGAATATCCGTATGCCTCAGTTTGACTTGGAAAACCAGCCCAGGATATTTAGAATTCCTAATGCTGGAAATTTGAATGAGGAGAAGTTTTAAAGTATGCATAGGTTCCTCAGAATCCCAGGGCTAAAAGAGAAGATTAAACATGACAGAACATTCTTGAGAAGACATCAAACTGACTTTATTCAAGATGTTACAAATATCTGTTGATAATCTGAAATTATATTGATGGGGTGGAGAAAATGGATAGAAGAACCTGTCATTCTCCCATAATTCTAGAACCTGGTGGGTACCCAATGAAGTCCATGGGCAATAGATGGAATCGGGGCTAAAGGCAACAAGTCTTCATTCAACCAATAATGAAATGGATGAATTCTCTGCCAGTGAATGTAGTGATGGCCATAAACATGTGTGTGTGTGTGTGAAGTGCTGTCAAGTCCCAGTCAATTAATGGCAACCACACAGGGTTTTCAAGGCAAGAGACTAATAGGTGGTTTCTCATTGTCTTCTACTTCATAGTGACCGTGCAATTTCTTGGTGGTCTCCCGCCCAAATACTAACCAGGGCTGACCAAGATCTGACAAGATCGAGCTATCCTGGGCTAGCCAGGTCATCCGTGAATGCAGATGGCTTTTAAATGGAATCAGCTTCATGGAGGATAGGTCCATCAATGGCTATGAGCCATAGTGAATAAAAGGAACTTTCATGTTCAGAGGCAATAAACTTCTCAATAAAAGTTCAGGGAGACAGCATCGGGGAAAGGCCTTGGCATCTGTGGCCTGTTTATCAGCCCTCCAGGGCAACTGGTTGGCCCTTGTGTGAAATAGGATGCTGGACTAGATGGACTACTGGTCTGTTTCAGCAGAGCTATTCTTTGGTTCTTATGAGATTAATTATGATTCTGGGAAAATTCAGCTGGGCAATGTGTGTTTGTGTGTTTGCCTTCCTTCTGATTCCTTTCTGTATAACAGAGAGCAGCAGACTCCTGTGTTTTCTTTCATGTCACACTTGCATACTTCCATCTGCAGCTCTGCTGCTTAAAATAGAAGGCACTCAGAAGTGTTGGTGGCAGTTCTGTGTTTAATGAATACCACAACAAATGTTGTCAATCCAAGAGTCAGAGATGAGCAACATCTTTGGGCAGCAAAGGATTATGTTGCCTTGGGGATATGCCTCACTGTGCTGAAGGAGCCTGGGTGGAAATGGTCACCATGTGACCAACAACCATTCTAGAGCCAGTGTGGTGTAGTGGTTAAGAGCGGTGATTTGGAGCTGTGGACTCTGATCTGGAGAACCAGGTTTGATTCCCCACTCCTCCACAGGAGCGGTGGAGGCTAATCTGGTGAACTGGATTTGTTTCCCAACTCCTACACATAAAACCAGCTGGGTGACCTTGGGCAAGTCACACTCAGCCCCACCTACCTCACAGGGTGTCTGTTGTGGGGAAGAAAAGGGAAAGTGATTGTAAGCTGGTTTGAGTCTCCCTTAAGTGGTAGAGAAAGTCTACTTCTTCTTCTTCTAGAAAGAATAATAGCTCTCTTTGTGTTCACCAGCCATATAGAGGAGTCTAGTCGGATCATGGAAGCTAAGCAGGGTTAGCCCTGGTTAGAATTTGGATGGGGGACCACCAAGGAATTGCAGGTTCATTGTGCAGTGGAAGACAATGACACATGAACACACATGAAGCTGCCTTATACTGAATCAGAGCCTTGGTCCATCAAAGTCAGTATTGTCTACTCAGACCAGCAGCTGCTCTCCAGGGTCTCAGGCTGAGGTCTTTCACATCCCCTACTTGCCTCGTCCCTTTAACTGGAGATTCCGGGGATTGAACTTGGGACCTTCTGCATGCCAAGCAGCTGCTCTACCACTAAGCCATAGTCCCTCCTCAAACCACCTCTGTTAGTCTCTTGCCATGAACATGTGTGCGTGTGTGTGTGTGTGTGTGATAGAGGGAAAAAGTATGTTATTGAGTTGTGTGCAATTTAAGCCCTGGGCATGCTCAGATTCTCCTTTGCCTAGAAAACCTACCGTAGATTGTTTGCTTCACTAGTAAACTGAATGGCATGAAAAGAGACATGTAACAGAATCCCTGTCTTGAATTGGGTGCAGTGGTGTGCCAGCATCTGATTAGAATCCTTACTGCACTGGAAAGTGCATTCAAGAGGCACTTGTAAGTGTAGTAAGGGCTGGGGAGAGTAAGGAGTTAGGGTTGCCAACCTCCAGGTACTAGTTGGAGATCTCCTGCTATTACAACTGATCTCCAGCCGATAGAGATCAGATGACCTGGAGAAAATGGCTGCTTTGGCAATTGGACTCTATGGCATTGAAGTCCCTCCCCTCCCCAAACCCCGCCCTCCTTAGGCTCTGCCCCAAAAACCTCCGGTGGCGAAGAGGGACCTGGCAACCCTACATATAACAGAGAGCTTTGTGTTGGCCTTAAAAGCATTTATCGGCTATGCACAGACTTCCTTAAGTATTCCAAGACCTGGGCCTAGCTCTTAAACAACTGTACTGTGTTTCCCAATGCTTCAGTCCTTTGTCAGGGGGATGGTGCCCAGGGCCTCTGCTGAAGATAGTAAAGGATTAATAGGTTCATATATGCTGATCCAGTCTCCGAAATTAGAGCCATCTAATCTTGCGTAAAATGTCAATCGGTCAATTTTAAGACGTCTTGCATGTGCTAACCAATTCATAGAAGTGCTTAGAGATTACTTCGGAGTCTCGGAAAGCAGTTGCTCAATTTGAAAAGAAAAGAAACATTTCAGAAATATATGGAGGCATTTTCTCTGCATAGTTGCTCTGGGAAAATGATGTGAGGTGACTGAATGTTGACTGATCAATTAGTTTCTTCCCACAATGTATATGTACATGTATATGTAGAGTTGTCTCTTTCTCTTTGATGAAAGAAAAAACTCAAAGCATATTTAGAGCCAGTATCGGGGGTCAGTGTTAAGAAACTGGCTTTGCTTAGCAGTGTTTTGGTTGTTCAAAACTTTGGTTCAGGATTTGGGCCTAGTAAAATCATAGAAGGCTTCTCTCTGGGAACGTAATGATATTGCAGTTTCAAAAAGAGATGAGAAATGGGACTTAGACACAGGTGCGAGTATGATCATGGGGGTCTAAGAGCTTCAAGGCCAGAAAGCCGGGAGGAAGTTTCCCCTCCACATTCCATCGAGGGTTGCTAGACCACTTTAGAGCCCCTCCCTCTGGCAATATTAGGGTTGCCAACTGCCAGGTAGTAGCAGGAGATCTCCTGCTAATTCAACTGATCTCCAGCTGATAGAGATCAGATCACCTGGAGAAAAATGGCCACTTTGGCAATTGAACTCTATGGCATTGAAGTCCCTCCCCTCCCCAAACCCCGCCTTCCTCAGGCGCTACCCCAAAAATCTCCCGCCGGTAGCGAAGAGGGACCTGGCAACCCTAGTCACTATTCAGCCAGGTGGTGGGAGGACCTACTAGCAGCAAACTGAAGCCTTTCTATCCTGTTAGAACACCACCCTGAGTTATGTTAGGGCTGCCAGGTCCCTCTTCGCTACCAGCGGGAGGTTTTAGGGGTGGAGCCTGAGGAGGGCGGGGTTTGGGGAGAGGACAGACTTCAATGCCATAGAGTCCAATGGCCAAAGTGGCCATTTTCTCCAGGTGAACTGATCTTTATCGGCTGGAGATCAGTTGTAATAGCAGGAGATCTCCAGCTAGTACCTGGAGGTTGGCAACCCTACTGGTAAGCTTAGCTTTTTCATTCGTTGGTGAAGTACATTTTGCAACTAGGGTTGCCAGCTCCGGGTTGGGAATACCTGGAGATTTTGGGGGCAGAGCCTGAGGAGGGCGGGGTTTGGGGTGGGGAGGATATTCATAGAGTCCAATCGCCAAAGTGGCTATTTTCTCCAGGTGATCTGTGTCGCCTGGAGATCAGTTGTAATAGCAGATTTCCAGCTAGTACCTGGAGGTTGGCAACCCTAACTGTTTCTAATGGAATGTGAAACATTCTCTTCTAAAACATTTTAACCAGGCTGTTAAAGCAAAAGAGGATAGGCAACTGTAGATTAAAGGAATGAAGGATACAGCAGATGTCTCAGACCAGTCCCATGCATAAGGAGGTTCAGACAGCAATAGATATGTGATAAGAATAGAGGTGTTACAAGCACGTCCCTATTTTCATTGGGATTTCCTGGGTATGACCTGTCAACAGTGTTTTATGCCATCTGAGGCAGAGAGGGCGGCAGCAGCTGCCCCCCCCCTTGCATGCTTCATCACAGCTGCTATCCCCCCCCCCCAAAAAAAAAGCATTTCTATCCCAAAGTGCTTACAGTGGACATTTGGATGCATGGACATGCTTCCCACCCCCATTTGTTTCCAGTTTTGTGCAGGGTTAGATCCCCATTTCCATATTGTCTAGTTTTTCTTGGCAGATTTCCCATTTCGCTTCCTTTCTGTTACAATGTTTGAATGCAAGGTATGTCGCTATGACCTTTTTACCCAACTGGTGCAAAAACAGATATTAATTTGAATTGCAGTCTTTTAATTAAATGTAATTAATACAGCCAGCATACAGGATGCCCACGATTTTGTCCTGAGTGTGGAGAAACTATAGCGGTAACTTGCCTCTTCAGACTGAACCAGAGTTCTTATGGAAGAATGATGGGAGAGGGGAAGGAACAGAAAGAAGTTTGTTGATGTGGTTGTTTTTAAAGTAAGGAGGGCAGCTGGGTACAGGTCAGAGTAGCAGGGTGCAAGCAAGTAAGCTTTTGGAATCATTGGGCACTTTCGCACATCCTGAATAATGCACTTTCAATCCACTTTCAATGCACTTTAACGAGAGCTGGCAAGTAGATTTTGCCGTTCTACAGTAAAATCCAGCTGCAAAGTACATGGAAAGTGCATTATTCGGCATGTGTGAAAGCGCCCATTGAACACTGAGAGGCCGAAATTAATAATAATCTGAAATGCTCAGGGCCAAACCACACTTGATGGTGGGAATGCAGGTTCAGATCCTCCGATATGCCAAAAAGTACCTAACGGGAGTGGTATGGATTGGGACTCCACTGCTGGGGTGATGGGTGAGCAAACTCTTTCTCATGTGCCCTTTTTCAAGTCAGAAATGGCCTTTATGGATTGCTTTAAGGACAAGTAAGGACAATAGGGTTGCCAGGTCCCTCTTCACCGCTGGTGGGAGGTTTTTGGGGCAGAGCCTGAGAAGGGTGGGGTTTGGGGGAGGGGAGGGACTTCAATGCCCTCAGGTTGTATCTGGAGATCTCCTTGGATTACAACTGATCTCCAGGTGATAAAAATCAGTTCCCCTGGAGAAAATGCCCACTTTGGCAACGTGATTCAATGGCATTGAAGTCCCTCCTCTTTCCAAACCCCGCCCTCCTCAGGCTCCACCCTGAAAATTTCCAGGTATTTCCCATCCTGGAGCAGGCAACCCTAGCACTGAATCTTGAGGGCTTTAAAAAATGAATAATAGCTTGGCATCCGATATAGGATTTCCAGCTCTGGGTTGGGAAATACCTGGAGATTTTGAGGGTGGAGCCTGAGAAGAGTGGGGTTTGGAGAGGGGAGGGACTTCAATGCCATGGAGTTCAGTTGCCAAAGCAGCCGTTTTCTCCAGGGGAACTGATCTCTGTCACCTGGAGATCAGTTGTAATAGCGAGAGATCTCCAGCCACCACCTGGAGGCTGGGGAACCTGATCCGGTAAGATATTTTGATAGTTACATTCACAAAATATAACACACACACACGAAAAAATGCAGACAACAGCATATCAGCCGCATCGTCCTCTTCCCTCTCTGAAATAAGTTCTCCCTTCCTTCCACTTGCCTGCTTCTTTGACCTCCAGAAAAGACCGTTCCCGCTGTTAGCTTTTCTCTGTCTCCGAAGTTCTCTGCTGAGTTGTGCGTTAAGTTCCAGGAAGGGATGCTGCCTCAGGGAAGATCCCTCTCTGCTCTTTCCACGGTTTATGGTCCGCAGCCTAATACGAGCCTCTGGGGGTTTGCTCTGTCCTCTCTATGCGCTAAGGAACAACACAGTGTTTTTGGTACACTGTGCTATTAAAAGAAAATCTTTTGTATCTCTTTCTGAAATGAATGGCATGCAGTTGTTGGGGGGGGGGGTGTGAATACAATGAAACCAAGGGAAACCATTGCTCCCCCACCCCGGATTACGAGGAAACCAGTTTACGTGGAATAGAAGAAAGAAAAAATGATTACATGGCGGGGGGGGGAGGCTTTATGTTTAGAAAAGAAGTGAACAGGCATTGCTTGACTGCATTATTCATATCAAGCATAAAACCAGTTCATTAAAGGACCCCTTTCTGTTTATAAGATCTGAATTCCACAGGCAGGTTATTGACGTCAGCGGGATGTGTCCAAACGGAGATAATCAGCGGAACAGGAAAAGGTTTATGTTAAAAATCAATATTGTATTTTTCCCCTGGCACTCAGCTGCTAAGAGACAGTGTACAAGTTTGCCCGGATCAAGTGGTACAGCTTTTCCTGGACTGTACCTTAGGTTGCCAATGTCCAGGTGGGTAGGGTTGCCAACCTCCAGGTTTGAAATGCGGTGTTGGAAGAGAGTTATACAGATACCATTCGACCACCCAAAAGACAAGTAAGTGGGTTCTAGACGCAATCAATTCCAAACTCTCCCTAGAAGCTAAAATGACTAAACTGACGCTATCGTAATTTGGTCACGTTATGAGAAGACAAGGCTCATTTATGCATGGGAGTTTTACCTGAGGTTCGTTGCTCGCTGGACCCACACTTTCCTGTTGGGAATCTATGCACCAGCAGTCTCCAAGCTCAAATCAAGTCCCCGTCCCTTTAAATGCTGCTTTGTAATTGACTTACTTTGCAGTGCTTACTGTGAGAGAAAATCCCACCCCCCAAAAAACCCAATTGCCAAACAGAAAAGCATTTTAAGAATAAGAAAAAAATGGAGCAATCTGAAACGAAGGGAGGGAGAAATCCAAACCTCATTTTAAAAAAAGCCTTTCTTCTGCTCAGAAAGAGCTCCGAGGAAGCAGGAAGCATTTGAATCCCCACCTCTTTACATGCTGCTTTGTAATTGGTTGTATGCTTTCTGTGATAGAAACCCAGCTTGGCTGTCCCACACTTTGAATTATGCATGGGGATTTCACCCGGACTAAGCTCAGGAGAGAGGGAACTATTGGGTTAACAGAGGAATGGGAAGACCCAGGATTTGTGAAGGCTGGCAGCGAGGTCATCTCTAATGGACTAAAAACTCATGCATATCTGAAAGGAACAACCAAGACAGAACGGTCCGAACATGAATTAAAGTACCCATGCATAAATGAACAAGAGTTACTGAAAAAGACAATAATGCTGGGAAAAGTTGAAGGCGGCAGGAAAAGAGGAAGACTCAACATGAGATAGATTGACTCTATAAAGGAAGCCACAGCCCTCAGTTTGCAAGACCTGGGCATGCAGCACAATAGGACGTTTTGGAGATCATTCACTCATAGGGTCGCCATGAATCATAAGCTAATCGATCGAACTCAGTACACAAAACAGCACAATACTTTTGCATTTTTATTTCCTTTCCCCCCCTGTTTTTCCACCCGTTACCAGGAAAGACACTTTGCTGAGGTTTTCCATATCATCCTTGCAACCTTCCCTCCTTCCCTTGAGTATGGAAGGCAGTCCTTAATCACCATTTCTTTGCGATGGAAAATAATGAAGGTATGTTCTCAGCTAACCTCATTCCCTCTCCTCTCCGCTGTCCTTGCTTTCAGAGTCCAGATATCCATCTGTCTAGACGGATGTTATCTCCCTGGGATCTAAATGTGGAAACTGAGCATCATTATTTCCGAGTTCTATTTAGGAGCTACGCGATGATGAAGCAGCTTTTGTCCAAATTGAGCAGTTACAGATCACTCTTTCTGAGCAGATGGGGTTGCAACATGGAACGTTTTTTGTGCTTAGGCCAGCTGTGGGTGTTACTAACAATCGGGAGACAGAAATGGTGGAGAGAAAGCTTGAAAGGAAATAAATAGCTGGGAGGTACAAAATATTAAAAGAAATATCAACAGTGCAAAATTTTCCCTGTAAATTTTAGCATTGGGGGTCTTGATTCTCAAAATTGATTCAGTCTGTGGACAGATGCATTCTTTATGCAAAGTGTTCAAGTAGGGCCTTTTATGCAGGGATGTTTCCCCGCGGTCACCCCCGCCGACTGCTTCAGGGACTCCTTTTGATTATGCATGCCTTTTCCGCCTGTCAGAGGTCGCCTCGCTCTCCCCGCATGTTTTGCCTACGTTTTCCAGATTTTGGCTAAAACAGCATCTGTAGGGTTGCCAACCTCCAGGTACTAGCTGGAGATCTCCTGCTATTACAACTGATCTCCAGCCAATAGGGATTGGAGAAAATGGCCGCTTTGGCCAATGGACTGTATGGCATTGAAGTCCCTTCACCCTAGGTGAAGGGGAAAAACACTATTGCTTGTTGCCCAGTCAGCATTGGGGGCTTTTGGCAATTTTGGAATGGCTAATTTTCCCTCTAAAATGGTGTTGGTTGCCACAGGTTGGACCCGTGTCTGCTGTAACATATAGTTTGTTTCTCACAAAGTGACAAGGATTACCTCCCAAATCCTATTCTAATAAAGTTCTACTAATGTCAACTCTCCAGATTTAGGGTTGCCAGGCCCCTCTTCACCACCGGCGGGAGGTTTTGGGAGTGGAGCCTGAGGAGGGCAGGGTTTGGGGAGGGGAGAGACTTTAATGCCATAGAGTCCAGTTGCCAAAGTGGCCATTTTCTCCAGCTGAACTGATCTCTGTCGGCTGGAGATCAGTTGTAATAGCAGATCTCCACCTAGTACCTGGAGGTTGGCAACCCTACAGATTATAGCAAGACTCATGATGGCCATTGTAAACCTCATCACATCAGTCACACAGGAATGATTAGTTTCTGAAGTTAAAAGGACATGGACAGCTCCCCCTCAAGCATGCATTAGAACCACAGTGTAAAAGGCAGATCTTTTATGTTTTTGGTGACTTCAATCAGAGAATCAGGTCCTCCGGTATCAGCAAAATTGTTTTAGTCCTTCTCCTTGCACTATCTTGATTAGTTCCCTGAAGACAAACAAGATGTTATTAATTTTTATGAAGTCTGATGAGGAAATGAAAAAGACAATAGTGCGAGGAAAAGTTGAAGGCAGTTGTAAAAGAGGAAGGCCCAGCATAAGGTGGATTGATTCAATAAAGGAAGCTATGGTCTTCAGATTGCAAGATCTGAGCAAGGCTGTTAATGATAGGGCATTTTAGAGGTAATTCTTTAATTGGATCACTACAAGTTGGAAGCAACTTGACAGCACATAACACACACACTGTGATGAGTAAATGTTCCTTGACTAATTTCTTTTTATTATTTTGTTCATGGTTTCAGTTTTCCCTCTTTCCCCTGTTGGTGTTTTAGATTTGTTTGTATTGAGTTGTATAGTGTTTATATGCCACTTAGGTAATATTTATAAGTACAGTGAACATAATTTATACATATAGTAAACGTGCAATGTATTAAATCATTTTATTAATATAAAAAATAATTCAGTGCAAGGACACTGAAAATGGCCCAAACTAAATAATTAAATGTAAAATTCTCATGAGAGGAAGTGAAAGAAAGATCACACCCATCTTATTCTACTGCTACAACTATTGGGTGCCATTTAGGGTTTATTAATACCAGTCAAGAATTTAGAGCTTTACTTATGTTAATTGTAAAAACTGCAGTCTCCTTGAAGAGCTCATGTCCCACCCAAACGTTTTGCGGAGGTTTAGGCCAAATAGGGTTGCCAGCTCCAGGCTGGGAAATACCTGGAGATTTTAGGGGTGGAGCCTGAGGAAGGCAATGTTTGGAGAGGGGAGGGACTTCAGTGCCATGGAGTCCAATGGCCAAAGCTGCCATTTGCTCCAGGTGAACTGATCTCTGTCTCCAGCCATAACCTGGAGGTTGGCAACCCTAAGGCCAAATCATATTCATAGAATCATAGAGTTGGAAGGGTCAACTAGTTCATCCCCCTGCACAATGGAGGAAATTCACAACTACCTCTTTCTCACACCCCCAGTGACCCCTACTCTATGTCCAGAAGATGGCCAAGATGCCCTCCCTCTCATGATCTGCCTAAGGTCATAGAATCAGCATTGCTGACAGATGGCCATCTAGCCTCTGCTTAAAAACCCAAATACTGTGACCCAAATCACATGGTGTGACTTTGGGACTCAGCTTTGCCTCCTATCAAATGGAGCAGAGTCAGTCATGAATGTTGGATGCTTGTGTCCTGTGATGATTGCAGATGTGCAAGCTTGCTTCAGGCTTTGTTCTGAACTCTCAGAGGGCCTCACGATTTTGGCACAAGGCCAACCGGAGAAGCTAGGCCCTGTGGCTTAGTTGAGAATTCACTGTAACCACCACATCCCTTCCAGTCCCTTACACAGAGACTCACTCCTGAATATCTACATGCACAGCCTTATCCTAACAAAATGTGCATCTATAATATCTTATTTTTCTTTATATATTTTGCATCTGAAAAAACAGGAAGATTCCTCCCACTTGTTAATGTGCTTGTGTGCATATATGCTCCTAGAACTACCCCAGATAGAGATATCTAGGGTAGATACAAGTTTTTATATTGATTTATTTCAGTATGTCTCTCCCACCTTTCTCCCCAATAGTTATCCAAAGTGTTTTACAAAATAGGATGGGTAAAAGTTTCAACAACAAACAGAAAAAGGGCAAACACAACCAACACAAGTGAGAAAATGTTTTAAAGTATGCATCTGTTAGGTCTCCTAGAATATCTCCCTCAAACAGCATACGAAGGAAAGCATTCCCCTATCTGAATAGCTTGCTTTGCCTCTGGGTGAATTCAGCACCAGTCCTGCTGTGTTTTATCGTAGTACACCGTGAAATAGACCTTTCATTGATTCCATATCAATCACGTTTCGGACTTCACTCCAAAAAACCTGAGGAGCGCAAGAAGAAAGCACAGCCGTTAGCTTGGAGGGTCTTAGCTCGAGTCCAACAGTGTGGGTTTCCTAATTAAAGTGCCCTGTGAAAATGATTCAGAGAAACGCGGGACTCTGTCAGTTTGACCAACCACTTTAGGTTTTTCTCCGTCATGCAATTTTGCAATGCTGAAATAAACTGAGATGCGTGTGTGTGGTTCTTTTTTTCTTTTTGGCCAGTCTTGTGGTTCCGCATGCGATTTGCAAAACAATCCGATCACGGGGAGAGAGGCTATAATTGCTTAATGAACTCTCGAGAAGATTCGGCCGAGCTAATTCGTTCTGTCACAATATTCCAAAGTACCTAGCATCTTCAATTAATGGCGATGTACTGTGTTGATAAAGGCAGGGCTTGGATTAGAAGGACCTCAGGTCTCTCTGCTAGACAAGCCTGCTTTTTTAAAAAAAATAAAATAAAAACCTGCCAAGAAACATTAATCTGTTCCGTTGGATGCACAGCAAAACAGCGTTAGAAGCTTCTTCTCTTTCTTAGAAGTGAAAACAGCCAAAAACGTTCAAGCTTGAGGAGTCTTAAGGCATGCTAGCGTACCACTGCATTTGGTTTAAGACGTGGAAGAATTAACAATACAGGGGCCCGGGGCTTTGGATGCGCCTCCAACTCAATGGAGCCCACCCACGAGCTATGAATTGTAGCCAGTGCTTGACAACTCTCCTCGTTTTAGTGTGAAGGCAAGGAAACTGGGATGCTTTTTGAGTCCTCGTATAACCTCTCTGCTTGTGTGGCTCTCTATGCGGCTTAATCAAGAACAGAACTTGTAAGTAGGGTTGCCAGGTCCCTCTTCGCCACTGGCGGGAGGATTTTGGGGCGGAGCCTGAGGAAGGCGGGGTTTGGGGAGGGGAGGGACTTCAATGCCATAGAGTCCAATTGCCAAAGTGGCCATTTCCTCCAGGTGAACTGATCACTATCGGCTGGAGATCAGTTGTAATAGCAGTTGTAATAGCAGGAGATCCACTTACCTGACCACCAGTATTCTTCACGTCTTGTTGGATTTCTCTGTTATTTACCTCCACTTGAGGTTGGACTGTAATGTTTATCTTCATGTGTGCTTAGACACTATATAGATTGTTATTCTTGTATTTTTCTTGTCTATTTCATTACATATTGTTCCATTCTTTAGCCTGGTGTTGTTGTTTTTGTTCATACAGTGCCTGGAGGTTGGCAACCCTACATGTAAGACAAATTGATTTAAAATAGAATTTATTTAACACAAAATCCTCCACCATACAGAACAAGACGTAATTATATTTATGCTCTGCTTTTCTCCCCACAGCAGCTTGCAACAACATTCACCCCATATCCATTTTGGTGTCACGACAACAACCTTGTGAGGTAGGCTAGGCTGAAAGAGAGTGACTGGCCCAAGTTCACCCTGCAAACCTCCATGGCGGAGTGGGGATTCCGACCTGAGACTCCAGATCCAAGTCTGACACTCTAAGTAGGGTTGCCAGGTGGGTGGTTTCGGTGGACAATTGCCCTCCAATCCACCGGGCTGCTCCAGGGATTGTATATGTGTGTGGCCGTACATGATGCGATTATGACGCTTACGGGTTTACCCCTGGAAATGCCTCATAGCATTCAAACTTGCGTGTTTTGGGGGGGTTGAGTGCTAAAGAGGCTGCGACGATGTGGTGCTTCAGGAGGTAAACTCAGAAGTGATGTAATCATATTGTGCATGGCCGCGCAAGTGCATTCGCCCCAACCCCGCATCTCAAAACCTCCCGCCAATGGAGAGGGTAGGGTTGCCAGGTCCCTCTTTGTTACTGGCAGGAGGTTTTGGGGGCACAGGAGGGTGGGGTTTGGGGAGGGGGTGGGGTTTGGGGAGGGGAGGGACTTCAATGCCATAGAGTCCTATTGCCAAAGCGGCCATTTTCTCCAGGTGAACTGATCTCTATCGGCTGGAGATCAGTTGTAATAGCGGGAGATCTCCAGCTAGTACCTGGAGGTTAGCAACCCTAGAGAGGGGGGGATCTGGCAACCCTAACTCTAAGCACTGCAAGAAAGATTTATATATAGCTTTAGCTAACACATTGGTATAACAGTGGACAGAAACTTGTATCAGATAGGCCTTTTATGTATGGCTGTTTCCCTTGCAGTTACCCCTCTGACGATTTTGTTTTGAGTATGCATGCCGTTTCCAACTGTCAGAAGTCACCCTGCTCTCCCCCTGTGTTTTCCCGTGTTTTGCCTGCGTTTTCAAATTTGAGATAAAACAGGTCCCTGAAAACACGGGCAAAACACTGGGAAATGCAGGGAGAGGGAGAGGCGACCTCTGACGGTCTGAAATGGCATGCGTAATCAAAACAGAGATCCGAAGTAATTGCAGTGGTGACCGAGAGGGAAACAGCCATGCATAAAAGACCATTCTCTCTTTGAGTTCAATTATATAATATGTTCTTGGCTGTATTTTTTTTTAAAAAAAAACCTTTGCTGTGAGTCAGTACAACTGCTCACAGCAGTTAAGGTGCTAGATTCTAGCAGTTAAGGTGCTAGATTCTTCTAGTTCATCCTCTTTTGAAAGGAATTCATCTCAAACTAGGGTTGCCAGGTCCCTCTTCACCACCGGGTTTGGGGAGGGGAGGGACTTCAATGCCATAGAGTCTAATGGCCAAAGCGGCCATTTTCTCCAGGTGAACTGATCTCTATCGGCTGGAGATCAGTTCTAATAGCAGGAGATCTCCAGCCACCAGCTGGAGGTTTAGAATTCAAGGTGCAAGCACCAGCAAAAGTAAACCTAAAATAAGGTAACTGCAATACAAAATCGCTCTTAAAATGTATGTTAAAGGTAATTACTCACAGGCACAACCTTGGTTGAGCAAACAGGAAATTTACAAAAGGTTCAAAGTGAATTCAATATAACAGCATACAAGCTTTACACAAAGATAAATATAGGCAAATGTGCTCAATGCATATCATAATTTCAAGTCCATGCATGTAGATTGCAAAATTCAAGCAACGGAGACAAGACGTGGTGCAATGGAAATCCGGTATAATTCCATTTCATATGAAACTTTTTCAAGCTCTTAGTCCTTCTGTGCTAAGTTCATTCAATATATGAAGGAGTGTGCCTTCCTTGTATACATGGACGGCAAAGTAAGACGTCTCATTTTGACTACTACCAGCTGGAGGTTGGCAACCCTATCTCAAACAAACTAGACAACACAATAACCAGACAGCAGTCTGCAGCTTGAAATACATATAGTCCTGGACTAACACTACAATTATAAAATAATCGCAGTTGCGGTTGCCAGCAGGGGATTGGGGGGTGGGGAGGAATTTCCAGCAGCAAACTGAGGCCTTAACCTCTGTCGCCAACAATGTGTCAATGTCACTTCCAGCGTGCACCAGAGGTGACATTATCACATTGCCAGCGACATGGGGATGCTCTGGTATTTGGGAAAAAACTCTATTGTCCAAATGGCTTTTAGAAGAGAGTTTTTGCCCAAATACCAGAGAGTCTCAACATCACCGGCAATGCGATGATGCCACTTCCAGTGAGCAATGGAAGTGACGTCGAGCACTGGAAGTGACGTCGAAGCTTCACAGGCTATAGAGGCCTAGGCCTCCGTTTGCTGCCAGCTGGCCGAACGACACCAACTCTTCTTATTACTATTAGTTGGCAGGTGTATTCCCTAAGAAGGTAACAGTTTTTTATTGACTCCGTAGACCTTCGATAAATACTCGGCGCTTGCAGAAATGTCATCAGTCTGGCACACGGACAAATTGTTCATGAAATTGTAATTGCTTTCCGATGCGCACGCGTAGCGAGGAATCCAAATGGCGCATAACAGTAAATCTGATAAGAACAGCACTGGTTGAGCGCTTCCGTTCTTGAACGACACGGGTTTTTCAGGCACGCAGCACCAACGGTAGGCAATCATGACAGGAAAGAGAGCAAAACATCGATGGGCGAAGGAGCGGACAAAGCTGAGTAAAGACAGCGCTAGACTTGCGGGAAAGCGGGAAATCTCATCCCCTTCTTGTCTAGGTTTGTTTCAAGTGTTAATGAGTTTGACAAGAGCAGGTTAGCTAGGGTTGCCAACCTCCAGGTACTGCTGGAATTACTGAGATATAACGGACAACACACAAGTGTGACAAAGTGTATCAAGGAGTATCAAGTGTACAAATTAACATATAACAAACACACAATATAATACAATGTTGTATCCTGTATTGGAACCTTAATTTGAAAGACCATACACAGCTTGATCTCCTATCAGTTTGAGAAAGAGACTGTATTTAAATTGGATAACCTTATGTGCATATAAGAGAAACTTGAACTAAATGGAACTGATGAAGAATACAGAAACGATCGTCTTCCTAGCAACTTCTATATGAAGAATTCCTTGATGCTTGGCTCTTAAGCTAGCATTTTGTACCTTGGACTTTGAAAGAGTTTTGTATTATATTGTTATATGTTAATTTATACACTTGATACACTTTGTCACACTTGTGTGTTGTCCGTTATATCTCAGTAATTCCAGCAATTCCTGCACTTTTCTTCCTGTGGTATCAGTGCAGTGGTATTTATTTTGGTTGCTTAACCTCCAGGTACTAGCTGCAGATCTCCTGCTATTACAACTGATAGAGATCAGTTCACCTGGAGAAAACAGACGCCTTGGAAATTAGGCTGTATGGCATTGAAGTCCCTCCCCTCCCAAACCCTGCCCTCCTCAGGCTCCACCCCAAAAACTTCCTGCCGGTGGTGAACAGGAACCTGGCAACCCTAGCAGTGGGAGAGTTGGGGTCATGGGCATGGGGGCATGCAACATCAGTGATGTTGCTGACATTATTGTGTTGTTTCCCCACACACACACTGCTGCTGCAGGTAGTGATGGGAACAGAGGGCTGTCAGCAGGAGACTTCCTGCCATAGCAGGAGTCCTGGCAGACCTATTTAGAAAGCCTATCTTATTATAAGGTTTGGTAACTTTTTGAATGCAAAATTATGATACCTGGGTGACTTTGAGCCAATGACTCTTCAACCTAAGTGACCTCCCAAGGTTGTTGTGAGGGGCTGTGGCTCAGTGGTAGAGCACCTGCTTGGCATGCAGAAGGTCCCAGGTTCAATCCCCAGCAGCTCCAGTTAAAGGGACAAAGTAAAAAGGTGATGTGTAAGACTTCTGCCTGAGACCCTGGAGAGCCGCTGATGGTCTGAGCAGACAGTATTGAACTTTGATGGACCAAGGGTCTTATTCAGTATAAGGCTGCTTCATGTGTTCATGTGACAATGTGAAAGAAGGGAGAACCATGTCAAGGAGTAATTGGCCCAAAGTCAACTGGAGACCAAGCCCTACAAGGAATGGCTGAGGGACTTGGGAATGTTGTTCAGTCTGGAAAAGAGGAGGTTGTGGGGGAGCATGATTGTTCTCTTTAGGTTTTTGAAAGGCTGTTACTTAGAGGAGGGCAGGGAGCTGTTCCTGTTGGCAGCAGAGGATAGGCCTTGCAATGACGGGCTTAAATTATGGCTGGAAAGGTACCACCTGGATATTAGGATTTTTTTTTTTTACAGTAAGAGTTGTTCATGCAAGCTTGTCCAAGCAGATAGCATGTGGCAATTGGGCATAATTCCTGCTGGGTGTGTGTAGTAGTGTGTTATAGTGGTTAGAACATCAGAGGGGGTTTGGAAGACATGAGGTCAAATTTCTCTTCACTGATGTAGTTTGTTGGGGAATCAAAGCCCAATTACTCTCACTGTCCGAGTCTGCCTCACAGGGTGGTTATGAGAATAACATAGAATCATAGAAAATAAGAGTTTGAAGGGACATCCAGGGTAATCTAGTCCAACCCCCCTGCACAATTCAGGAAATTCACAACTACCTCCTTCCCAAGCACCTAGTGACCCCTACTCCATGCTCAGAAGATAGCAAAAGAAAAAAAAAGTCCAGGATCCCTGGCCAATTTGGCTGGGAGGAAAATTGCTTCCTGACCCCAAAGTGGCAATGGGCCACAAGAGCCAAGCACTGATGTAACCCTTCCCGCCCTCCCTCTTATAATCTGCCTAAGTTCACAGCATCAGCATTGCTGTGAGATGACCATCTAGCCTCTGCTTTAAAACCTCCAAAGAAGGAGCATCCCAAGGAAGCCTGTTCCACTGAGGAACTGCTCTATCTGCCAGGGTGTTCTTTCCAATGTTTAGCTGAAAATTCTTCTGATTTAATTTCAGTGCATCAGTTTGGGACCAGTGCATCAGAAAAGAACTCCGCAGCATCCTCTATATGACAGCCCTTCAAGTCCTTAAGATGGTTATCTTGTCAAGGCAAGGAGAAGAACGTAAAGTACTCTGAGGATAAATCATGCTGTTTTTTGCACTATGGCATCTTTATTGCATTGGTTGCAATTAACTAATATCAACAGAATATGCATATCAATATGATATGCATATGATCAGACCCTTGGTCCATCAAAGTCAGAATATGATAATAAATATCAACAGAATATGCAGATCAAGTGATGTAGCTAACTCACTGTACCGCTGAATTCCTTCTGAGTATGGTACAGAATGCAAACTGTTCTCTCCAAATCAGCGCCGGATACTAGTTGCATTCTTCTTTTACTTTAAACACACACCAATCAATACCAGGTATCCAAATGGGTAGAAAGGCAGTGAAATTGCCTGGAAAATGTATCTGGAAAGCACTCTCATTATTGTAGGCTGTCTGCCTGATGGACTGTTTTTAATGATGAAGTTTGCCAAATATAATACAGTCTTTATCGATCCCCGGGTGCATTTATTCGTATTTTGTAAAGGAAGGAAATTATTAAAAAGAAAGAAATGTTAGGAAACGAATATATTGCAAGGGTTGTCCCTGTGATAAATCCAACGGCTGAGCAAAATGACACAAGTTGTATTTTATTACCTTCAGCGGCATGCATTATCATCCGAGAGCTGATCAGGGGAGCGCACAGCAACTAATGGAGCTGGAGCAACTCAGAATGCACATGGCTTTGCATGATTTAATACACTCTACCCTCACTGTAAAATCTCTCTCCTTATCCATACAAACATCTTAGCAGCACTCTTCTCAGGGCTGAATATGGTTGGGTATTGTCTAAGGCCCACTGCAAACTGGAGCAGTGTGGCCCATTTGCTCCCACCAGGAACTGGGAAATCACTCCAAGGGTTACTTCCTATTTCTTCACTGGAGATCTTCTGGAGGAAACAGAGTAGTGCTGTTTTCCTTCTTTAGCCCTGTTGATACCATTAGGGTTGCCAACCTCCAGGTACTAGCTGGAGATCTCCTGCTATTACAACTGATCTCCAGCCGACAGAGATCAGTTCACCTGGAGAAAATGGCCGCTTTGGCCATTGGACTCTGTGGCACTGAAGTTCCTCCCCTCCCCAATCCCTGCCCTCCTCAGGCTCTGCCCCAAAAAACCTCCCACTGGTGGCAAAGAGGGACCTGGCAACACTAGATGCCATCCATGTGTGTGTGTACAGGAGGACAGATGGTTAGGGTTGCCAGATCCTTCTTCGCTTATTCATATAGTATGATGATCAGTTGGTTATATCACAAGTCTGATACAAAGCAACCTAGAAAGAATGTGTACGATTGCAAATTGCCTAGGAATTGCTGCTTCTCCCTCCAGTGTTTTTAATGGAAAAGTTGCTTTGAGATTTCAAAGCCCCTTTTTCGTGACGGACCTGTCAGAATCTTGATTGATGTGTTTTGTTTTTATTTATCTCTCTTAGTGGAAAGATGAAAGAAAGACCACAGAGAGATAAAGATCCCATATAATTAATCCACCTGCAAGTTTGGAAGATAAAAATGATGCTGCAATTCATCCCCGCTCATTTCATTTATATATAGCTCAGGAAATGTATTTCTATCCCCAAAATTAACCTTTCCCTCAAGAAAGGTCACTCATGTCAAGGAAGGAAACAGAGCTTGATGATATATTTTTCTCATTTTTTTAATCATCATATATCCTGAAAGTTCATTTGACTGTGCTCCCCCTGTCCTTGCCAGTAAAGGTTTCCTGGGGAGATTACATCTTTCTGAATTAAATGCTCATATTAAAAAAATCTGATTAACCTACCTTCATAGTAGCTTCCCAAAGCACTAAATAATCGAAATGTTCTTCTTTGGGGCAATACTTATACATACTTACCCAGTTTTTTAAACTCAGAAGGAAATGCGCATTCAAACAGGATGCTGCTGCAGTCATCTTGTTTGTGGGCTCCCTAGAGGCATCTGGTTGGCCACTGTGTGAACAGACTGCTGGACTTGATGGGTCTTCATCTGATCCAGCATGGCTTTTCTTATGTTCGTAAACAAGTGCTTACACCCTGTTCCAGATTTTCACATATGCTCAGCCCATATTTGTGTGGCTCACAAATATCAGTATGAGAGCCAATGGAAACTCTCATGTCATGACTGCAATGTTGAAGACAAGGACACTGCCTTATGCTGAGTCAGCCCTTTGGTCTATGAAAGTCAGTGTTGTCTACTCTGACCTGCAGTGGGTCTCCAGCTACTCAGACAGCAGTCTTTCCTGTCACTTCCAACCTGCTCCTTCTGTAAGGAGATGCCAGGCGTTGAACCTGGGATCTTCCGAATGAAAAGTGAATGCTCTGCCACTGAGCTATAACCCTTCCCATTGGTGTGTGTGTTAAGTGCCGTCAAGTCACTTCCGACTCATGGCAACCCTATGAACCAATGCTCTCCAAAGCGTCCTATCTTTAACAGCCTTGCTCAGATCTTGCAAATTGAGGGCCATGGCTTCCTTTATAGAGCCAATCTATCTCTTGTTGGGTCTTCCTCTTTTCCTGCTGCCTTCAACTTTTCCTAGCATGATTGTCTTTTCCAGTGACTCTTGTCCTCTGATAATGTGTCCAAAGTACAACCGCCTCAGTTTAGTCATTTTAACTTCTAGGGTCATTTCAGGCTTGATTTGATCTATAACCCACTGTTTAATATTATTATTTTGGCTGTCTATGGTATCCGTCACACTCTCCTCCAACACCACATTTCAAAGGAATCTATTTTCTTCCTATCAACTTTCTTCATTGTCCAGCTTTCACACCCATACATAGTAATAGGGAATACGATGGCATGAATTAAGTTGATCTTGGTTGTCAGTGACACACCCTTACCACTTACCACTTAAGAATGTTTTCTAGCTCCTTCATGGCTGCCCTTCCCAGTCTCAATCTCCTTCTGATTTCTTGGCTGCAGTCTCCCTTTTGGTTGATGATGGAGCCAAGGAATAGGCAGTCCTGAACAATTTCAATTTCCTCATTGTCAGCCTTAAAGTTGAGTAATTCTCCTGTAGTCATTACTTTTGTCTTGATGTTCAGCTTCCCATTTACACATCCCTAAAACTGAAGAGTAGTAGTTCTATCAGCTACTTCTCATGGTACCTTAATAGAACCTCCACATTCAGAGACATTATGATTACCCATGAGTGGGATTCCCACAGTGCAAGCATGTCTTTATGACAGCCCAGTAGATATGGTAGCTTTCGCTAAGGGGTGGGTGATTTGATATATACACAGATCAACTGTTTGTTAATAAGGCCAGGTTTTCATGCATGACATCTTTGCAGAGATAGGTGGGCAATCCTGAATTTCAAGCATTCTGGATCCCAATAACCCTACAAATCCCAGTAAAAATATCATAATATTTCAATTTTGAATATTTTGCTCTTCTCATTCAAATCCTTGAAGCTTCTCATTCAGATCCTTGAGAGCCAGCGTGGTGTAGTGGTTAAGAGCGGAGGTTTGAGGGGTGCACTCTAATCTGGAGAATCGGGTTTGATTCCCCACTCCTCCACATGAGCGGCGGACGCTAATCTGGTGAACCGGGTTGGTTTCCCCACTCATGAAGCCACATGAAGCCAGCTGGGTGACCTTGGGCTAGTCACAGCTCTCTTAGAGCTCTCTCAGCCCCATCTACCTCACAGGGTGTCTGTTGTGGGAAGGGGAACGGAAGGTGATTGTAAGCTAGTTTGATTCTTGCTTAAGAAGAAAGAAGGTTGGCATGTAAACACCAACTCCTCCTCCTCCTTCTTCTCCCCCCATGATGTTCTAGGAATTCCCCCATCACTCTGGCAAAAACCATAGAGGTTATGAGAAATGCCTAAAACATCACAGACACTGCTCAATTGATTGAGTGCAGGCAATTATGGTGGTGGTGGGGAGTTTGCCTGCTATGGGCAAACACCCCGGTCAGCCTACATTAAACCTAGGAGCTTCTGCATGCAAACCATATGCTTTTCTACCAATCCCCAGCCTGGGAAGAAGCTGGACTTGCTGACATTCTCTTATTTGCTTCGAAGCAACACAGGTACCCTATTCCACAGTGCTGACCTATGCAGCGTCGCACCCTTCTAATCCTATTGACTTCAATGGACTCGAATGGATTTATCGGCTTAGGACGGTACTGCAAGTCGACACCACCCTATTTAGTGCTGACATTAATCCAAATGGAACCGCAGGCAGGAGCCCTTCACAATCTGCTGACTAAACGCTGAATAACTTTTCTCGAAACCCTTTATTTGGGCTTTGCTTTCGCAAGGTACCTTTGACCCCCTTCCCTACCCCCCCGAACCAGGCCAGTCAAATTTCATTGGTGTTAACATGCGTGCCGGCAAAGCTTCTTACAGCCGAAGCAGACTGCTCCTATAATGTTGTGAACTGGGTGACCAATTCGTTTCAGATAAGGCGCTGAGTGGATATAAAACATATTTGCCAAGCGCAGCTTCGACACATTCCGCTGGTGCTCTTTTGTAAGTGCTCGGCAGAATTCCACCCTCAGCCATTATGGCTGTAATAATGTAATAATCCCTAATAATATTACCAGCAGCCATTGTGCTCCTAAAACACCTTTTCAAAGAGATTTAAAAATCAGGGGTCAAGTTTGGCTCACTATGTTCCTGATGCCCACAATTTTGATGCCAGAGTGTCTGAGAGAGTTAACAACATTGACCGACTGGAGGAGCAAACCTTTGCCTTCCGCAGCCACCTATGGTAGGGAACACATTTCCCCCTTTTGCAGTTTCTTTATAGTTCTGGAGATTTGCTCTGCCCTACATTACACTCGTCCTGAATTCTGGCTCAACTAAGAATATTTCTAAAACTAATTATAGAATTTGAACATGCACAGTTTTATCACTCTTCACACAGTTCGCTTCAGTCCCTATATTTTACCAAGACTCATGGATAAAACACTGCAAAAAAGCATCTTTGGTGGGATTTTATATCGGATCGCCTTGGGATTCTTTTTGTTTGGTGTAGTGGTTAAGAGTGGTGGGCTCTAATCTGGAGAACCGGGTGGCAGACTCTGTTCTGGGGAACCAAATTTGTTTCCCCTGCTGGGTGACATTGGGCTAGTCACAGTTCTCTCTGAACTCTCTGAGCCTCACCTACTTTGCAAGGTGTCTGTTGTGGGGAGAGGAAGGGAAGGCGATTATAAACCAGTCTGAGACTCCTTAAAGGTAGAGAAAATCGGGGTATAAAAACCAACACTTCTTCTGATGTGGGAATGTATTCTTCTGTGTTGGTAAAGTACCAAAGGCCAGTTCCACTCTGTGCTGCTCAATCATTACTTTTCTGTATTCAACTGCAAGAAGTCAAAATGGGGTTTCCACAAGAGCCAGCGTGGTGTTGAGAGCCAGTGTGATGTAGTGGTTAAGAGTGGTGGTATGGAGCGGTGGACTCTGATCTGGAGAACCGGGTTTGATTCCCCACTCCTCCACATGAGTGGTGGAGTTTAACCTGATGAACTGGATTTGTTTCCCTGCTCCAACATGTGAAGCCAGCTGGGTGGTCTTGGGTTAGTCACATTCTCTCAGCCCCCCCTACCTCACAGGGTGTCTGTTGTGGGGAAGGGAAGGGAAGGTGATTGTAAGCCAGTTTGATTCTGCCTTAAGTGGCCGAGAAAGTCGGCATATAAAAACTAACTCTTCTTCTTCTTCTTCTTCTTCTTCTTCTTCTTCTTCTTCTTCTTCTTTTTCGTCGTCGTCGTCGTCGTCGTCATCATCATCATCATCATAAAAATCTATCCCCATTGTCAAGATCCTAGTATATGACTATTCAGAAGGAAATCCTCTTCAAAAGTCCTGCTTTTTCTTGCAATTCTTCTTTTGTTCCATTGGCTACAGACTAATTATTTTGTTCCTGTTTTTTCGGGGGGGGGGGGTTATTATTTTCTCTTTTCTACAAGAATAGATGGGATTCATTCTTCAGGTTGTAAATGCAGTCACTTTAAAGGAATGCAGTCAGGTTTAAATTTCCACATGCTTCCCCCACAAAGAATTTAATCATTACGTATGTGACAGCTGGTACAATTTTTCACATCCAGAGATGTTACAATCAGTTAAAAAAATACCAGATGATAAATATGACATGTGTAAAAGATAAATATGACATGTGTAAAAGATAACTAAAATACAGTAGATCTGCCCAAATCACATTTTTTTGAGGAGGGAATTCCAGCTCTTCAAACATTAAAGGAACCAAACATTCATGGTTTCATGGATCTTTCTGTTTCTGTCTGGGGAAGGGAGAAGAAGAAGATGAGCCCCCACAGGAAGTACCATGAAACTGACACTTCCTGCAGTGCTGGGGTTGCCAACCTCCAGGTACTAGCTGGAGATCTCCTGCTATTACAACTGATCTCCAGCCGATAGAGATCAATTCACCTGGAGAAAATGGCCACTTTGGCAGTTGGATTCTATGGCACTGAAGTCCCTCCCCTCCCCAAACCCTGCCCTCCTCAGACTCCACCACAAAAACCTCCCGCTGGTGGTGAAGAGGGACCTGGCAACCCTATGCAGCGCCTTGTGTGAATTGGAATGAGCAAGTGGCTGCACAGACAACCTTCCTTCCTGCTGATTCTTCCCATGCTCCTTCCCTCTCTGACCATTCAGAACCAGCAAGTAGGGTTGCCATATGCCTGTTGATGGCAGGCAATTGCCTGCCAATTCAGGCCTGACCACTTCCCCTCAGCGGGCAGGTGGGCCAGCTAAAGGGGGGGATGATCCACATGCATGCATGGCACAATAATGTCCCTTCCGGGGTAAACCCGGAAGCAACAGGGACACTCTAGCACATCCCTCTAAAAACTCTCTGGAAACTGTAGAGTTTTTGGAGAAATATGCTAGAGCAGGGATGGGGAACATCAGGCCCGGGGGCCATTTAAGGCCCGCAAAATTATTTGGTCAGGCCCTTCATGGGTCCTGGCAAATCTCTAGCTCAGAAGGATCTAAGACTGGCGATCCGCCCTCTCCCACAGAGAGGAATAGCCTGTATTCAAGGCATATGTGAGTTTGTTTTGCCGACTCTTCTTTCCCCCTTGCAGAAGAGTCGTTAGCTATGGAGCTGATAGGACCGCCCAAGAAACTGTGTTAACCCTTTCCCACCTGGGCCATGGAGAAACGTATTCCCTCTGTACTACAAGAGGGCTGGGGGCAGAAGTGGCAACAATGGAGGGGTTAAAGGAGGCAGGGCCAGAATGCGCGTGGGGGGGGGCAGTTCTTAGCCAGTGTGTCCTAATTTCATCCCTGCAGGCTGAGGTAGCAGGAGCTGGCTGTAGAAGCCAGCCCCGACCATGCAGAGCAGGAGCAACTCCGGCATGTGGCTGGACGGCTATGCCCAGCCGGTGCAAAAGACCATCCTGTGCCACTAGGTGGGCGAGTGCGCCACCGGTTGGATGCCTGCCTGCTGGCCCACATGAAGTGGGGGTCATCTGGGGCAGCTGCCTGCTTGTGGCTTGGTCAGCTTATATTTAAGTTGATAATTTTGTGTGGGCCGCAAATGATGTTATAAATATCCAAATGGCCCTTGGCGGAAAAAAAGATTCCCCACCCCTGTGCTAGAGCATCCCTGTCACTTCCAGGTCTGATGGGGATGCTCTAGGACATCCCTCTAAAAACTCGATGCTTTCCATAGAGTTTTCAGAGGGATGTGCTAGAATGTCCCCATCAATTCCAAGTTTAACCCAGAAGGAACATTAATATGTGCGCATGCTGCACACTCATGAATCATCCCCCCTCCCCTCTCCACCAAGGCTCCCTCTGGTGGCAAGGGGTAGGTTGCCAGATCACTCTTTGCCACCATCCGGAGGTTTTTGGGGCGAAGCCTGAGGAGGGCAGGGTTTGGTGAAGGAAGGGACTTCAATGCCATAGAGTCCAATGGCCAAAGCAGCCATTTTCTCCAGGTGAACTGAGCTCTATCACCTGGAGATCAGTTGCAATAGCAGGAGATCTCCAGCTAGTACCTGGTGGTTGGCAACCCTAGCCAGGGGGAACTGGCAACCCTACCAGCGAGAGACAAGTACAGGCCAGATCACCTCAACACATGAAGCTGTCATACCGAGTTGAACCTTTGATCTACCAAGGTCAGTGTTGCCTTCTCTGACCGGCAGAAGCCGTCCACAATCTCAGGTATAGGTCTTTTACATTACCTGCAATCTGATCCTTTCCACTGGAAATGCCCAGCATTAGATCTGGGACCTTCAAATTCCAAGCAGCTGGTCTACCACTGAGCCATGACCCCTCTCCAGAGCTATGAGCATCATTATGGGTATTAATGCAAGAGCCAGTTTTAATAGGAGGGACACATGTAATACTGGATGTAAGATGGAGCAGTGAATAGTCTTGAGGCTCATAGCATGGCGATCCTATCAACTGTGGATTGCTTAACAATAACTCAGAATCACAGCTAGTCTGCAATGACGCTGGGTGAATTTGTATTAAGTGTTTTTATCCACGTTTGTAAATTTTTATCGTTATCTTTCTCTATTCAGATTTCTTATGCTGGGTGTTTTTGTCTTCCTGGATAATAATGGTCCATTTTATCACATGTGCCACATTGTGAAACCATCGAAGGCCTGTTTGCATTGCCTATGGATGGTCTTTCCCCCGCCAAACGGTTTTCAAATGCCAAAAAAAAAAGTCATCTGGCTCATAATTTTGCTGATGTTTGCTAAGAATTAACTGGATGATGGGATCATTTTTACAAATGTCTTTCTGTTTGCAGTGCAGTGGAAGAATGTTCACGCTGAAACAGATTTGCAAAGATAGGCAAGATCAGCTATTTTGAGAAGAATGTGAATTTTTAAACATGTCTGGGATTACTCTCGTGGTAGAGGAGGTTTTACATCCTTATTCTATTTTTGGCTTCAGTGTTCAAATATGGAAATGTGTATGGAGTGGCTTTTTACCTCCCCCTTTCTCCAAGGAGCTCAGTGCAGAGGACAGAGCTCTCCCCTCCTCCACAATGATCCCATAGGTAATTAGTAGGGTTGCCAACTGCCAGGTAGTATCAGGAGATCTACTGCTAATTCAACTGATCTCCAGCTGATAGAGATCAGATCACCTGGAGAAAATGGCCGCTTTGGCAATTGAACTCTATGGCATTGAAGTCCCGTCCCTCCCCAAACCCCGCCCTCCTCAGGCTCCACCCAAAAAACATCCCTCTGGTGGCAAAGAGGGACCTGGCAACCCTAGTAATTAGACTAATAAAGACTCGCCTGTGGTTGCCAAGTAAGTTTCATGGAAAGCAAGGATTTTAACTCAGGTCTGCCTCCTCAAAGTCCAACATCTTAAACGCCATACTACACTGCTTAACCTTGTTTCAAGCTTGAATACTATGTAGCATGAATGTGTATGTGTAGAAGGTAGGGTTGCCAGTCTCCAGGTGGTGGCTGCAGATCTCCTGGAATTAGAATTGATCTCTAGACTATAGAGATCGGTTCCCCTGGAGAAAATGGCTGCTTTGGAGGGTGGACTCTGGTGTCATACCCCACTAAGGGCCCTCCCCTCCCCAAACCCTGCCCTCTCTAGGCTCCACCCCAAAAATCTCCAGGTATTTCCCAGCCCAGAGCTATCTACTAGGGTTGTCAACTTCTTCCTTAAGTGGAAAAGAAAGTCAGCATATAAAAACCAACTCTTCTTCTTCTTCTTCTTCTTCTTCTTCTTCTTCTTCTTCTTCTTCTTCTTCTTCTTCTTCTTCTTCTTGATGCACAGGGCAACCTTCTATGCCCATTTGAATCCAATGGTCTTAGGGTTACCAACTTCAGATTGGGAAATTCCTGGAGATTTGGAGGTGGATCCTGGGAAGGGTAGAGTTTAGGGAAGGGAGAAATCTCAGCAGGGGTGTGATGCCATATTACAGTCCAACCTCCCAAACAGCCGTTTTCTCCAGGGGAAATGAACTCTCTATTGTCTGAAGATCAGTAATAATTCTGGGAGCTCTCCGGTCCCCACTTGGAGTTTGGCAACCCTAGGTGTAATTCTGTTTAAGGCTGCACTGACAATATGTCATTCACTTCTGTACGTCTGGATGGCAGACTTTTTGCGTTAAGTGTCTGCCTTTCATTTTGAACTCAAATTCTTCAATCCTTTCCCCCCACCCCTCCCTTCAATAGGCTCCAATGCGCGTTCAACCCACCATTTTTAAGGCAAATAAACGGGAAAAAACGTAATGGCACAGAACCATTAGGAATGTCACGAGATGGGGCTGGTATATGAGCCGACTTGTCCTTTTCGCTGTCTAGAAGATAAATGTACTATGACTGCATTTAGGAGAATGAGCGGCAAAATGTCACATTTACAAATTGATTTTGAACTTTCAGTCGTTCAAAACATATTTAAAATGGCATTAGACCATGAGTGAAATTATTAATGCCGTGCATTACAGTCATTAGAGACCTCTGGAATAGCCCTCGATTATGTCTTCCAGGCACTGGACGGGGATAATAACATTGACAAAGGAGTCCTAAAGTCTACGGCCATCGAAGGGACCTTCAAAACAAACTGTGCCGCATCGGGAAACAATACGAGGCAGCCAGCCGCGGCATCCTTTCGTTCTGGCTAGCTGACCAACAGAATAAATCCTTCTGCTGGAAGAATACAGTGAACTTAGGGGACTCGCCGGGTAAACAAAAGTGGAAGTGTTAATTAATGTGTTGGAAGAGAAACAAAAGAAAACCCAGGGCTGCGAGAAAGAAAATCAGAAAATCGTGTTCTTCTTGAAAGCTGACTGTTTTCTGTTAGGGATGAGCGGATGTTCCCTTATAACATTTTTTTAAAAAACTAATATATTTATTTTGGCCAGGGTTTTTAGTTTTCTGCTTTTTGGTGTTGGTTTTATAGACTCATTTGTATCGCATGCGTATGGTTTTTTTAGAATGCAATTTTTCCATCCGATGTATAGCTTCATACCAATAATATGTGTATAAGGCACAATGCTGATTTGTTGGCCCAAGTTGAAAAATGAGGATATTTGGAGGGGTAAATGGGGTGTGAGGAAAGGGAAAATTGTACAAAAAGAAATAATCACAGGTTCAGTGCATACAAGGAATAACCAAAAGAAAACCGGGGATGTTTGAATCAAATAGGAAGGATATGAACTTAGAACTCATTCTAGTTTCATTTAAATTTTCATCTTGTTTCCCTAATGTGATTTATTTTATGGCATTATACCATGAGTAAAATTATTAATGCCATGTGTTACAGTAATTGGAGACCTCTGGAATTGCCCTTGATTATGTCTTCCAGGCACTAGACAGGGATAATAACATTGACAATGGAGTCCTAAAGTCTACGGCCCTTGAAGGAACCTTCCATTATTTCCCTAATGTGATTAATTTTATTCCATTGAAAAATTGAGTATTGATTTTATTTATTTATTTAAAACATTTGTTAGCTGCCTTTCTCCCTTGTGGAACTCAAGGCAGCTTACAATATAAATAAAACATTATAAAAACACAATAAAAACAACAAGTATAAAACCTATAAAAGTCACAGATTAAAAACTACAAACAGATCTGCCAATAATAAAAGCTGAAAGCCCATTCCTAAAGGGGGGGACAAAACTCCACTCGAGCCGGCATGATCCCGCACCGGTGTAGGTGCCACCATAAGGCACCTATGCCAGAGTGAGGGCAGATGGTAGGGGGGCATTCCCAGGGGTGGAGCTGCCTTTAGACAGCTTGCACAGCCATTTCACCCTGGGAATGCCCCCTCGAGCAACGGCCTCACTATTTTCAATGGGACATTTCCCCCTCTTTTTCCGATTTTAGTTGTGAAAAGTGCTTTTTCTTTTCCCGCAGCGGCCGGGGATGCGGGGTGGCTCTGCCACTCCCAGCTGCCACGGATCTACCCCCCTTCAGTATTGCACTCTCAGGCAATCAAAATGCACTCCTGAATAAAACTGTCCTCAACTGCCTCCTGGAGATCAATAACAATGGGGCCAGGCACATCTCCCTTGGTAGGCTGATCCATACTGGTGGGGCTGCCACAGAAAAAACCCTCTCTTGTGTACCCACCAAATGAGCATTTTTAATCAGTGGGACACGCAGATGGGGATCTCCTCACAATCTTAATTATAGATGTTATAGATGCTACATTCAGGCAGAACCACATTCCCTTAGTTCCATCCTATTTAGGGTTCAGTCCCTCTCCATTCCTTGGGCATGGGAGATGAAAAACGTCCTTTGAATTTCATGGAACAGAACCCCAGGAGAGCAAAGGGAATGTTTCACCCTTTCTCTCTTTGTCTTTAATACATAGTCCTGGAGGGGGGGGGGGATTCTGATCCTGTCACTTACAGATGGTTTTGTATTTACCAGGAGATCTTCTCCGACCCCAGAATTGCACTTACTGGGTTCTGTGACTGGGATAGGGAACCTTCTTAGGTATATGACTTGCTGAGCAGTCTAAAGGAATAGGGACCCCGATTAAAAATCCAATCAAATTGGATTTTGCAGACACCTTCGGCTACATGCAGGAAAATCAGTCACTATTAAAACCTTTTGTATGCTAGATGTGGTATACTTTGAGGAGAGTCTCCTGGTGGTGCAGAGTGAGGTAGATCTTCCAGGAAACAAGCCAGCTTCAGCTGAGTTACATCTAGATTGAGTTTGTCAAGAGCCAAGGGCGGGGGGGTCTTGACTCTTTTGCCCTTAGGCTGTGGCTCACAGCCTCTTACCAGAACCAGCCCAAGGTTCCTCAACTCCCATCCAGTCCAAGGCTAATTTTCATTTGGTTGGTTTAGTTATACTGTATTGTTGTTGCTGTTATGTTGACTTGCAATAATAGGTTTAAATTGCGGGAGGAAAGGTACTGGCTGGATATTAGGAAAAAAATTTTTTAAGTAAGAATCATGGAATCATAGAGTTGGAAGGGATCACCAGGGATATCTAGTCCAACCCCCTGCACAATGTAGGAAATTCACCATTGCCTCCCCCCACACCCCCAGTGACCCTTACTCCATGCCCAGAAGATGCCCAAGATGCCCTCCCTGTCATCATCTGCCTAAGGTCATAGAATCAGCATTGCTGACAGATGGCCCTCTAGCTTCTGCTTAACAACCTCCAGGGAAGGAGAGCTTACCACCTCCCGAGGAAGAGTTGTTTGTCAGTGGAATCAGCTACCTAGGGAGGTGCTGAGCTCCCCCTCACTGGAGGTCTTTAAGCAGAGGCTGGACAAGCACTTTTCACGGATGCTCTAGGCTGATCCTGCATTAAGCAGGGGGTTGGACTAGATGGCCTGTATGACCCCTTCCAACTCTATGATTCTGTTATTTTTATGATTCAATGATTCTTTGAATTCTTTTGGGAAGAAAAGCAGGATATAAATAAGTAAACAAATAAACGTGTTTGTCTACACCCTGCAACCACCAAACAAAGCTCTGCTTTCCATTCTGTTTTATACAATGTTGAGAACAGTATTTAGTTTGCTTTTAAACTTTTATATCCACACCTTTCTTCCATCATGGAACTCCAGATAGCATTCCCAAGCGATCCTGACCAGGTCCAATCCTGCTTAGCTTCAACAAAATTCCTGAGTCGTGGACCTAGAGTCCACAGCTCGGGGGCCATAAATAATTTATCCTATAGTGCTCCCATTTTGGGTCTTCGTAACAGATAACTCCTTTTTTTCACATTTTTGGTTCTCAGCGAAATCCTGCTTACAAATTATCTAAGACCTTTCCTGATTATCACTGAACTGTGTCAGTTCTTACATTTAGTAATAGATGGCTGCTTTAATGTTAAATGACTCCAATAGCTCCCTGTTTACCTCTTTCTGCATGGGCTGGGAACTCAACCAGAATTTTGTTTCTTCTTCTCTCCACATGATGTTGTAACACATCTGGGTAATGCTATTCATACTTTTTATAAATAGTATGAAAAATGGGCATGATCCATTGAGAAATGTACTTGTGCAAGCCTTGTTGAAATGTTGCCAGCTCTTGGTTTAGTTCTTTCCTTCAGAATACTACAAAATCGGGCTCCCAATTAGGGTTGCTAACCTCCAGGTGGTAAACGATGGTAACATGTTTGCAACCTTGTCTGTTTAAACATAAGAAAGGCCCTGCTGGATCAGACCAAAGTCCATCAAGTCCAGCAGTCCATTCACACAGTGGCCAACCAGGTGCCTCTAGGAAGCCCACAAACAAGACCATCTGCAGCAGCATTCTGCCTGTGTTCCAAAGCAGCTAATATAATAGGTATGGTCTTCTGATCCTGGAGAGAATAGGTATGCATCATGACTAGTATCCATTTTTACTAATAGCCATGAATAGCCCTCTCTTCCATGAACATGTCCACTCCCCTCTTAAAGCCTTCCAAGTTGGCAGTCATCAGACTTATCACCATGTTTCTGATACATTAAACATAGTGATATTATTTGAGAGTGAGTGTGGCTCAGTGGTAGAGCATCTGCTTGGCATGCAGAAGGTCCCTGACATCTCTAGTTCAATCCCTGGCATCTCCAGTTAAAAGGATAAGTTGGTGATGTGAGAGACCAAAACCTGAGACCCCAAAGAGCTGAGTAGACAACGCTGATCTTGTAACCACCTATTAGTGGTCTCCAACTTGATAAGTATCTGGCTGTCCTCACCCAGGGTCTGGCTTCTGTGTAGTAGAACTCTCTGCCTAATGACACCCAGGCCCTGAGGGACTTATCTCAATTTCAGAGGGCCTGCAAGATGGAGATGTTCCATCAACCCTATGGTTGAGGGCAGCTACGGTTCCATCTTAGCTGGCCTCTTATTCCGACCTACTGCAGCCTGCCTCACCTTCTCCCTTGACTGCTTAGTCATCAGTAAGGGCCATCTAGACTTTTGGTTTTAAGCTGTTTAACTCTGGGATGTTATAGGCTTTTAATTGTAACTAATTGATTATTCAGATATACTGTATTTTAACTGGAATGTTGTAAATGATATTACTGTGATGTGAGCCACCCTGATCCCGACCTTGGGTGGGAAAGGATAAAAATCTAAATTAATAAATAAATGGGCCAAGTGTCTGATTTGATATGAGGCAGCTTCATGCAGGATAAGAAAAGCTGTAGTTTGTGTGGTATTCAGAGAGATGATTTGAGGTGCACAATGGAAAACTTTCTTTGTAGTGTCCCTTTGCTTTGACTCAGACATTTGGGCCAAAAACGCATGGTCCCTAAACCCACTTTATTCCCCGTTTCAGCCTGGATCAAATTTACCCGGGCTGGGGGGGGGGGGGAACTGTACGCATTACCTTGAAGAGCAGGGATGAAACTGCAAATTGATCCACGTAAACAGAAAATGTGGGAGGCGTGAAGTTCCTGTTTAGTTTGGCATGCCCCCATGCCCCCGGTGATTGGTCATTTCAAATTGACCAATGAGGGCCTTCCCCACCCCGGGAAATGACCAATCACCGGGGGAGGGAGTCTTGCAAACTAAACAGGAACTCCAAGTCTCCCTCATTTTCTGTTTACATGGATCGATTTGCACACAGTTTTGTTCCTGCTCGTTCAAGGTAATGCGTACAGTTTCCCCCCAGCCAGGGTAAATTTGATCCTGGCTGAAACAGGGAATAAAGTGGGTTAAGGGACCATGCGTCTTTGGCCTTGGGGTTTCTATTCTCTCAGAAATATGTG
The DNA here is from genome assembly GCF_029931775.1 of Euleptes europaea. NCBI lineage: Eukaryota > Metazoa > Chordata > Lepidosauria > Squamata > Sphaerodactylidae > Euleptes > Euleptes europaea. Next base: position 14,452,184 of record NC_079323.1, read on the forward strand.
GTAAATAAACATAGACTTCAAAATTATTTAACAAGCTCACAGTTAGGGCCCGATATTATCTAGTTCCCCATCGCCTTTTGTCATATCTAGTGAAATGTTCTGACTCTTGAGATGTTTCAAGTAATTGTGTTCAATTACTTGTGTAATTGTGTACCTGGAGATCTCCTGCTATCCTTGGCTATCACTGGTAGGGGCAGGGAAACTAGGGATAGCGAGTAGACCAATTTCATTATTTTGTTTGGAGTCTGTATGTGATTATTATTATTGCCTCTGTTCTGTTGCTGCCCTTAATGATTATTCCATCTTTAGGCCGCTTTACACCATTTTCCCCAGCACACAATTTACACACCATTAGTATTTAAATGCAATTATGCAATTATTGCAGAAGTGACATTGGAAAAAAATGTATTTGTTTTATTGGGAATAATTTGGCATGATGAATGAGAAACGGATGCAAAAAAAAAAGACTTGTGGGTTGGTTTCTCATGAGGGAGACACTAAATGGAAACGGGAGTATTCAAATTCAGCTGGACAGCTTTCAAAACCAGTGCATCCAAACAGGAGGCACTGATTCTAGACAGGTTGGACAGGACATGTGTTGGAATTAATTATACGATTCCCATTTTCCTAACGTGTAATGGATGCACCTACTATGTAATGGTGAGCTTGGCCTTTAAATGGAAACACATTTGAGATCCTGTCCTCTGTAAAACAAAGGGGAGGGGGTGTTTTCCTGTGATTGTTTGTGTGGGGTTCCAGTTCATCCCTGACCTCTTTGCCATGGAGACTGGTGGTGATGACTTTGTCAGTTCCATTAGGTTTCTAATCTTAGACCGTTTAGTTCTAATGCAGTTGTCAAGAGGAATCGGTAAGAGGCTTTCAGCTTTCGCCCAAGTGCTCTTCCAGCTAAGCAAGCACAATGCAGAGATTAGTACAAAAGAAACGGTGGAGAGAAGAAGAAGCAAGGGGGACGCTGGGCATCAACAATAGAGAAAAATAAGCAAGGAGTGATGGATGGCTCTTGGCCTCCGGGACAAATTAATAGCAACCCTATTAATACTTCTTTACCCCGGGAGTGATTAAAATGTGGTATTCGCTGCTGGAAGATCTAGTGATGGCCATAGGCATAGACAGCTTTACAAGAGGATTACATTTATAGAGGAGATGTCTATCAGTGGCTACTAGCCATGGTGACTAAAGAGAACCTCCATGTTGAGGGGCAGTAAACCTCTGAATACCGGTGCCAGGAGATGACCACAACCTCTGTGTCTGATGCTCCATTTGTAAAATACAAACTTCTTTTTAGGAAAAGTAGTAAGAAAAGTGTCTGTTTAAAAAAAATCAGTGGCAATCGGTGCCCTCAGGAGTGTTCTATCTTCAGTCGTTAAACCTACGCTGGAGAGCCAGAATGGTGCAGTGTTTAAGAGTGGCAGACTCTAATCTGGAGAACCAGGTTTGATTCCCCACTCCTCCACATGAAGCCTGCTGGGTGACCTTGGGCCAGTCATAGTTCTCTCAGAACTCTCTCAGCCTCACCTACCTCACAAGGTGTCTGTTCTGGGATGGGGGGGCACAGTGTGAGATCTTGGTCAGCATTCATTTCTTAAAGGTGCAGACATTGCTTACACAGATTGGGTGGGATTTAACTCCTCCAATTTATTTTTTCTAGATTCCTTTTTTCCCCTGTAAATCTGGGGCTTTCCCTAGGTTTGTAGGAAAATCCCCTCCTTTCTGGACCTGGCTCCATCGTGTGGATTATTTGATCCGCAATCTAAGGCCATATTCAGAATTAGATATAAATATAAATGTAATTCTGCATCTGTAAACCAAAGTGGTATAGCTTTGTCTACCACCAATGCATTCTACCACCTCATTATCATCTCATTCTTCTGTATATATAGACCAAGGCTTGGGGTATGCATTCAGAAGAATGAGGTGGTAGAATGCTGAGGTTTCAAAATAAGCTGCACCACTGCAGATTGCAGCTGGTGGGTTGCAGTTCTCGATATTCCTTTGCATGAAAGAAAAAAAACCCCTACAAAAATCTCCAGGTATTTCATAACCCAGAGCTGGCAACCCTAGAAGGTAACTAAGGTAAGGTTGCCAAGTCCCTCTTCACCACTGGTGGGATGTTTATGGGGTGGAGCCCAAGGAGGGTGGAATTTGGGGAGGAGAGGGACTTCAGTCCAATTGCTGATGTGGCCATTTTCTCCCGGTGAACTGATCTCTATCTGCTGGAGATCAGTTGAAAGAGTGGGAGATCTCCAGCTAGTACCTGGAGGTTGGCAACCCTAAGCTACATGGAACCAGAAGTAACTTCTTTTTGAAATGGGGAAGGTATTAATCTTATCTATTTCTGAAACTAATAATTCATAAACAATAACATACATGTTAACAATTGGGTTTGGCAAGAAGGTTCTAGAAATGTTGATGGGTTTGAGGGAGGTCAGTTTTTTGACCGGTCCCTTTTTTGGGCAACCCACCAGGACATCAGGAAGCCCCACTTATCCTGCCCTGTGATTATTGAGTTCAGTTCAGTGAAGATTTCACCTCCGCCATCTTAGCAGTGGCGAATAGCATGTCAGCCCGCATCTTAGCAAAGGCCTCCAGGCACAACCCAAATACAATAATGCTCCCCAAATGCTAATAACACTGAAAGTGGAATCTAATGAGAATTCAAGGTTTTCTTAGAGAACATTAATGCATATTTTAAATGAGCTTGCCCTTCCTTGGCAATTATCACTTCCTCAGAATATCTATTATCCCTTTTACTACTTGTGCAAGGATAGTGGATAACACTTTAAAGTCAAGCTGTCTGATTCTGGTTTTTTCCCCCTGCGTAAAACCCATAAGGAAACTGATTTATGTAAATTTTAATTATTTTAAATATAACAAAGCAAACGGAATCCAGTGTAATTTTAAAAAAATACAGCAACAGCATCCTAGTTCTCCAAAGTTTGGAATCTCAAGACTCATCCAGTAATGGATTGAAGTTGTTCAGAAATATCTCAATGTGTTTCTTGATTTCACACATTTCATACACTTCCTAATTCCACACCCTCGAACATCCAAGAGATGGAAACAGAGAGACCCTTGTATTAGGATCGCCAGATCTTCCCTGGCCAATGGCGGGGGATGGAGGGGTAGGGTTGCCAACTCCAGGATGAGAAACTCCTGGATATTTGGGTGGAGACTGGGGAGCTCAAGGACCTCAGTGGGGTACAATTAGGATTGCCATGTCCCTCTTCGGCCCTGGCAGGAGGTTTTTGGGTAGGGCCTGAGGAGGGTGGGGTTTGGGGAGGGGAGGGATTTCAATGTCATCGAGTCCAATTGCCAAAGCGGCCGTTTTCTCCAGGAGAACTGATCTCTATCGGCTGGAGATCCATTGTAGAGGGAGATCTCCAGCTAGTACCTGGAGGTTGGCAACCCTAGCCATTGGGCTTGCATGAGATAGCAGTTGTGAGGGCAGCAAAGCAGGCAGGGTGACTGACACGTTGGTGTCTTAGATGTGGGCTGTCTGTTGCCAATTCCCGTCTGTGCTCCGAGCATTAAATTGGTCTCTAACCAATTCAGCGCAATTTATTTCGAACCTATCGGAAAGCGCTGAATTGATTATCTAGCGGCTACGATTGGGCACAGGGGTGTTTTCAGCGAGATCGCCTATATTCCGATTTTGGAATAAATAGGCTTTTCTTGGCACAGAACTGGCGTAACCTTGGTGAAGAGTTTCATCTTGGGCTTCGAGTACACACAGCCAGAAGGCGTTTTTCTCGTTAGCGCTTCCGCGCTGAATGAAATGCTCTATTTAGTATGCACGAGCACTGGCGTTTGATCAGATTTTAATTTTTTGAAAACTCCCCCCCCCTTGCTGTTTCATATGATAATAGAAGTGGTTTTCTTTAGATTTTGAATCAGCGAGTACCAAAGAGATAATAGCACAATTTTACTCCAAGGATGTACACGGGTAACTTGGGACTACATCTGGAGAAACCCCGAAGCATTTTCTCCACGTGCTGGAATGAAGCAACAGCTGGGGTGCTGCTCCCAAATTGCTCTCACAGATGTATCCTCTAGGCTATATTATTTCCGTTGCTAGATTTTTTAAATTCAGGTTCAGCAAAGAAGAGGGCTTGCATGCTGTAGGAGAGAGCCTGATTGCTTCAGAGTTGAATGCTGAGATCCAGCATATAATTCTGAGCTCCTAACTTGTGTGTGTGTGTGTGTGTGTGTGTGTGTGTGTGCTATCAAGTCACAGCTGATTTGCAGTGACCCCTTAGGGTTTTCAAGGCAAGAGATGTTCAGAGATGGGTTGCCATTGCTGGCCTCTGCGTGGACTGAGAGAGTTGTGAGAGAACTGCGACTAGCACAAAGTCACACAGCAGGCTTCATGTAGAGGAGTGGGGACTCGAACACGGTTCTCCAGATTAGAGTCCACCACTCTTAACCCCTACACCATGTTGGCTCTGCTCCTAACTTGGAACTAGGTATTTGTGGAATTTTCTGGAGGAATTCCATTTTTTTAAAGGTATGTCTCGCCATCCTGAACTGTGGGTTTTTGCACACAATCAAAACCAACGGTAATGTGTTCCAATTAAAATGTCAGTTTATTACATGGGCTGGATCCAACCAGCTTTGCTGCTGATGAAAAATGAAGGAGCAGTTCTCTTTCACTGATCTCTTAGTCTGGAGGTCAACTGTAATTCCAGGAGTTCTCCAATTCCCACCTAGAAGAAGAAGAGTTGGTTTTTATATGCCGACTGTCTCTACCACTTAAGGAAGAATCAAACCATCTTATAATCACCTTCCCTTCCCCTCCCCACAACAGACACCCTGTGGGGTGGGTGGGGCCGAGAGAGCTCGAAGAGAGCTGCAACTAGCCCAAGGTCACCCAGCTGGCTTCATGTGGAGGAGTAGGGAAACCAACCCGGTTCACTAAGATCAGAGTCCACCGCTCCATACCACTGCTCTTAACCACTACACCATGCTGGCTCTCAACCTAGAGGCTGGCAACCCTACACGTGGCTCAACGCATGCTTTTAAATATATGAACTGGGTAAGCATTGGACTTATCCTGTGATTTAACTCTTACACCCTCTTCACAAGGGTGTAACTCTGCTCAGGAATGCACCATTTATGTTCCATCCATATTGGCGAACTTTCAATATTCCACACCTCTTAATATTTGCTGTGTTAACCCCCACCCCCCTTTGCCTCCTCTGTCATTTAAAGAATCCAGTATGGAGGCATTCATCTGCTAAAGCAATTCCATAATTTGGCACTGTAAAACCAACAGAAAATGCCCATGGAGGAATTTCTGCCATTGAGTTTAAATAGCGCCGAGCTTGCTTTTTGTTCTCAAATAAAATCTTGATGAGACATTACATTTCATACGCAGTGGAGAGTCTCAGTTAAATGCTACCATATTTATATGTTAATTTTTAGCAGAAATCATTACACGGTGTAATTTATGCAAAAAGGGTACAGGGAAAAAAAATAATTTCTCCAAGCATCGCTTCCAAACCATTAATGTCAGTGTAAACAAAGTCCCCAGTTTAATACTATTAACCATAATGGGCTTATTTGTTTGCTGCTTCTTTTTTTAACTAGGTGAAAATGATTAAGTCCTCTACTATAACAGGAAGTTCGTTTGTTTTATATATATATATATATATATATATATATATATATATATATATATTAGCGTTAGCTTTGTTCAAACATGAAAAAGGAGCTGTTTAAAATTCTTTTAAAGCATGAAGCTGGCACGGCAGTCCTAAGCACAGTCACACCCTTCTAAGCACATTGATTTCACTGGACTTAGAATAGTGTAACTCGGATGGGCTCTGCCAATGTATAGTAATAATTATCAAGGATTAGTGAAAAGCCCTTCATAATGAGCAGCTGAGTATCAGTGGAAAAGCACATAACTTGAATGTAATAGGTCCTAGTTTCAATTGCCGGAGAACACAGAGCTGCTGTTGAAAATGGCAGGACCGCGTCGAATTAACCACCACATCTGTCACATCTAAGCTTCGAAGAGTTTTTTGCCCCACCATCATCCAGCAGTATCCACTGATGTTAACCAAGGGTGGTAATATGTAGGGCAGCAGGACATGCGATAAGTTGAATTAGACATTGTGGAGGGGTGAATTTGACATGGGTTTGCTCGGTTTGGTACCATCTCCCTGCAACATCTTGTTCTGCTGAGAAGCTCTTTTCAAAGCTAGCTAATACATATGTTGTAGTGGAGAAATGGTGCTTCTTTGCTTTCCTGCCATATAAAAATCTGTTTATTATGCTTTATTTTTTATTGCTTTGATATTTTGAAGTATCCATTTTTAGCATGTGATTAGCTTTCTGGTGGTTATCATGCATTTAAAATCTAGTCTCGTTTTCCTGGGAAAGTTTAGGTAGGCTTGTAACTGCTCATAAAACATTGTCTTATTGGGAAGGGAAAATAAAAGCAGTAGAGTTTCATTAAAATGTGCATTAAATAAATGTCAGTCTTCTCTTTAATGATAATCAGAAACTTACAATCGAGGATTTGTCTGGTTGGTTCAGACCAATATGTAACATTCAGCCCCTGCTCCTTCATCGCTTCTCATCCTTTTTCCCTGCTATGCTGCTGCAAGTATGGTCTTTTATGCATGGCAGTTTCACTCGCCGTTACCCCTTCGACGACTTTGGGTCTGTGTGTTGATTATGCATGCTGTTTCCAACCATCAGAGGTCGCTTTGCTCTCCCCCTGTGTTTCCTCACGTTTTGCCCCCGTTTTCAAATTCAGGATAAAACAGGTCTCTGTATATGGGGGGGGGGGAACGTGTGGAAACACAGGGGGAGAGCGAGGCGATTTTTGACGGTCGGAAACGGCATGCATAATCAACACAAAGAACCGAAGTCATCAGAGGGGTGACAGCGAGTGAAACAGTCATGCTCAAAAGACCAACGACACTGTCCTTCTGGGCCACTCTTAAAGATGCCTTTTCAGCATCTAAACTTTGTCCCTGGACCACTTATCTCCATGCCTCTCTTTGTCACTCTTTTTAGTTGTGTTGTCCTGTAGTACCACCAGTTCCCTTCTCATGTAGCTTTTTCCAAGCCTTCTTCAACCATCTTCCTTTTATTTATTTATTTTGCTGTCAAGTCACAGCTGAGTTATGGTGACCCCTAAGGTTTTCAAGGCAAGAGACATTAAGAGATGGTTTGCCATTGTCTGCCTCTGTGTCACTCCCCTGGTATTCCATGGAGCTCTCCCTTCAAGGACCAGCGTGGTGTAGTGGTTAAGAGCGGTGGACTCTAATCTGATGAACCAGGTTTGATTCTCCACTCCTCCACTTGAAGCCTGCTGGGTGAACTCTCTCAGCCCCACCTACCTCACAAGGTGTCTGTTATGAGGAGGGGAAGGAAAGGCGATTGTAAGTCACTTTGAAACTCCTTAAAGGTAGAGAAAAGCTGGGTATAAAAACCAATTCTTCTTCTTCCCATCCAAATACTTGCCAGGGTTGAGGCTGAGAGTATGTGACTGGCCAAAGGTCACCCAGCAAGTGTCTGTGACAGAGTGAGGATGCAAACCTGGGTTTCCCAGGTCCTAGTCTGACACCTTAAACACTACACCATGTCGTCCCTCCCACTTCCTTTAGACACAGTCTAAAAAACCACCTTGTTTCGGTCTCATTGTTTTGAGGGATGATTTCGAGTCTGCTCCTCATTGCCTTGATCCCAATACTGCCGGTGTCTGATGTGGCCACACTGACCCATGCTATGGTAAACCCAAGGTTAGATTGCACATGCTTCACATGGGACTGCCCTTGAAGATAATTCAGAAGCTTCAGCTGGTGCAAAACGAGGTGGCCCATTTGTTATCAGTGGCCACATTGCCCTGATCCACATTTCAATGAAGTCTCTTTGCTGGCTACCTATTTCTCTCTTGGTCCAGTTTAAGTGCTGGCCCATCTAATCTATAAATTCCTTGATAACTGGAGCCCACATACTTGAAAGACCATCTCTCTTCTCATGATATGAACCCATGCAGCCGTTGTGCTCCTCTCACCACCAGGTCTCATGGTATCCCTTACCACTGACAATATAATCCATGATGCTTACACCTTTTCTATTGCTGCCCCACCACTGTGGAACAATCTCCTGGTATAGTCCAATCTCGACAGATCTCAGAAGCCAAGCAGGATCAGTACTTGGATGGGAGACCATCGAGAAAGGCTCTAAAGAGGAAGGAAGGGCAAACCACCTCCGCTTCTCACTTGCCTTGAAAGCCCCTTGCTGAGATTGCCATAAATCAGTTGTGACTTGACAGCACTTAAGTAGGTACCTTTGCTGCATTCCAGCGAGGCTGTAAAGCAGAGCTATGTGAAACAGCTTATAGGAAAGTTTTAGACATGGGCTGCAGTTTATCTGCTTAATTCAGTGATTTAATTATTTTAATATATGATTATTATTTTTGTACCACATTTGTTGTTTATTTTAAAGATTTGCACTACATTTTCCTGATCCCTCCTCACTGCCAATGCATGTGAGCATGATCGTGTTTCCCAAAAGCATCCCGCTCTCTTGCAGGGGGGCGTATGACAAGCATCTCAAAGAACACATCCTATACCTTCAGTGGGTGGGCCTGTGAGCTAGGGACAGAAAGGATGAAACTGTAAAAGGATGAAACTCTTCATGTTCTGGAAAAGCATAGGACAGCAGCGCAGCCTTCATGTAACCTGGGTCTACGTGAAGTTCAAGGGGAAAGAATAATAACAGTAATAAGAGCAACAACTTGCATTCTTGAGCTGTCTTTGATCACAACATCATTAGCAGTGAAGTGGGCTCATTACATAATGATGGGGAAAACATTGCTGGTTCAGAGATTTGACAGAGCTGAAAGGTACGAAGCAAAGAAAGGAAATGAGAACCTTGGCCCAAAGGTTTCGCTTTCTCCTGAGGGTTGATGATTTCCTTTCCCATCATTTTGTGCTTTCGGCAGAGAAAATACTGGAAGCACAAATATTATGCACTTGGAAGCTATAACACTCATGAACCCTTAATGCTATCATGTACTCAAGATTAGTGGTGAATAGTAGGGTTACCAGGTCCCTCTTCACCACCGGCAGGAGGTTTTGGGGGTGGAGCCTGAGGAGGGCAGGGTTTGGGGAGGAGAGGGACTTCAATGCCATAGAGTCCAATTGCTAAAGCGGCCATTTTCTCCAGGTGAACCAATTTATATCAGCTGGAGATCAGTTGTAATAGCAGGAGAGCTCCAGCTAGTACCCTGAGGTTGGCAACCCTAGGTGAATAGGGAAGTGACCCAGGGTAGCTCCAGGAATTGCTGGAAACTCTATGGTAAAAACATAGAGTTTCTGGTGATTCCTAGTGCTACCCTGTGTCACTTTAGGTAAGAACTTTCTGTAATTACACAAGACTTCTCCTCCTCCCTCTATAATTGCTCTCCAGAAAGTGGTTTTTTACTCCTCCTTTGCAGCCTCCCTCTTTTCACAAACACTTGCTTACTCTCACTTGCCCTTCTGGAACTCTGCACAAGAGTAGAACCTCCAAGGCAGCATTCCTCAACAAAGTCATACACCACAGTGAAAGGATGGCTGAAGGTTTTGTTAGGTGAAGGAAAACTAGCAGGGGGGAGGGAGTAGAAAGGAGCAGTGTGCGTTAAGGATGATTTTTTATCCCAACTCATCTGGCCTGAAAATCCCTATTTCCGTTTTGCTCCCTTATGCAAATCAAACCTGTGATTCTCTCTTTTCAAGTCATTTTCTTTTCTGTGTAGTTTTCTTGTAAAACGGTCACCACTTGCAATGTTATTCACGCTTCAATAAAATCAGCATTGTGCACCATAGTACACCTAACTAATGTCTAATGGATGGGTAAATATGATCCAGTTTTTGTATTAAAATGCAGACATTGTGTATCTACACATGAAAGCCACAAAACCAACAGCGAGAAGCAGAGAACCGAAACAGTTGATAGCAATATCTAATGAATATGAAAAGAGACAAAACTGTGAACGTTGGCTCCTCTCTAGTGTAGATGGGGAGCCATGGATTTGAAAAAAAGTCAGAGATTCTCTTATTGCTCTGCAATAGCCATCTTATTTTTGGCTGAGCTAATCTTAAGAACATAAGAAAAGCCATGCTGGATCATTCCAAGGTCCATCAAGTCCAGTAGTCTTGCACACAGTGGCCAACCAGATGCCTTTAAGAAGCCCACAAGTAAGATGACTGCAGCAGCATTATCCTGCCTGTATTCCACAGCACCTAATACAATAAGCATGCTCCTCCAATTCTGGAGATAATAGGTACGCATCATGAGTAGTATTCATTTTGACTAGTAGGCATAGATAACCCTGTCCTCCATGAACATGTCCACTCCCCTCTTAAAGCCTTCCAAGTTGTCAGCCATCACCACATCCTGAGGCAGGGAGTTCCACAATTTAACCATATGTTATCTGCAGCCTGGGGTTACTAGGTCCCTCTTCGCCACTGGCGGGAGGTTTTTGGGGTGGAGCCTGAAGAGGGCGGGGTTTGGGGAGGGGAGGAACTTCAGTGCCTTAGAGTCCAATTGCCACACGGCCATTTTTTCCAGGTGAACTGATCTCCGTTGGCTGGAAATCAGTTGTGATAGCAGGAGATCTCCAACTACTACCTGGAGGTTGGCAACCCTACTTCAGCCCATTGTTTGTGTCATCCCAGTATGCTACCAGGAGGCATATTATCTGAGTGGGATTAAACTGACGAAGGCCCATTCTCCACTAAAGACACATTTTGTTTTCAAATGTGGGCTTATGTGCCAGTCACAGTCCCCTTCATCGGAACCGCACGCCAAAGTATCTTGGAAGCTTTCAGGCTTTGGAATTTGAAAAAGGGGAAAGCAGGCATTAGCGCCATGGCAGCGAGGTGCCACGGCTGTGTTTAAAATTTCAAGATGAAAGGCTTCCGGATGAAAGAAGGAGTTCAAGAGAGACTTCCGCTATTGTGTTGAGCACTCCAACCCCCTGCAGAATACTTACTTGCTTCAATGTTTGCACTTTTACAATCGGCTCATCACATTCAGCCTCCTCAAAAGATATTTTCCCTCTATGGCAAAAAGAAAATGAAGTCGAGATTTCACAACTTTCTCTTTTACGAGCCTCTCAATAACAACAACAACAAACGATGTTGCTGTTGATCAATATTTTCATTTCCTCTTTCCTTCCTTTCTAGGAACTCGGGGGGGCTATTATAAGTCTTACCGCTTGCATGGTCTCACGGAACACAATGCACTTTGCTTTCAGCCTTTTGTAATGCCGGAATCTCTCATCAACTTCCAGATGTCTTCCGACACCATTATCTAACACCACTGCAGGAAATACTTTGGGCTCTTGTTGCAATGGCTTCGTCCATTTTTTTAATTAACTTTTAGAGATACAGAAAAAAGAAAAAAGGTAGGGGGTAAGGGGGGGGAATATAACAGAACAATTCTTGTCCATGCCCAATGCATGGCTTCATCCATTTTTAAAGGTATAAAGACCTGCTTTGTACTGATTTAGACCAAAGGTTAATCCAGCTGAGAAGAGCCTATTCCTAATGGGCTCAACCTAAGGTTAGGCTCTACCTAAGCCTGCATCCTGTTTCCAACAGCAGCCAGGTAATAGGGCTGCCAAGCCCCTGTTGGGGGTGGGGGTCATCCCGCCCTGAGCTCCTGGCAGCGGTGCTGGCATAACCACATTACTATCTAATATAACAACCAATAAATCTATTTTTATTATCTATTGTGCACAATTGTATTTTAAAACAGAGGGCCAAAAATACAGGCTTCCTAAAAATATTACCAACACATAACAGCTGATGTTAGTACAGAAAATGACCCAAATCTGATCAGTTGCATTTCAGCCTTCAGAAGTGACAAGTAAAACCATAGAGTTTCTGGCAATTCATAGAGCCAATCTCCAGATGGGGCTTGGAGATCTCTCGGAATGACAACTGATCTCCAGACTATGGAGGTCTGTTTCCCTGGAGAAAATGGCAGCTTTGGAGGGGAAACTCTATGGTATTTTACCCGCTGAGGTCCCTCCCCTCCCCAAATCCTCCCCTCCCTGGCTCCACCCCCAAACCTTCAGGAATTTCCCAGCCTGGAGATGGCAACCCTACCTATTTTATAGATGAAGGAGCTGCCAAAAGTCATCTTCAGCCTTAGAGAGGAGATCCTGGGACTGGAAATAACAGCAGTTGATTGTGATATAGGGCTGCCAACACTCTTAGGAAATTCCTGAAGATTTTGGGGCAAAGCTTGGGGAGGGGGGCAGTTTGTGGAGTGGAGGGCGCTCAGCAGGGTTGTGATACCATAGGTCGTTTATGCATGGGTACTTTCACTTACATTTGTCCACTGTCTGTCTCGGTTGTTCCTTGGAGTTATGTGTGAGTTTTCCGACCATTAGAGACGACCTCGCTGCCAGCCTTCACAAACCCTGGGACTTCCCGTTCCTCTGTGAACCCGATGCTTCCATCTCCCCTGAGCTCCGTCTGGCTGAAATCTCCGTGCATAAGGCAAAGTGTGGGACAATCAAGCTTGGTTTCCCTCACAGCCAATTACAATGCAGCATGTAAAGAGGCAGGGATTCAAATGCTTCCTGCTTCATCGGAGCTCTTTCTGAGCCGAAGAAAGACTTTTTAAAACCAAGGCTTGGATTTCTCCTCCCCCTTTCAGATTGCTCTGTTTTGTTGTTGTTGTTGTTGTTGTTGTTTTGTTCTTAAAATGCTCTTTTATGCAGCCATTGGGTTTTTGGGGGGGATTTTCTAGCTAATTACAGAGCAGCATTTAAAGGGGCGAGGACCTGATTTGAGCTTGGAGACGGCTGGCGCATAGATTCCCAGCAGGAAAGTGTGGGTCCAGAGAGCAATGAGCCTCAGGTAAAAGGCCATGCATAAACGGCCTATAGTGTCAGCCCTCTGAAGCTGCCATTCCGCTGCTGACAGCTTCACCCGGGAGTTGGACTGTCTGAACAAGCTGTAACAGCAGCTCAGCCAATGGCTGGTAAGGTATGCAGATTGGCGACAGCTAGCGCTTAGACTCTCGCATGCGTAAAAACCTGCATTCAACAAATAGTTAATCACAATTACAAATGTTTCATCGTATTATGTCTCTTCGAAGTCACGGCACTTAAACTGGGCAGGAAATGAGCAACGCATGTGCAGCGGTGTTTTCTCAAAGGGCTGTTGTGCTGGAAGAGTGGAGTTGTTAGCCTTGGCACCAAGCTATGTGCTCAATTAAATTTCCTAATAAGCAGCCTACTTTATTACTTTTCCATAGTTAATAAGCTTAAGTACTTGAGGTGATTTTTCTTTGATACCGAGTAATTAACATTCGAATTAAATCAAATTATATCATTTTCCCTATCAAATCTAGCACTTAGTAAGATGTCATTTCAAAAAGTCTCAGATAAGCCATTCCCTCCCGCCCTCCAAAGCCAGCAGAGCCAAAGGCTTCTCCGGCTATTTTTGCTGTCAAGTTAAAGCTGATTATGGCGACCCCTCAGAGTTTTCAAGGCAAGAGCAATCCAGAAGTGGTTTATCATTGCCTGCCTCCACCTCATGACCTTGGTATTCCTTGGAGGTCTCCCATCCAAATACTAGCCAGGGCTGACTCTGCTTAGCTTCTGAGATCTGGCAGATTCAGGTTATCCTGGGGCTACCCAGCTATACTGGCATTAAAATGCAAAGCAAGGAGTCAGATTCCACCTGCTTCTCCAGGCTATCTCACCTGGTTTCTTTGCTCTCTGCGACTCCTATCCCATGTGGCTTTTTTTGAGAGTCCCACAATCTGCAGCACAGCTTTTTCAGTGCGTCCCTCCTCCCTTTTTCATCAGCACAAAGGGACAGAAGGATCCAGCCTGATGGAAGTTCTCTGAAGTATCTACGTTGACCTCAACATTGAGATGGCTACAGATTCATATATGAAGCTACCTAATAACAAGTCAAAACTCCTAGCCTAGCCAATTTATCCTATTTTATCTCCCCCTTTTCCCAATGTGCTCAGAGAGGCGTACAAGATGGAATGCTAGGGTTGCCAGGACTCCTGGTATGGCAACTGCCGATTGCTGCTGTTGCCTCCTGCTGCTCCAAGCAGCAGCAGGAGAAATATAAAAACAAAAACACTGCCAGCCTCTGTGCCAGTATGTCACTTCCAGTTACAACCCGGAAGAGACAATGGGTAGCTCTAGGAATCACCTTAAACTCTATGGTAAAACCAAAGAGTTTGTGGAAACTCCTAGAGCTGCCCATAGAGTTTCTGGCATTCTTAGTAGGGTTGCCAGGTCCCTCTTTGCCACCGGCAGGAGGTTTTTGGAGTGGAGCCTGAGGAGGGCAGAGTTTGGGGAGGGGAGGGACTTCAATGCCATAGAGTCCAATTGCCAAAGCGGCCATTTTCTCTATTGGCTAGAGATCAGTTGTAATAACGGGAGATCTCCAGCTAGTACCTGGAGGTTGGCAACCCTAATTCTTAGAGCTACCCAGTATCACTGATGTCACATCCCTTCACGTCAGCACCCCCCAGTCTTCCGCTGGTTGCCAGGCTCACCCTTGCAACCCTAGAACCACAGAATCATAGAGTTGGAAGGGGCCATCCAGACCATCTAGTCCAACCCCCAGCTTAATGCAGGATCAGCCCAGAGCATTCCTGACTAGTGCTTGTCCAGCTGCTGCCTGAACACTGCCAGTGAAGGGGGAGCTCACCACCTTCTTAGGCAGCTGATTCCACTGCTGAACTACCCTATTCAATACTCCTCCATTTAATCCTCATAACAATCCTGTGATGTATGTTAGGCTGAACGAGAGACTGACAGTGCCATTCTAAGAAGAATGACAACAGAGATGTGCCGAGGAAATTCTGGAATAGGAGAATGTGTCTGTTCAGCACTTCCGGCAGCTTTTACAAACGGTGTACAATCAGTAAATATATAAAGAACGTAGGATGTCTGTAGGTTTAGAAAAACTTCAGAGGAACTCTGGACCCCTGCTGAAATCCTATGCCCCCCTGCTGAAAATACTACGTGTCCACTCTGAAAATATGAGATTCTTGCATATGTCTTTCAGTCTCTCCCCAAGCGAATGTGTTTAGTACATTGACACAACGTTTTGCTCCACCTGCCAGCCAAGCCACTTAACACCCAGTACAAAAGGTTAGAGGGGATTCTTTCCCACTCCCAATTAACAAAAGAGACCCGGCAATCAAAGGTCACTTATGCATGGGAGTTTTACCTTGAAGCGGGTCGTGCTGTTCAGATGACAGGCTCTTAGAATGTATCACTTACTGAGAAGTGAAGTTATCTTATTCAGCCAGTCATCGAGTAAGCAGGACTCAACAACTATACCTACTTTTAAAAAGCAAGTCTTTTTATTGATATACTTCTAGTAAAATATGTGTAAATGCAGATTATCAAGTCTTTAACACTTCTATAAAAACTCTTGTGAAAGTACAATGTATGTATTTACAATGTATGAAGTAAAAGCAAGCAAGTCTTACTATTCAGTTTCAAAATCCAACTTCTAAAATATAACAGTCAAATTATTCTGATTCAGTTCAAAGTATCTAATTCATAAGGTCTAGAGTAAAGTATTTAAGCCATACATACCAGTCAGCCTTTTCTTGAGAGCCTTTGGAAGGTTCTGATTCTCTGTGCTTACTGTGTCTCCTCCTGCACTGCTTCCAGTTTGGGGGATGACACGGTGTGTCAGCCCCACTAAGCTGCATGACCCTGTCAGTGCTGGGTTGTAGCACCCCAACGGCTGTTCAGCTTGGCTTGCTCCAGGGTCATTTTCACTTCCCAGTCTGCTCCTGATTATACAGTGTAGAGTGTAGTGGTTAGAGTGTCTGACCAGGACCTGGGAGACCAACACTGACATCTCCACTCTTCCGCCTGTGCTAGTCATTCTCTCTCAGGCAGACCCACCTCACATGGTGATAATCAAATGGGAAACAAAGAATCAGGTAAGCCACCCCAAGCTCTTTGGAGGAAGGTTTTTTTTAAAAAAGCACTAGACGGATATAATTGGGTTTTGTCGGGGTTGGTGATGAAGAGTGAAGGGTTTTGCCAAAAACATTATTTGAACATAGGTTGTCCACCGTTCCGATCCAGTTAGCCCTATTTAACCAAACAGCCTTTCAAGTTTGACTGACAAATTGAGAGATTGTCACCCCGCTCTTTTCCGGTGACTAAAACGATTGCTGTGAATTTTGCCATGCAGTCTTGCCAGATTGTAGAATAATTTTTGCAAGAGCAAAATAACCGTTGTCAACATGGATGTTATTATTTTAATTGTTTTGCTAATGAGCTGTTCAGTGAGCAGACCAAATGACTGCTTGGCACAGCAGCGATGTGGAACAGCTTGGGGTTCCCTTCACTAGCTTCAATGACATGATGCAGGGTCTTTTCCTCGTATGCTTGCATACGTTCATGAGAAGATAATTATTGTCTCGGTTTGTGCCTTTGTTGATGCGGAGCTCCCAGTAGAGGAGATGGAACCTCTTGCTTCAGAGAAGCTGTGCCCCTATAGGCTTAGAGTGCCCAAGTCTTCTGAAATTACAAAGAATCCATTATTCGTGTTGCCAGGCCGAGGCCATGAGGTTCCTAACAGTAGCAAATAGATATACCATCTCTCTTGAAGACAGATCACGATGGGTAACCATGTTAGTCTGTCTGTAGCACCTTAAAGACTAACAACATTTCTGGCATGGTATGAGCTTTTGTAAGTCACAGCTCACTTCTTCAGATAACCCTCTTAAAGGATGTGTATATACCACACATATGTTTTCAGGCCCAATTTAAAGTTCTGGAGCTGAACTCAAAAGCCGCAAAATTTTCTGAGCTCAGTGGTACAGCACGTGCTTGACATGCAGGGCTTCCCAGGTACAAACTCTGGTGTCTCCAGTTAAAGGACTTCAGGCATTTACAAAGGCCTTTCTCTGCTTGCGGGGCTGCCAGCTCCAGGTTGGGAAATTCCTGGAGACTTGGGGGTGGAGCCTGGGGAGGGTGAGGTTTGGGGTGGGAAGGGACCTCAACAAGATATAATGCCATAGAGCCCACCTTCTAAAACTCCTATTTTCTCCAGGGGAACTGACCACTGCAGTCTGGAGATCAGTTGTAATTCTGGAAAATCCCCAGGTCCCACCTGGAGGTTGGCAACCATATACCCTGGGCAACTACAGTCAGTCACAGCAGGCAACACTCAGCTAAATGAACCGATGGCTCAACTGGGTGTAAGGCAGCTTCATATGCATCTGACAGAAGACATTCTGCTTCCGTATCCTTCATTTGCAGGGGAAGCCCTGCTGCACACACTTTCTAGTTGGCAGCAATATTATATAGGGCCCTCTTTGTAATGATGAAATTTCCTGTCCAGAAATACATTCTCGTTTAAAAGAATGTTTAGAACATATTTGTAAGGATTAGACCCTGAAAATGTTAGGAATGCTTTGGATGGCTTGCTGTGCAGCCCTAGGGTTGCCAATCTCCAGGTACTAGCTTGAGATCTCCTGCTATTACAACTGATCTCCAGCTGACAGAAATCAGTTCCCCTGAAGAAAATGGCTGCTTTGTCCGTTGGACTCTATGGCACTGAAGCCCCTCCCCAAACCCAAACCCAGTCCTCCTCAGGCTCCACCCCAAAAACCTCCCGCCGGTGGCGAAGACGGACCTAGCAACCCTAACTCTATGGCATTGAAGTTCCTCTCCTCCCCAAACCCCACCCACCTCAGGCTCCATCCTAGGGTTGCCAACCTCCAGGTACTAGCTGGAGGTCTCCTGCTATTACAACTGATCTCCAGCCGTCGGAGCTCAGTTCACCTGGAGAAAATGGCTGCTTTTGCCATTGGACTCTATGGCATTGAAGCCCCTCCCCTCCCCAAACATCACCCTCCTCAGGCTATGCCCCAATAACCTCCCACCGGTGGTGAAGAGGGACCTGGCAACCCTACTCCACCCCAAAAATCTCCAGGTATTTCCCAACCCGGAGCTGGCAACCCTATGCAGCCCTAAACAGAGTTATACTTTTCTAACTCCATTGAAGGCTGTATCTGTTTGTATGATTGCACTATTAGCAAGTCTCTAGAGATGCCTAAACATGAAGGTTGCCTGCCAAGTGCTGGAAACAAGCAGGAGACTCAGGGCAAATGGCAACATGTAAATATCCATTTACTATAGAGTTTCAGTGGAATCCTAGAGCATCCTTCCAACGTGATAACATCACTTCCACATTTGCACTGGAAGTGCTGTCATGCCATCAGAGCAATGGCAGTTTCTCACTTGTTCTTCTTATCCCTAGGTGGGAGGTCTCCCACTGTAGCAGGAGATCTGGAAGCCCTACTTACTATACTGCCTGATATTTTAATGCTTTTAAGTTACTGAGATGAATTATTTGGGCATGAGTGTGTGTGTGCAGGCACATGGACATACACTCCCCAAAATCTTGAATTGGCTAGTTTGTAGGGATGAAAACACATGTAAACAGTACAATAAGAGCACACACTGAACCTCAAAAGCAAAAATGAAAAAAAGATGCTTCTGAAAAGAGGTAGAAATGCAAAGGAGGGGGGGTTGGGATGTTTCTTTCTTTCTTTTCTTTATGGTCTCTGCACCCATCAAGCCATAAACACATTAGACAAGGCAAATATGATTAAAGGCAACTGGCAGCAAGTTCCCTGAATAAACATAAAACATCAAATAGGTTCCAAAGCTCTTATCTTCTCCACTTCTAAATCATGGCTTAAAAGCCTAGGAAAATATCCCAAGGCTCAATAGGCCAGCATCACTATAAAAAGCAGAGAACAGGAAAGAGAAGTATATCCCGCACAAGAGGGGCATGTTGAGTCCGTATCTGAAAGAACAGCTACCCTTATTCTGATGGTTGCCTTTCCTTTGTGGGTGATAAATTGTTCGAGAATTGACTTCCCCCCCCCCCCCCGCTCGGTTTCCATGAAGCAAAGGAAAGTTCAAGGTAGCTTTTTGTGGGCCCCTGCATCCTTTGGAAGATAAAACAATGGAAGATTGGCAGTGGTCTTTGTGATGATAATCTCGTTTTTTATTTACAAATGAAATATACAGATTGAGTAGGTATTATAGGAATACTACTGAACCACAGGCAATGCACATTTTCTTTCTTTGCTGTTAAGTCACAGCCCATGGATTGCAACCTCGTAGTGTTTTGCAAGGCAAGAAAAGTTCAGAGGTGGTTTGCCAATGCCTGCCTCTGTATCACAACGCTGGTACTACTTGGTGGTCTCCCATCCAAATACTGACCAGGGCTGACCCTGCTTAATTTCTGAGATCTGATGAGATCAAACTAGCCAGGGCTATCTACACTCTTCTAAAAACTGTTTAGAAATCTCAAGACTTAACATGGCAAAGTTATAACTTATTAGGTCATGCTGGACTTGTTCCAATATACCCTGCTTTTCTCTACCTTTAAGGAGTCTCAAAGTGGCTTACAATCGCCTTCCCTTCCCCTCCCCACAACAGGCACCTTTTGAAGTAGGCTTCATTTGAAGAAGTGGGGAATCAAACCCAGTTCTCCAGATTAGAGTCCGCTGCTCATGCAGAGGAGCGGGGAATCAGTCCACCACTCTTAACCACTACGCCGCCCTGGCTCTGAGTTAAAATTCAGAAAGGCCAGTTTTCAAAAGCTGCCCACTTAAAGTCAAATTCCAGATGAGAGAGTCTGTGGCTTAGTAGCAGAACATGTTGTTTGAAAGCCAAAGGTCCTTGGTTCATTGCCTAATCTCTCCAGCTAAATGATCTCAGCTAGTGGATGCTGTGAATTAACTTTCTTCATCTAAGAGCCTGGAGAACTGCTACTAGTCACATTAGACAGCTAGTTGGGCCCGTGATAAGATAAGGCACTTTCTGATGTCAACACAAAATGAAATCTCATTGGCTCTGAGGCTTCAGCGGGAAGCCACACCATTCTGGCACCTTGTATTTAAATTGTTAATATCTAGAGACAGAGTGGCTGTAATGGAAGCAATGACTGTGGAAAGTGAGGACAACTCTTCACTCCTGTTTGTTACCTCCTAAGAGTCATGGGCAGCTCTGGATCAGTGTGGGAGGATGAGGACTACCATGCATTCCCTGTATGGTATGTCCCAGAGAAGCAGGACCTCCTCCTGAAGAGACCCTTCACCATAGGGCCAGTGTGGTGTAGTGGATAAGAGCAGTGGTTTGGAGTGGTGGAGTCTGATCTGGAGAACCGGGTTTGATTCCCCACTCCTCCACATGAGCGGTGGAGGCTAATCTGGTGAACTGGGTTTTTTTCCCCACTCCTACACCAGAAGCCAGCTGGGTGACATTGGGCTAGTCACACAGTTCTCTTAGAGCTCTCTCAGCCCCACCTACCTCACAGGGTGTCTGTTGTGGGGAGAGGAAGGGAAGGTGATTGTAAGCCGGTTTGATTCTCCCTTAAGTGGCAGAGAAAGTCAGCACATAAAAACCAACTCTTCTTCTTCTTCTTCTTCTTCTTCTTCTTCTCAGTACAACCACCAAAAGTTTCCTCAAGACAGGAGGCATCAGTATGGGCAGGTCCACCTCCAGACCCACCAGTCTCCCCCTGGACCTCAGGAAAGGATAAGGCAAAGTGCCTGGGTGGAGGTCCTGATAGGGTTGCCAACCTCCAGGTGGTGGCTGGAGACCTGCTATTACAGCTGATCTCCAGCCGATAGAGATCAGTTCCCCTGAAGAAAAGGCCACTTGGGCAACTGGACTCTATGGCATTGAAGTCCCTCCCCTCCCCAAACCCTGCCCTCCTCAGGCCCCGCCCCAAAAACCTCCTGCCGGTGGTGAAGAGGGTCCTGACAACCCTAGGCCCTGAGCAGACATAGGAGTGTTCGCTTGGAAGCTCACAGCCTCTCTTCCCTTGTAGAAACACCGGCATTGTACTGGGTGGATGCTCTATCGCTCTCTCTAAAACTTGGTGAGTGCTAGAGCATCTCCCCACGACTCTAGGAGTGCTGGAGTGTCTCCCCGGTGCAAGGCCAGCACTTCTACTTAGTACCAGAAATGACATAATCACGTGGGGATACAGATTGTCAACCCCTGCACCCACTGCCCAAAAGCTCCCGCCAGTTGCCCTGAGGTACCCGGCAACTTTTCCTGGAAGGGAAACTGGCTACTTATGCAAGGTCAGTGCGGCATTGAGGTTTCTGTGTGCTAGTGGATGATCCTGCCTAGGAACAGTGCCCCTGAATCTGAGAACCTGTTGCCTGAGCTTGTACTGGCCCTGGACTCTTCTTCTTGGGCTCATCCCTGACTGTACTGCCTGTTTGTGAGTAGGAAGTAGGAACTTCTGTCTTGACCTTAGACTGTATTTGGGACTTTTGTACTCTTGGCCAACCCACACTGCCTATCTGTTGCCAGAGTTGTGTTGAAGTGAACACATGAACACATGAAGCTGCCTCATACTGAAGCAGACCCTTTGTCCATCAAAGTCAGTATTGTCTACTCTGACTGGCAGCGGCTCTCCAGGGTCTCAGGCAGAGGTCTTTCACATCACCTGCTTGCCCGGTCCCTTTAACTGGAGATGCTGGGGATTGAACCTGGGACCTTCTGCATGCCAAGCAGATGCTCCCCAAATGGTAAACCTAGACCTGCCCTCCTCAAAGAGGAGACACATGGAAAACAACCTTTTCCAGATTAAGCTCCCAAACCCATTAACTTCTTTGGACCCAGGGTAAACAATAAACCAGCATGTTTTTTGAAGGAACAGAATTCAAGGCTGCTGTGCCATGCCTGTCTCTTCCTTCTGTTTGCTTGTGGTGATTTGTATGTTATTGCCGTAAGTGAATTTCACTTTTAATTTTCTCCAGCCCTGAACCTAGCCCATTTTTTAGACTTATGATAGAAATTACATTTGCATTTTTCCAGAATAAGTTTTTTTTAAAAAAATATATTCTTCTGCCTGTTTTCAAGCTATGATTTACATTGCCCAAACTGTTAGGGCATCCAGATTATGAATTCACTAGAAACGAGACTGAAAATCCATCATGTCTCCTGTCTTCTATTTAAAATTGAAGCCCCCCACCCTAGGAGATTTTTTGTATTTGTTAATGTTTTATTTTGTATTAGAATCACAGAATCATAGAAACATAGAGTTGGAAGGGATCTCCAACCCCCTGCACAATGCAGGAAATTCACAACTAACTTCTCCCATATTGGGAGTCATATTTTTCTCTGTGATTACATGCATGTTGTATAATCAGTTTGCGTTAACTGCTGTTCCCAAAACAATTTAATGGCCTTTCAGTGATAGATAACAAATTTGGAAGAACATGAAATGAATGTAAATCAGAAGTTACAAACAGGTTAAATGGAAATGAAGGCTTGCACCTAACTGGGCTTAGATTCCAATTTGACCGCAGTGGGATTTAATTACACATTTTTTTTCTGAATTATATTTATTTATTTACTTATGTTATTTATAGTCCGCCTTTCTCACCGGGACTCAAGACGGATTACACAGAGTGAGTCCATACAATTGACAAGATGGGAGAGTCAACAAACAATGAAAGAAATAGGATTAAGATGGTAGATGTCTGGAACCATCCATAAATCTAAACAAAGAGAGGAGGAGAAGAGAAGAAACTTTACCATGCTTTTCTATGGAAGAGGGGTGTGACCCTTCGGGACCCCATAAAATCAGACCCCCTGACTCAATCTTTACCAAACGTCAGGGTTCATGCAAGGAGAGTCCCTTGAAGCTACCCTGAAAATTTGGGAACTCTACCTCCAAAAATGCCTCCCCCAGAGCTCATATGTACTGTATATTTCAGAAGACCTTTGAAATGAATAACATTTGTTGGTATTCAGATTTAGCAAAAACACCCCTAGAGATGGTGCCTTTGCATCTCTTGGTAGAAGGTGCTCCTATTTAGAGGCTGTGACCAAGAAGGCCCTCCTTCCTACAAGTCTCTGGCACTCTTAACTCAGATAAGACAGATTTCCAAATCTTCACAGCCAACCTCAGAACCTGCTTTTAAAGGCATCTAAATTCTAGAAACTGTGACTTTATCTTTAGAACTTTTCTGTGACTTTATCTTTAGAACTTTTCTTCCATGGTAACATTACAGTATAAATAGCTTTGCCAAAGCCATGTTAATGTATAACCAAGCGACAGGTTTTATTTCACCTTTTTTGCAAAAAAATAAAAATAAATAAAATTGAAATCTTGGTATTTCTGCCGCTGATTTGGCAAGCTGTGTGTTTTGCATAAAATAAAATATACATTAAAGCCCTCCTAGGAGAGCCAAATAGCTGTGTACCCATCAGCCTAATAAACCTGTGCTGCTGTATGACAAATAGATAACTTGAGCTTTCGATTTCTGCCTTTGGAACTCTTTCTAAGGAGCTGTTTCACATTGCCTCCAGTGCATCGAAACACTTTGCCATCACCATATAAAAAGAAATATTTACATAAAATGAGATAGTAAAGAAAAGTAATTGGATAGGAACGCTAAGCTGTAAATAATGCATGCCCTTTAGTTCCTTGCAAAAGGAGAAATATGGAAGATGGTAAGGGGGGAAAAGAGAGCGAGAAAGAGAAAATCCTATAAGACAAAATTCCGGGTTCTCTCACCACACAATGCAAAAGGTTCAGCTTTCAATTTAATTTCCTCTGTACTCTTCAGGGCCCTACACATGATTAAACCCTTTCATTGGTACCAGGGAACTCAGCCCTAATAGAGGGCTATCTCTGTATAATTTTTTCAAACACCAGATTGTTAATCGCTCAAGTTAATCACTCAGTGCTGCTGTGTAGCCATTCGCCAAGATACTACCGCTGCAACGTTTAATGAATGTAAACGTAGTCTAGAGATGCCGAGTGATATAGCCTGAGGCTAATGTGTAAGAATGGTGAGATTTGTCTTGTCAGACGGGACTGGCTAGCCAACATTAAAAGAGCTGCCAGTTCAGTGCGTTACTCACACCTGATGCTCCTGCCATGATACTGTTACTTAGTCATTATCATCTAGGCTTACCAACCTCCAGGTGGGGATTGAAGATCTCCCGGATTTATGGCTGATCTCCAGACTACAGAGATCAATTCCCTTAGAAGAAATGGGAACGTTTGTATGCCACAGAGTCTAGGAGAAGCAGAAGTTCTAGAGTGGCATTACATCCCCCACCCCAAATCTGTCCTCGACAGGTTCCAAATCTCCAGGAATTTCCCAGTCCAAACCAATTTATGCTCGGGAGCCAGATAAGAGCTCTCAAGGGGCCGGATCAAGCCTTCAGGCCTTATGTTTGACACCCCTGGGCTATACCATGCACCCTCCTTCCCATGACTCCAGATACCTGAGCTTAATATAATTAACAAGGAAAACGCTCACCAAAAGAAAGGAAGTGTGGCCACGACAGTATTTTAATTTTTTTTTGCATTATCACCATAGAAGACTAAACTCATCGTGAATATGTGTAGCATGACTGATAGCCCTGTTCTCTCTTTGTAAAACTTGCATATCTCTGAACTGCTACTGCATCATGGTTTTTCACATACATATTCATACCCTATCCATAAAGGATGGTGACATTATTGGCGAAGAAGCACCCTACTTACCATATGTCCCTCAACAGATGCTCCAGAATTGGCAGTAGGATGATGAGATATTTCTACACCCAATATTTTGTTATATTTAGAAATAAAATAGCTTCATTTTTTCAAAAAGAAAGAAAGAAAGCTGTAGTACACTGTAGGCAGAAGGGTGGCATGGATCCTACTAAGATCTGTTGGAAGGTATCTTGTCCTTCTGCAGTAGTGAATAGCAAATAGAAAAGGAAAAGATGTGAAAACATAAGAACATAAGAAAGGCCATGCTGGATCAGATCAAGGTCCATCAAGTCCAGCAGTCTGTTCACACAGTGGCCAACCAGGTGCCTCTAGGAAGCCCACAGACAAGATAACTGCAGCAGCATTGTCCTTCCTGTGTTCCAAAGCACCTAATATAATAGGCATGCTCCTCTGATCCTGGAGAGAATAGCTATGCATCATGACTAGTATCCATTTTTACTAGCAGCTATGAATGCCCCTCTCCTCCATGAACATGTCCACTCCCCTCTTAAAGCCTGCCAAGCTGGCAGCCATCACCACATCCTGGGGCAGAGAGTTCCACAATTTAACTATGTGTTTTGTGAAGAAATAGCAGACACCCTCATTCAATTCAGCCATGCGGATATATCCCAAAATCCCATTAAGATGGACTTAGCCACACCACATCCTACCCAACTTTTTACTGGCTTGACCAATGACCTGATGGTCTCTCGCAACACACTCCTCATAGGACATGATCAGTGGACTAACATCCTTGTATCAGCTTCTCAAGAGATAAAGAGCTAGATTTATCTATCAGCTGTTAGCTGAGAAGATCCTCCCAAGACCCTGAAAATCATCATGATGTAGTGGTTAGAGCGAAGAAGAAGAAGAAGAAGAAGAAGAAGAAGAAGAAGAAGAAGAAGAAGAAGAAGAAGAGTTGGTTTTTATATG
This sequence comes from Euleptes europaea, assembly GCF_029931775.1. Lineage (NCBI taxonomy): Eukaryota > Metazoa > Chordata > Lepidosauria > Squamata > Sphaerodactylidae > Euleptes > Euleptes europaea. The sequence goes on from NC_079323.1 coordinate 14,477,692, forward strand.
CCGACTTTCTCTACCTTTTAAGGAGAATGAAACTGGCTTCAATCGCTTTCCTCTCCCCACAGCAGACAATTTGTGAGGTAGGTGGGGCTGAGAGAATTCAGACAGAACTATGACTAGCCCAAGGTCACCCAGCTGGCTTCATGTGAAGGAGTGGGGAAACCAACCGGGTTCACCAGATTAGAGACTCCACTCATATGGAGGAGTGGGGAATCAAACCCAGTTCTCCAGATTAGCGTTCACTGCTCCTAACCACTACACCACGCTGGCTCTCCTGGGAGACTCGGGTATGAATCCCTACTCTACCATGGAAGCTTATTGGGTGATACAGTTGCTAGCTCCAGATTAGGACATTCTTTCTGTTCTCAAATTACTTCATATTCTTTCCATAATCCTAACAACAACCTTATCAGATAGACTGATATTCCCCTTCCCTCCATGTTTCAAATGGGAACAGGTAAATTTGAGAGTAGTAAGCCTTCTAATGAGTTCAGGGAATGAAGGAGGATTCAGGCATTCCTTGCTCCTAATCTCATCCTCTTCCCTACCCCAGATCACAATCTGACATAGCAATCCAAACCCAGCATCTGTTTAGTCAGACAAACCTAGATGATTCAAGGAAGTGAAGCCATCTAATCGTTGTGTTGATTCGAAACAGGATTTTGACAGTGCTTGGCAGGAAGGATTTGGCACATCATACAGACATATGGAGGCTCAGAATAACATGTACAATTAAATGGTGCTTTATACAATACATCAATCTGTAATTTGATAGCACGTGGACAAATTAAGTCCGTGGTTTAAAAACAGCAGCAAGAGTGAGGTAGCGGTGAAATAAATTGCCTGATTCTGTTGAGTCTTCTTCCTCACCACATAAGAACAGAAGAAAGGTCATGCTGGATCAGACAAAGGTCCATCAAGTCACACAGTGGCCAACCAGGTGCCTCCAGGAAGCCCACAAACAAGACAACTGCAGCAGCATTGTCCTGCCTGTGTTCCACGGCACCTTATATAATAGGCATGCTCTTCTAATCCTGGAGAGAATAGGTATGCATCATGACTAGTATCCATTCTTACTAGTAGCCATGAATAGACCTCTCCTCCATGAACATGTCCACTCCCCTCTTAAAGCCTTCCAAGTTGGCAGCCATCACCACATCCTGGGGCAGGGAGTTCCACAATTTAACTATGTGTTGTGTGAAGAAATACTTCCTTTTATCAGTTTTGAATCTCTCACCCTCCACTTCAGCAGATGACTCCATGTTCTGGTATTATGAGAGAGAGAGAAAAGCTTCTCCCTGTCCACTCTCTCCATACCATGCATAATTTTATAGACCTCTATCATGTCTCCCTTTAACAGCCTTCTTTCCAAGGTAAACAGCCCTAAGCATTTTAACAGCTCCTCATAGGGCACTGCCAGCTGTGATTCACAAGAGCAGGAAGAGAGAAAGAGACAGATAGATAATACGCCGCCTGGCGTTAATCACAGAATTACTGCCTAGGGAGAAGGCTCAAGAGTCAGGCTTGGCTTCATATCAAGCTCCCCTAACCTTGGTCTATGAGAATTAAATTTTAATGGAGAATCTATTGGGCACAGTGGTTGGATTTTGAGATGGGTTGAACCCAGTTCTCCCATGACGTTCCTGGGGCTGGTAATTTGCTCTTAGCCTAACCTACCAGACAAAGATAAAAGTAACACTCAATAAAGAATTAAGAACATAAGAAGAGCCCTGGTGGATCAGACCAGCGGTCTATCTAGTCCAGCATCTTATCTCATACTGTGGCCAACCAGGTCCTCTGGAGGTCCAGCAATAGGGCACAAAGGCAGAGGCCTTCCTCTCATGTTGTGTCCTGGCACTCGTATTCACAGGTTTACTAACTCTAAATGTGGAGTTTCCATTTAGTCACTTTGGCTAGTAGCTACTGATAGACCTATCCTCCATGAATCTGTCTAATCCCCTTTTAAGGGTAGCTTTAGGAATCACCAGAAACTTTAGGGTAAAACCACAGAGTTTCTGACAATTCCTAGAGCTACCCTTCATCACTTCCAGTAAGAACTTCCAGCCCTGCCGGGTTTGTAAAAAAATTTCTCCTGCCACTGCAATGGGGCCTGGGGATGGGGGAACCCCTGCCCCCACCATGGTCTTGGCAGGAATACACCAAGTTAGGTAACCTGGGAAGGCTTGCCCACAGCAATCTCTCATAATACAAGAATGTGGGGTCATCTGCTGAAGCTGGAGGGTAAGAGATTCAAAACAGATAAAAGGAAGCATTTCTTCACACAATGCATAGTTAAATTGTTGAACTCCCTGCCCCAGGATGTGGTGATGACTGCCAACTTGGAAGGCTTTAAGAGGGGAGTGGACATAATCATGGAGGAGAGGGCTATCCATGGCTACCAGTCAAAATGGATACTAGTCATGGTGCATGCCTATTCTCTCCAGGATCAGACGAGCATGCCTATTATATCATGTGCTGTGGAACTAAGGGCAGGACAACATTGCTACAGTTGTCTTGTTTGTGGGCTTCCTTGTTGGCTACTGTGTGAACAGACCACTGAACTTGATGGACCTTGGTCTGATCCAGCATAGTCTTTCTTATGTTCTTGTGTAATCCTGGACCAAGTGGCTTAACTGTAAGGAAAAAAACTTCAGGCCTTATAAACTGAGGTGAAACACCAGTTTGGTGCAGGCACTGATGAGATTGGTCCCATCCAAAGGTGTGAGTGGTTGGGGTTCTCAGTGGACAATGGCCTGGGGCTGGGACTGTACTTTCTGAAAATACAGACAGATCCATCTGTGAGAGTTATTTGTGAAAGACATGTCACGGTATTCCTACTTGTGTTAGCCTGAATGATAAGTTTATATTTAAAATATATAAAGAGGAGAAATTAAAAGCAGAGAAGTGGCTTCCATGTTGCTCATCATGTAAAACTAGGGTTGCCAGGTCCTTCTTCGCCACCGGCGGGAGGTTTTTGGGGTGGAGCCTGAGGAGGGTGGGGTTTGGGGAGGGGAGGGACTTCAATGCCATAGAGTCCAATTGCCAAAGCTGCCATTTTCTCCAGGGGAACTGATCTTTATCAGCTGAAGATCAGTTGTAATAGCAGGAGATCTCCAGCTAGTACCTGGAGGTTGGCAACCCTATGTAAGACTGCCATCTTTAGGCGCATTTCATCTTTTGTGCACCTTTTTCTCTGCTGATTTTTCATCAGAAAAATGAAATTCCTGCTGTTCTCGAGGGCCTTTGGTACGTGACTAATGTTGCTGTTTGTTTTGTTTTATTTTGTTCACCAGACACGTTCTCTTCTTATCTGCTGGCAATGTTTTCCTTGCAAAAATAAATAAATAAATTGGGGTTTTTTTAGGAGGACGAATTTGCTATGTACTTTTTGCAAGCCCCCCTGGGGTACTATTTTGGATAGAAGCATAGGACATAAATGTTACAAAGAAATAAATAGGACTGGCCTGGAAGTTTGTTCCACTGAAATCAATAGGATTGATGTCATAAATGATGTGTGTGGGTTTGAGGAGCCAGTAAGGGAGAAAGGAAATAAAGTTACATAAAGGAGGAGACCATGCTTTCTTCTAGACCTGCGCATGGGCTTTCTATCCAAATTGGACTAAACTCAGGGGGACTGTAGCATTCCCTGAGGTAGGTTTGCCAGACCTGGGTTGGGAAATCCCTTGAGATTTTGGGGGTGGAGCCTGGGGAGGGCAGGGTTTGGGGAAGGAAGGGAGTGAGGTATAATGCCATAGAGTCAACCTTTCAAAGCAGCCTTTTTGTCCAGAGGAACTGATCTCTATAACCTGGAGACCGGTTGTAATTCTGAGAGATCTGCCACCACCTGGAGACTGGCAACCCTACCCTGAGGGCACCCACATGGCCAAATATCAGGCAGATAGAATACCCCTTTTTTGAGGGGATGAAAGGCTCCCATGTTTAACATTAAACTCTTAATATTGAAGTGTGGGGGAGAATTGATAGGAAAGGTTCCAAACAGTAACACAGACAGCGCTGCAGCCGCTTAGCTTGAAGAACAGCAGCACAAGGCAGAGGCAGACTGACAAGACAAGGGCATTTGGTGGTACCAGGAGGGTTAGGCATCTGGGCGGGCAGGCAGGCAGCAGCAGGAGGGCCTTGAGGTACATTTGCTTGGCCAGGGGATAAGGCTTGAAGAGCAGCAGGCAAGCCGGGAGTGCAAACTGGAAAGGGAAATTTGACAGGATGGGCATTGGGAGGAAAGAGGAAAGCAAAGTTCCACCTGAAGAACATCCAAAGAAACCATAACACTAGCACACCATAAAACACAAACCCTGGTTTGCCACTGAGTTCCACATCAAGTGAAATTGTGTTGCAAATTCAAAGTTCCCTGCTTTGGCAAAACTTGTGAGAACTTTAGAAGGAAGCAGAAAGTGGTCCAGTAAGGCCAGAGCCACGGGTCTCCAGATGCTCGGTACATCTTCCACAATGCCTATTATTGTCTTATTCTAGTCTAAATACCATCGAGTTCAATTTGAATCAAGTTGTTCATGCCGAACCTGCTTTTTTCTTTCCAGACTTCCAAGGGCAGTTATTTTACAACCTCCCTAGACAGCTTTTATTCCACAGATGAACTAGTAATATTGGAGGGCTCCCCAAACAATGAAATGTAATCAATATCTACCTAGGGCTGTCAAAAAAAAAAAAAATTCGGTACAGTTCGGATTCGGCCGAATTTGACCCTTGTGGGTTCGGTACGTGCCGAAGTCCGAACTCCCCCGCTTTGGATCCCCGGTAGTTCGGGGGAAAATTCGGCACCAGCGCGCCTTCAGAGGGATTCCCTGAAGGCGCGCGGGGGCCCTTTAAACTGATCTGAGCCTCCCAGCTGGGAGGCGCAGATCAGTTTAAAGGGCAGCCCGCCCCCCTTCAGCGGGCTCCGCTGGAGAGGCTCGGGCTGCCCTTTAAACTGATCTGAGCCTCCCAGCTGGGAGGCGCAGGTCAGTTTAAAGGGCAGCCCGCACCTTTCAGCGGGCTCCGCTGGAGAGGCGCGGGCTGCCCTTTAAACTGACCTGCGCCTCCCAGCTGGGAGGCTCAGATCAGTTTAAAGGGCAGCCCGAGCCTCTCCAGCGGAGCCCGCTGAAGGGGGGCGGGCTGCCCTTTAAACTCATCTGCGCCTCCCAGCTGGGAGGCTCAGATCAGTTTAAAGGGCAGCCCGCGCCTTTCAGCGGGCTCCCCTGAAGGGGGGCCGAATTTGCCGAATTTATTCGCGAACTCCCGAACTCGCTGAATTCGGCCCCCCCGGTTGCCCGCCAGTTTTGAGTTCGGATCTGTCCGAACAGAAAATCACCGAATCAGGGGAAATTCGGTTGATTTTCAGTTCGGACCGAACCGAATTGACAGCCCTATATCTACCTTCCTGTAATTTACTATTCTTCAATACTGAGTAGTTTCTCATAATAATAAACCATTCAAGACACAATCCAATCCAATGAGGCATATTGAAGAGGAGGGAAGTTATTGTGAGCAAGCACCGGATCATTCCTGACCCACGGGGTGATGTCACATACCGACGTTTACTAGGCAGACTTTGTTTACGGGGTGGTTTGCCAGTGCCTTCCCCAGTCATCTTCCCTTTACCCCCAGCAAGCTGGGTACTCATTTTACCGACCTCGGAAGGATGGAAGGCTGAGTCAACCCTGAGCCAGCGACCTGAAACCAACTTCCGTTGGGATCGAACTCAGGTCGTGAGCAGAGCTTGGACTGCAGTATTGCAGCTTACCACTCTGAGCCACAAGGCTCCCACACACACACACACACACACACTTACATATTATGTTACACCAGGTGCTTTGGAGCCCTGTTCAGTATTATTCTCTATGGGCTAATCTCTCCAACTCCTTCAACATTTCAATTTCAACCTCGCTGCTAGTTAGGGTTGCCAGGTTCCTCTTTGCCATCAGCGGGAGGTTTTTGGGGTGGAGCCTGAGGAGGGCGGGGTTTGTAGAGGGGAGGGACTTCACTGCCATAGAGTCCAGTTGCCGAAGTGGCCATTTTCTCCAGGTGAACTGACCTCTATCGGCTGGAGATCAGTTGTAATAGCACGAGATCTTCATCTCGCACCTGGAGGCTGGCAACCCTATTGCTAGTATATACATTACCCCTTCCAGCCCCTCCCTGTCTTTTTGCTCTCCAGTGAAGTAAGAAATTAATATATTGATTTTCTTCCCCCTCAAATAAGATTATAACTAAACTATACTGCAAACTAGCAAGACAAAATTGTCTTTCCGAAAGGAAAACGTCTTCTACCGTGGCGACATCCTGTATGCTTGCAATTAGTTCCAAGGGTCCTTCCTAAGAATCCTATTGACATAGTCAACCAAGCATAAGAACAAGAGGTCTGGATCTATACATAAAGTTTTAAAGGACCCACTGAGAAGGCGAGATTATTCACTGATGAATAGTTCCTTCTTGCGATTGAAGGTTTAGCGGCTGGTCCTTGAACATTTATTGTACGTGCCCATAACAGTAATTCAGTCATTTTAGGCACTGTTCTTGAAAAGATCCTTCAGTGTACATCTATCAGGCTTCTTTGTGAAGTGTGTAAACACACCTTTAAGAGGCATCAAAAGTGTGTGTTGATTGTACAATGGATGCTAATGAATCAACTCCAGAGTCTTGGGATAAAAAATGGCAAGCACTTGGGTAAGAGACCATTTCGAAAAGGAGGGGGGGAGAAAGGAACACCATGATGAGTTATTCAGAAGTTTAAAATAATCCATCAAAAAGCTTGGTTTTGTTACCATCAATCTAAAGAGAATTTCCACAGCCTTTGAAGCAACAGCATAGGAGATGGATCACACCGTTTCCTAGTGTGTAGGCTCTGCAGGCAGAAAGCCAGCCCATATAAGTAAAAGATTATTTGTGACCCAGGGCATGTTTGCAATTATCCCTATAGACTCTGTGGTCTATCTAGACTGGTTTTTTTGTGCACCGGCAAACAGTATTCACTTCAAAGGCCTCCTGAAATATAGCTTTTCAGGTTTAGCCAGAAGGTCTAAAGAACTGGAGACTGTTGCACCTCTTGTGAAAATGGATTTAAGAGTATATGCGGAGAAGGCCCTCCCAAGTCCCTGTCCATCATCATGATGTAGTGGCTAGACTAGAACGTCAGACTAGGATCTGGGAAAGTCAGGTTTGAATTCCCACTCTACCATGAAAGCTCACTTGGTGGTAGTGCTGCCAGCTCCAGGTTTGAGGGTAGAGCCTGGGGAGGGCAGGGTTTGGGGAGAGGGGACCTCAGAGGAATATAATGCCATAGAGTCCACCCTCCTAAGCAGCCATTTTCTCCAGGGGAACAGATCTCTCTAGCCTGGAGATCAAATGTATTCCCTGGAGATCTCCAGGCCCCACTTGGAGAGCCAGCATAGTGTAGTGGTTAAGAGCAGTGGTTTGAAGCGGTGGACTCTGATTTGGAGAACCGGGTTTGATTCTCCACTCCTCCACATGAGCGGTGGAGGCTAATCTGGTGAACTGGATTTGTTTCCCCACTCCTACACATGAAGCCAGTTTGGTGACCTTGGGCAAGTCACTCTCTCTCAGCCCCACCTACCTCACAGGGTGTCTGTTGTGGGGGGAGGAAGGGAAGGTGATTGTAAGCCGGTTTGAGTCTCCCTTAAGTGGTAGAGAAAGTCGGCATATAAAAACCAACTCTTCTTCTTCTTCTTCTTTGCTGATAACCTCTAGGAACTAGCTGGATATCTCCCACTATTACAACTGATAACCAGCTGACAGAGATCAGTTCGCCTGGAGAAAATGGCCACTTTGGCAATTGGACTCTACGGCAATGAAATCCCTCCCCTCCCCAAACCCTCCATCCTCAGGCTCCACCACAAAAATCTCTCGCCGGTGGCAAAGAGGGATCTGGCAATCCTAACCCACTTGGAGGTTGGCAACCCTACTGGGTGACCTTGGGGCAGTCTGTGTGTGTGTCTAACCTTGTTGTTGTTCGGAGGATAAAATGAAAGAAGGGAGAGTGATGTAAGCTGTTTTGAGTCTCCATTAAGGAGCAAAGTGGAGTATAAATGTCTAAATAAAGAAGATAAAACGTACTTCCTTATCCTGCAGGGCTACAGGTTCTTTTTTTGGTATGGACTTGTATTCTGTGGAAGTATGAATTAAGCTTGGCAAGCATGGGAATGGATAAAGTGGATCAACCAGGATCAAGTTCCCTATCTTCAACTGCAGGGAAGTGGAAACACATAATCTATGTCATGGCTGTGGGTCAAAGTGAATAGAAAATGGCTTTGGAAGCCCACACTGGACACTAGCCAGCTCTGAGTTGGGAATTACCTGGAGATTTTGGGGGATGGAACCTGAGGAGGGTGGGGTTTGGAGAGGGGAGGGACTTCAATGGGGTATAATGTCATATAATCCACCTTCCAAAGCAGCCATTTTCTCCAGGTGATCTGTGTTGCCTGGAGATCAGTTGTAATAGAAGAGATCTCCAGCTATGACCTGGAGGTGGGTAACCCTACTGGACACTCAGTTGGGTTGCCAACCTTTAGGTGGTAATCTAACTAGACAAAAAACCTATGCTGGATATAAAGTAATTGTAGCAATCAACAACAGCACGAGGCTCGTAATAAATATTGCATCAAGTTTACTGACTGACTAGAACACTATAAAGAACAGTTGAAAAACTTATATAATGATCAACATGATATAACAATGATAAGAAATCAAATATCTCCGTTTGGGGATATTTGATTTCTTATCATTGTTATATCATGTTGATCGTTATATAAGTTTTTCAACTGTTCTTTATAGTGTTCTAGTCAGTCAGTAAACTTGATGCAATATTTATTACGAGCCTCGTGCTGTTGTTGATTGCTAAAACCTTTAGGTGGTGGCTGGAGATCTCCTGCTATTGCAACTGATCTGCAGCCGATAGAGATCAGTTCACCTGGAGAAAATGGCCACTTTGGCAATTGGATTCTATGGCATTGAAGTCATTCCCCTCTCCAAACCTTGCCTGCCTCAAGCTCCACCCTTAAAATCTCCAGGTATTTCCCAACCTGCAGCTGGCAACCCTCATACTCAGCCAAATCATGCCTTCTCAGAGTGCTTGCTGAATATTCCACATGCTTCTCTAGAGAAATATGCTTCTCTAGAAGTACCAATGTCTCTGAGGATATGAGCCGTGGGGAGGGGCTGTGGCTCAATGGAAGAGCATCTGCTTGGCATGCAGAAGGTCCCAGGTTCAATCCCCGGCATCTCCAGTTAAAGGGACTAGGCAGGTAGGTGATGTGAAAGACCCCTGCCTGAGACCCTGGAGAGCCACTGCCAGTCAGAGTAGACAATACTGACTTTTATGGACCAATGGTCTGATTCAGTATAAGGCAGCTTCATGTGTTCATGTGTTCTGTGAGCCTAGGTCTGCCATGTGCAAACTCAGCATCCCCTAAACTGGGATGAAAGCTGTAATGTGGTTCTCCCCTTCAGTAGAAAAGGGAGGGTGCATCCTTCTACCCTTCCACTTTGATGTTTCATGTTTTGACCTTGCAGGCTACCTTTGTAATCATTTTCAGACTTGTAGGACTGACTGGTTCATGTCTAAAACCCAGTTGTGTCCTGCTGCCTCATTTGATGTCTTCAAATCCTGTGCCACTCCAGGGATCGGCTCCCGGAATAGCTTGTTAACGAGTGTCCTGGGGCAGCAGGTACATTCGTAATTCAAATATGGTCAATAGTCAACATCAATCATGGCCCAGGATTTCTGAACGCGTTGGCATATCAATGCATGCTAATGAGCATCAGCCGGTATAGAAGGGGAAAGCACAAAGTCAAGGAAATCTGATGTGTTGAGGGAAGGCATAACAGCAGCCCTCCCATGCTGCTGCTGCCGGCCAGTGTTTGGGTTCAGTTACAATTGGAATTGCCAGCAATTGCAATAATCCAAAATGCAATCTGAGATGCTTTATTTACTTGCCCATTTCCTTCACAGTCCACCTTCCATTAGGAGCAAGTCTTCTTGTATCAAGGGAAGGCTCCATGCATCAGGGGGAGGGGCTGTGGCTCAGTGTTAGAGCATCTGCTTGGCATGCAGAAGGTCCCAGGTTCAATCCCCGGCATCTCCACTTAAAGGGTCCAGGCAGGTAGGTGATGTGAAAGACCTCAGCCTGAGACCGTGGAGAGCCGCTGCCAGTCTGAGTAGGCAATGCTGACTTTGATGGACCAAGGGTCTGATTCAGTATAAGGCAGCTTCATGTGTTCATGTGTTCCCTGCTGAGACTCGACATGTAGGGTTTCCAACCTCCAGGTACTAGCTGGACTTCCGGTCAAGATGGCGAAGGGAATAGTCGGGCTATAATTACCTCTCCTTATCTCTCTCTTTTCTTGGGGAAAACAACTGCCTTCTAAGATTTATTTTAGGCTGCTGGCGGCAGTAAATCTCGGCAGGCAGTCCTTGAATTTTTGAGCTTGTTGATGGTTGGATATGGGGGTGGTGAAGAGAGGCAGAAAGAGAAGGAGAATTTCAATCTCTCCAGGGCCACCCCCCACCAAAGCTTCTAAATCTTCTAAGTGCAGAAAAGAGCAACCAAAATGATTAGGGGACTAGAGCAACTGTCCTATAGGGAGCGGTTAAGATGCTTAGGGCTGTTTAGCTTGGAAAGAAGGCAGCTGAGGGGAGACATGATAGAGGTCTATAAAATTATGCATGGTTTGGAGAGAGTGGACAGGGAGAGGTTTTTCTCCCTCTCCCATAATACTAGAACACGGGGTCATCTGCTAAAGCTGGAGGGTGAGAGATTCAAAAGATAAAAGGAAGTATTTTTTCACACAACGCATAGTTAAATTGTGGAACTCCCTGCCCCAGGATGTGGTGATGGCTGCCAGCTTGGAGGGCTTTAAGAGGGGAGTGGACATATTCATGGAGGAGAGGGGTATTCATGGCTGTTAGTTAGAATGCATACTAGTCATGCTGCATACCTATTCTCTCTAGTATCAGAGGAGCATGGCTATTATATTAGGAGCTGTGGAATACAGGAAGGATGGTGCTGCTGCAGTCATCTTGTTTGTGGCTTCCTGGAGGCACCTGGTTGGCCACTGTGTGAACAGACTGCTGGACTTGATGGGCCTTGGTCTGATCCAGCAGGGCCTTTCTTATGTTCTTAAGTTATCCAAAACTCATAAAACTCCTAAAGACCCAAGACAACAACGAGTAGAGATCAATTCACCTGGAGAAAAGGGCTGCTTTGGCAATCGGACTCTGTGGCATTGAAGTCCCTTCCCTCCCCCAAATCCCACCCTCCTCAGGCTCTGCCCCAAAAACTTCCCACCGGTGGCACAGAGGGACCTGACAACTCTATCAACAAGGCTTACATAATATGAAAACAATGCAGTCAGCACCATAAAACCTCCAATATGCAATGCAACAGGAATAGGATTACACAATTGTGTAGCAATCCTGGACATCCTCAGGGGTCTCCCATCCAAGTACTAACTGGGGCCAACTCTGCTTAGCTTCTGAGATCTGATGGGATTGAGCTAGCCTAGGCCATCAAAGATCAAGGCAATAGAAAAGTAATCCATCCCAAAACCCATGCAGCGAAATTAATAATTTGCCCCAATGTAATCCAGATTTGACCCCAGGAAAAGCTGAAATATATATTCTTTTGGCTAATAGAGAATGCTAGAATATATTTGCATAATTTGAATCATTTATTTCATTTAATATTAGGGTTGCCAGTTCCCTCTTCGCCACCGGAGGGAGGTTTTTGGGGTGGAGCCTGGGGGGGGGGGTAGGGTTTGGGGAGGGGAAGGAACATAAGAACAGGAGGTAGTTGTGAATTTCCTGCATTGTGCAGGGAGTTGGACTTGATGACCCTGGTGGTCCCTTCCAACTCTATGATTCTATGATAAGAAAGGCCCTGCTGGTTCAGAACAAGGCCCATCAAGTCCAGCAGTCTGTTCACACAGTGGCCAACCAGGTGCCTCTATGAAGCCACAAACCAGACGACTGCAGCAGCACTATCTTCAGTACCATAGAGTCAAATTGCCAAAGCAGCCCTTTTCTCCAGGTGAACTGAACTCTATAGGCTGGAGATCAGTTGTAAGAGCAGGAGATCTCCAGCTAGTACCTGGAGGTTGGCAACTCTATTTAATATAGATAGGAAAAGGGTCATAGATATTTTCATGACATTGAAACCTCACTTTTTCATCACAAGCTCACCCCTCGCAGATTTCTCCACCCTGAAGAGCTCTAGAGGTTTCCCAGACGATGCTTCAGGATCGCCTTTCAAGTCATAACGGCTGAAACCGCAGATGCTCCCACCGTCCCTGCTTGCCAGGAACAGCCTCTGTTTTCTGGCATCTGCCACTCGTAATTTGCTGTCCTGGTTTGCCTCTATTTTTTTTGCCCCTGGGGGACATTAAAAGGTTGTTAGTGTAAGTTGCCATTGCCAGACTTGTCACTCTTCAGCGTCCTTCTCCCCAGATTCTCTAGAAATTGGTGTCGATGCCTCTTCTCTCTAGCGTGCCAACAGGTTAATGTGTGCACATTAACACTAAGATGCCACTGAATGTGCTGCTCATCGTTTTGAACTCTGCTGCCACTGAGAAATATTTCGGACTGTTGATAATGAGTGTCTGGCTGCTGCTTGTAAGGTAGGGTTGCCAACCTCCAGGTACTAGCTGGGGATCTCCTGCTATTACAACTGATCTCCAGCCGACAGAGATCAGTTCACTTGGAGAAATTGGCCACTTTGACAATTGGATTCTGTGGCATTGAGGTCCCTCCCCTCCTCAGTCTCCGCCCCAAAAACCTCCTGCCGATGGTGAAGAGGGGCCTGGCAACCCTATTGCAAGGCTTGCCTTAAGGAGCAGCTTGGCATAGCCAGCCTGCGGCCCTACCTACTCCCAGCTGCTGCTCATCTCTGCTCCCCAGGTTCCAGGTTGGTTAGCCTATTGTCTCCACCTGGGATTTTCCTTGCCTTCCCAGAGCAGGTGCCTCCGAGTTGTTTGTCCCCCCTTCCAGCAGTGCCTCAGGCCTTTCCTCATGTGGCTCACCTCCTGGTCCCTGGTAAGTTGGGTTGCCGGTAGGGTTGCCAACCTCCAGGTACTAGCGGAAATAAACAGCACAGAGCTATATAATATACTATAATATACACTATAATATACAAAAAGTGTGACCCTGTGTCCAACACCGAAAACAATTTTTCTTTAAATTGTATTTGTATATGTTTTGTTCACATAGTTTTGGGTGTTGGACACAGGGTCACGCTTTTTGTATATTATAGTGTCTTTGATATTGAAATGCATTGAGCTCTTGCTGTTTATTTCCGCTAGCTGCATATATCACAGCATAGGTGTTTTTTTTCTTGCCAACCTCCAGGTACTAGCTGGAGACCTCCTGCTATTACAACTGATCTCCTGCCGACATAGATCAGTTCACCTGGAGAAAATGGCCACTTTGGTCATTGGGCTCTATGGCAGTGAAGTCTCTCCCCTCCCCAAACCCCACCCTCCTCAGGCTCCGCCCCAAAAACCTCCCACTGGTGGCAAAGGGGGACCTGGCAACCCTACCTCAGCATGGTATAATGCCATAGAGTTCACCCTACAAAGTGACCCTTTTCTCTGGGGGAACTGTTCTCTGTCATCTGGAGCTTGGTTGTAATTTTGGAAAATCTCCAGGTCCCACATGAAGGTTGGCAACCTTGGGGGTTCCCTCACAGCCTTGCCCAGTTGTACCATAGTATTACCACAATGGTGGCTTAGTAAATTGGGAGGGGGGTTAATTTAGGAGTCTTCCTGTTCTGAGGGCTTAATTTAATTTATGCATAACTTTGGGCAGGAACCACTGTTTTTATTTTGCCTTCATACATATCTGTTGTGAACATTTTCACCTCTTTTTTTTTTTTTTTTTTGCCAGTTTCAGGAAAATAGCCATGTTGGTCGGCAGTAAAAAAGCTAGGCTCAAATCCAGCAGCACCTCAGAGACAAATGAGATTTTTCAGGGTATAAGCTTTCAAGAGTCAAAGCTCCCTTCATTAACTCCCAAAAGCCTTCACCTCGAAAATCTTATTGGTCTTTAAGATGCCGCTGCAGTTGAATCTAGCTTTTCGTTTCTTTTTCTTTTTTTTAATTTTTTATTTCTTTCATGGCTTTTTATACCATTTTAATGTTTAATTATTAATAAAATGCCGTTTATCAATAATGTGCCATTTTATGTAGAAGCACTCATCAGTTTTTACTGTAATATTTCTAATATATTTCATTAATATTAATGGTGTGTGTGTGTGGGGGGGATTCCAGTTTTACCATTAGTGAGGAAGGCCCATGAGTTAAACAAATTCTTGAAAGTGCATTCACAAATTTGGGTAGCATCCCTCTTCTGAATCCAATGTTAAACGATATCAGTATTTATTTCTCTGTGCTAGTGTACATATTCAGAATATATGGCCTTGCGCACAGCTCTTCAGATTCATTTCTTCTGACTACTTATGACCCTGGGAATTCAAGGGAAGAAATCTTTTCTTTGTGTTCAGGGACAAATGTTCAACTCTCCGGAATCCACAAAAAACCTGATGTTTAAGTTGACCTCATTTAAGCTATTTCTTCCACCCACGTCAAAATCTCTGCTGTTTTTAAACTTCTCATGCAGTTCTGCTGAGCCGACCGTGTTCCAATTCTGGAGCAATGTCTTGACACTGATTATGAAAGCAAGTGCCAAATTTCGTAGAGTGTGGAATAAATTTTAAAAGTGCCTCTCCGGGAGATAGCTTGGGAAACTGACGCACTGATGTAGAAATAAAACAAAATGCTCCGGTCATAAAAAATTGGGCTTAAAAGGAAATGAGTTCAAAACAAAACAAAACAACTCTTTCTGGGTTGTATCCCAGCCTTTTAAGTAAAGGTAATAGGCTGTGGCATGTTCAGTTGACAGACCAATCGTGGCAAACATCCAGTTGTTTGCATTTGGCAAGAGGGCATTCTGCTCTGTGCTTGCTTCATTTCACTTGAGTCATTCTGCACTTGTCATTTCCAAATGTTGGAAGGAAAGGGAGTCTGCTTTGCCTCAAGAACTGGAGAGATTGTTTGCTTATGAGTGACAGTCTGCAGAATTCTTGATCCAAAACATTGGTCCCTGATTTTTTTTTGGGGGGGGGTATGCAGATAAGTGGTTGACATTGTGTGGCCATCTGTTAGGGTAGTCATCAGAGAAAGTGTTTTCCCTCACTAGGCATAGAGGGACTGATGTGCCAATGGTTTAGGGATGCGGAAAGCCTGGCCGAAGAATTCTTTGGATATTTCCTGTTTCTGGGATGTGGTCATTGTGTATTAAGGATACTCATCTGCAAGACTGGATATGTAATTTTTGGAATGCAGATATAACCAAATATTCAGCACAGTATGCCAGATCCAGTGAAAAAAGAGTGCCTGTATACAAATACGCATTTAGACGTAACTTGATTATAACTTTCGGCGTATCTTCAAAGCGGCTGTTAAGTAGTAAACTACGGACAGAGTAAAGGCCTTATCATTACCAGACAGCACATAGATTAAGTGGTAGTCATGAGAACATACAGGAAAGTGTGAAATCAATGGAGTAATTAAAGAAGGGCTTATAGAAGTATATAAATCACAACTGAATAAAAAATGGATACATGTTTCTGTCTTTGCCTTTCCACACAGACTCTCTCTTAGACAGGGATTTTCAAAAATCTGCCGGTTAATTCATTGAGGGGTAAGGCATTATGTCTAGCCAAGAAGAAAAGTCTGCAAAAAGTTGTAATGGTTAAGAACTAAAGATAAGCTGGGCGCACTGGAAAAGATGGGGTGCTCTTTCCCCAGAAGGAAGGTGCTCATTTCCTTCTGGCATCACCACATAGTTCAAGACGGTCCCTTCGTTCTAAGACTGCGAGTGTCTTATTCATTACTGAAGGGAGGTCTGAGGGAAAACTTGGATAGGAAATCTGTAAACTTGAAAGTCTTTTGTCTACTATCTTTGTCCAAGGTGATACAGAAGGGTCACATAGTATGCATACTGTTATCTCTAATTGGCTTAATTGTGCGCCTCAGTCGTCATTCAAAACTATTCGGGGGGGGGGTTCTCACACTAGCACGCCATAGTAGCCAAATCTGTGCTTGAAAAAAATGTTGGCATGTGGATGCATCTATTGTGCTATGATCCTTAGAATAGCAGTGATCCATTCCTCTCCTTGCTTGTATATGGAATATGAAGTTATCTGGAGTCATGATCCACTAGAATATCCTGATAGAGCTCGGGGTTGGGGTGAAGCCTGAGGAGGGTGGAGTTTGGGGAGGGGAGGAACTTCAATGTGGTATAATGCCAGAGTCTTTTTTCCAAAGTGGCCATTTTTTCCAAGTGAATTGATCTCTGTTTTCTGGAGATCAGATGTAATAGCAGGAGATCACCACAGGAGGGGCTGTGGCTCAGTGCTAGAGCATCTGCTTGGCATGCAGAAGGTCCCAGGTTCAATCCCTGGTATCTCCAGTTAAAAGGACTAGGCAAATAGTTGATGTGAAAGACCTCCGCCTAAGACCCTGGCGAGCTGCTGCTGGTCTGAGTAGACAGTACTGACTTTGATGGACCTTGATGGTCTGGTTCAGTATAAGGCAGCTTTATGTGACACCTGGAGGTTGGCAACCCCAGATACAGCCCACATTATGCCAGAGAGATATGGTGGAGTTCCAGAAGCATCACTATTGTATGGAATGCATGGAACATAAAAAGGGGGGTGAAATGTAGCAGACAAAACATTTGTATTTATTGGTTGGAGTTTGGATTTTTTTTTTCAGCTATGTACATACCTGAGGGTTATAATAACAGAGCTATGCAGTAGTTAAAGGGATGACACATTCCTATCGATCTGGGACCCCACCGAGAAAACTACTTATATGTAAGAATGAAGTATGCATCCAATCTAGAGATCCCAATGAGGAGAACTCCTGGAATTACAACTGATCTCCAGATGACCAAAACCAGTTTCCCTGTACAAAATGACTGCTTTCAAGGGTGGGCTCTATGGCATTATACCCTGCTGACTGACAATGTTTTGTAAAGGCTTATGGTAATATACAAATATATTTACTGACTTGCTTATATCCTGCTGAGGTCCCTCACCAAACCCCACCCTCCCCAGGATGTACCCTGAAATCTCCAGGAATTTCCCAGCTGGCAATTGGCAACGGAAACTCTTTGATTTAATTTCAGAACCAATGGGTTGAAATTAAATCAAAAGAGTTTCTGTCTAGACATTAGGAAGAAATTTCTAACTGTTAGAGCAGTTCCTCAGTGGAACAGGCTTCCTCGGGAGGTGGTAAGCTCTCCTTCCCTGGAGGTTTTTAAGAAGAAGTTATATGTCCATCTGTCAGCAATGCTGATTCTGTGACCTTATGAAGCTGATGAGAGGGAGGGCATCTTGGCCATCTTCTGGTCACTGGGTGTATGTGTGTTGTGGGGAAGGTAGTTGTAAATTTCCTGCATTGTGCAGGGGGTTGGACTAGATGACCCTAGTGGTCTTTTCCAATTCTATGATTCTATTATTCTAACCCTAATCCTGTCCCGGCCAGTGTGCTATGGTGATCAAATGTTTGGAAAGCGCTCCGGCAAGAAGTACAGTACAAATTCCAATCATTGTTGCATACTACATTTGGTTTAACTACAAAACAAATGCATCCAGGCTGTATTCTTTTCATGTATTTGATGATGATATCCTCAAACCAGCTGCCTGTTCTGGACACAAATCCACAGTAGCAAATATGTCATTGTGCGCTGGGAAGAGGAAAATAGTAGCTATACAGGGCATCTCTATAGTCATCCTTGGCCTTATGCTTTTTAAATCCAAGCCATATTTGGGGCCAAACCCAAACAGGAGTGAATATTTCATGGCCAAGTCTCTCTTCGCAACTGGTGGGAGGTTTTGTGGGTGGAGCCTGAGGAGGGCGGGGTTTGGGGAGGGACTTCAATGCCATAGAGACCAATGGCCAAAGTGGCCATTTTCTACAGGTGAACTGATCTCTATCGGCTGGATATCCGTTGTAATAGCTGGAGATCTCCAGCTAGTGGAGGTGGGCAACCTTATTCATGGCCAAAATAACCCCTGCAAATTATGCCCCTAATTCTACTATATTCTACTATATTTCAGAGGGGCTGTGAAATGGGGCAAAACATTCTCCTATTAAAACGAGAACATTTAACATTGCTCTCGCTCATGTTTGTCTTTGTGATGTCATCACATAACCAAGCCTGATTGGCTATGTGGTGGTGAGACATCATCATGCTTGCTAATGGATCCCTGATTGTCAGCATGAGGAAACAAGCATTAAAAAGACCTTCATTTTTTTTAAAAAAATGGCTCGTAAGCAGCTTCTTGCGGAGGAGTAGGGAATCAAACCCAGTTCTCCACACTAGAGTCCATCGTTCCAAACCACCACACCACGCTGGCTCTCACCAAAGAATAGCATTAAAAATAAAGTATTCAGACAGTAGGAAGCAAGAAAGCTCTATACTTGGGAAAGAAAATGCATTATTATAAATGTATTTAACATGGTAGGAATTCAGAAAGGCAGCAATTGCTACATCAGCCATGGCTCACTGGTACAGTACCTGCTTTGCATGCAGAAGATCCCAGGTTTAATTCCCAGCATCTCTAATTAAAAGAATCAGGTATTAGGTGGTGTGAAAGAACACCTGTGATGCCAGCAAGCTATTGCCAGTCCGAATAGATAGTACAGTCCTTCATAGACCAGTGGTCTGACTCAGTGTTCCGCTTTTGGTATAGAAAGGGACACAATTATGTCTAATTGGCAAGCGACTTTTAACAGGGGCTGTATTTGGAGCCGAGTGATATCACTGATTCATTTCTGAGTAATGCCGGGAATGTTTTAACAGTCCGGACAGCAGCAGAGGCTCTGCGGGATTCTCACAGAACTCTGCTCATATTGATCTCCCTTGTAGTCCACCGACCTTCCAAGAAATTCAACGTGGCACAGATTTAATGCGGACAACCTCTGGATGAGGGGTATACATTTGGGTTTGAGATCACAACTGGCTGAAATTTACCAGCAAGCTACATGTCTGAGCAGGGATCTGGATCCAAGTTTTTCATGGTCTAAGTTCAACATTTCATCCACTGTACGTAGGCCAACTGACCATGGGTGACGAGGCAGAGCCTATTTATAAAGGGCCGGCGGACCAGAATGAAAACCTTGCTACTGAGTTCCGTTGGCCAGGCCCTGCCCCCCTCAGCCTCAGTAGGCTAAGCCTGATTGGCCCATTCAAATCGGGGGAGGGGGAGAACTGATTGGATCAGGCCAGTCGGGTGTGGGAAAACAATGCCAGGGAGAGCCGCACATGCTCCCCCAGACTGACATACACAGCCTTGCCACCCCCAAGAGTGTCAGGAGCCACACACCCCAAACCCTCCCCCAGCCCCTCTTCCCCACACGGGCCAGCAAACTGGGGCTCCAGGTAAGCCCTGGAGCCCATGCTTCCCATGGTCTAAGTTCAACACTTTATCCACTGTATGTATGTACATGCCATCAAGTCACAACCAACATATGACAACCCCAGCAAGGGAATCTGAAGGCAAGTGAGAAGCAGAGGTTTTTTGCCATTGCCTTCCTCTGCAGTCTTCCATGGTGGTCCCCCATCCAATTAACAGTCCTGCTGAGCTGCTGAGATCTGACGAGATAAGGCCATACCATTCCACATCCCCTTCATCCACTACACCAGTGGTTTTCCAACTGTGTTGTAGGGAACCCTCCGCTTCCTTAGTATTTTCTAAGAATTACTCCATGGGAAGATCATTGATGCTGGTCTACCTTCCCTGTTCCTCAGCAGAACAAGCCTGTTCAACTGTTTTCACACATGTTTTCACACATGTTATTTCCATCAGTTGTGTGCCTGTACTCCATCGGGTTTTGTCGCTGTGTTCCACGCATGTTTTGCTCCCTGTAGGGGCAGCTTCAATTTTTCAATTGTTTTTTTTTCCCGGGTTTTTTCCGAGTCCTTTCAAGGTGCTCCTGAAAAACCTGGAGAAACAGCTAGGAAAGATCAAAGTGACCACTAGAGGGAGCAAAACATGTGTGGGAAAGGGAAAGAAATGACACAGTATGGGTACACAACTCACAAAATAAAAAGTGGGAAAACCCTTTGGCAGGTGACTTTTCACTTACTCAAATGGTACAGCGCAGTGCAATCAGCAGTGTTTGATGTATGCACATTCTCAGCCAACCCAACAGGAGTCCTTCTTTCCCACTGCCCACCCCCTGTGGATTTTCTGTCACACCACTCATCAGCCAATTGCATCAATAATTATAACAATCCATCAGTGTGTCTTTTTTAAAAGTCTTAATCTGTGGTGTTTGTTTACATCTGTGCTACTGATGTTATTTTGTGCATGCACATTTCCACACAGAATTATGGGAGGTACAACCCCCCTTCTACTGTTTAATTACCTGACCCGATCTATGAGGCTGTGTAGAATCATCTCACCTACTGTGCAGATGCAAAAGCCCCCGTAAGGCAAAGAAATGAATCTCCACAGCCACAAGGAAATGAAACTCCATCACCACAGCTTCACAGATGTTCATCGGCCACTTGAGGTGGAGGGCAGGCAGGTGAACAGGTCAGATGTTCTCCTCATGGGGAATCACAGCTGGCAAACACAATATGCTGTTCTATCAAACATGTTTTCCCCATCCCTAACAATTAGAATCCCCTGCTGAACCAACTGTCTGCTTCAACAAAAACAACATTTAGAATATCCATGAAACAGTGGTACAAGCATAGAATTTGAAATAGAATTGGCAACTTGAGAGTCATGGGCTTGGAACCTAACCACCACCACTGAAACATATATATTTGCTGCATTCCCCTCCTTGTGACCATGGGAATCTAGTTACTGGAGGTAAGAAGGGGCTGCAGAATATCCATGTTCCTTCCATTGGCAGTAATTAGGATCCAACCCTCTGTTGCTAGCACTTGTGATTTAGATGTCTGGAATAGGGCCAGTGTCCTTTCTTGGGCATAATACTGAGTTTGGAACAGGAGACCCAGTTTTGGCTTGTACATAAGGGTGCACTAACATATGCACTTTGAGTTTCTTCAGGGTGCTCTTTGGTTCATGGAATCTAAATTCTCTATAATGCCTTTAAAATTGTTTTCTTTTTTGTTTGTTGTACATCTTTATTGTCTTTGAGTTGTGCTGCTAACTTCTGTTTATGACTGTTTAACTTCTAAATGAGAGGCGTTCCAGTGATACACATGTGTGATTTGCTCCTTTATTGTCTATTGTTCTTATCCAATTGCTAGGGTTGCCAGGTCCCTCTTCACAACTGGTGGGAGGTTTTTGGGGTGAAGCCTGTGGAGGGCAAGGTTTGGGGAGGGCAGGGACTTCAATGCCATTTTCTCCAGGCGAACAGACCTCTATGGGCTGGAGAGCAGTTGTAATAGCAGGATATTTCCAGCTAGTAACTGGAGGTTGGCAACCCTACCAATTACCCTTATTGTTCAAACCTCTGAGTCATCTCAGCTGTTACAAGATCAGTCTCTGCTCTAAAAATAGGGTTGCTCTAAAAATAGAGATCACTTCGCCTGGAGAAAATGGTCGCTTTTGCAAATGGGCTCTATGGTATTGAAGTCGCTCCCCTCCCCAAACCCTGCCTTCCTAAGGTTCTGCCCCCAAAACCTCCAGTGGTGAAGAGCTACCTGACAACCCTATCTAAAAAGTCTGTTATCAACCCTCCAAAGCAGCAATTTTCTCCAGGGAAACCGATCTCTGTAGTCTGGAGGTCCGTTGTCATTCTGGGAGCTCACCAGGCCCCACCTGGAGGCTGGCAACCCTATCCATCCCACCTATATTTTTATGGATTTATGGGTCATTGGAAGGGCCCTGCTGACCCAGGAAGTTCATTGTACATTTTAGATAGAAATAAAAAAAGCGGCAAGGCTGCTTCCTACCACTCACGCTGATCTACAATCCAGTCTCTCTAACGTACTTGGAATCAAGTCAGTTAACTCAGCCACCCGTTCAAGTTAAGGGAACTCGGTCATCCTTAGTCCATTAATTTTGTCTTAATGGGTCTGTGGATAGGAGCTGCTCAACTGCTCGGGAACGAGATGCATCGAAGAGGGGCCCCAGTGCCGTAACTGACTGAATAATTATAGGAACTGTTCTCAAAGGGCGAAAAGGCAAGACACTGCATCTTCCGCGCGGGTAAATTAATACCCGAGGGACTAACTTGCCAAAAGACTGAAGTAATCAGGACTAGCGTAATAATTGTATCATAGACATTGGATACTACACCGACGAGGCAGAGACACAATGATGCGCCATTGCCAACAGCAAGCGTTTTCTGCCACGAACCGGCTTTAAGGTCTGCGTTTTCCTTCACCCGATGCCAAGCAACCAGTATGTAGGTAATGGACAAAAATATCAATTGGCTTTGACCAATTCCCCACCTGCAGTGTTGATTCCCGGATAAGGAGGGGTGGGAGGGGTGGGTGGACAAGGATCCCTTTCTCTTTGGATCCCTTTCACTTTGAGGATGCAGGGCTTGCAAAGTGAGAATCCTGCCCATATCTGATTTTTAACCTATGCTCTGTGCAACATGAGAATCAGAGCAGTGATGAGGTAGGGGGTTTGTTACCAGTCTTCTTCGCCATCTGGAAAATGCTCGTCACTGCCACTCTCTGGTTACTAGCCTATCTAATGAATCCATTTGGTAAACCCTTAATATGCATATTGACCTTATGTTTAGTAATGATGGATTGAGTGAGATTATACAGGTTATAAAATGAATCTGAGCTTCCTTCCTTCCTTCCTTCCTCCCTCCCTCCCTCCCTCCTTTCCTTCCTTCCTTCCTTCCTTCCTTCCTTCCTTCCTTCCTTCCTTCCTTCCTTCCTTCCTTCCTTCCTTCCTTTCCTTTCCTTCCTCCCTCCCTCCCTCCCTCCCCTTTCTTTCTTTCTTTCTTTCTTTCTTTCTTTCTTTCTTTCTTTCTTTCTTTCTTTCTTTCTTTCTTTCTTTCTTTCTTTCTTTCTTTCTTTCTTTCCCTACACTGTATCCTGAGTTTCAGTTCTCGCCCTGTCTCCTTTTCGTAAAACCCTATAACGTACAGCCCTTATATAAACAATAATAATAAATCTGTGTGATGTTGAATTGAGGGAGACAACGAATTTGTTTTGCGTTTGAGTGAGTGCAGCGAGGTCCTTATTAATAACTGTAATGATCTTTCCAACGCTGTGGAGTGATTTTAATTAAATCTGAGAAACTGCATATGCTTAATTAACTCGATAGTTTTTTTTTTTTTAATCACCCCTACCATAGAAGCAGTTCCTGTACATATACTGACAGGCTTCTGGATAGCAGCGAAATGAGTCCTGGCACTGTTTCCATAGAGAACTGAACTTTGCAGGGGTGCTAAAGAAAGATTCAGGGGAATAAGGAAAGGCATAAACAAAAGCTCCACGCTGGGGAGGAGGTTAGCTTTTGCATGATTTACTTCCTTCATTGCTGGCACACTGTAATGCGCGGTTTTCTTTGTGATGGACGAAAGCAGGTTTTAGGCGAGTTGGATTAATACCGTCTCTGCTCTACCGGTTTGAAATATCTCTATTTTTGGCCCGGCAGACCTTAATCTTTACTAATATGCTAAGAGCAGCAAGATGAATGTGAACAATGTATCTGCTTACGCTGGAGCTAAATTAATACCAGAGGGATTAACCTTCAGTCGAGTGTAATAATTATGATTGTAGTAATTATTATAGAAATGCATTTTCCATGGTAACGTTTACTAACTGGCTGCCTCTCCGTGGGGGCCAGTTGGGGGAGAGAGACTCAAATGTTGGAATCAGAATAAACAGGTTATACTAATTTAGATGGGTGGGAGTTCCCCTGTTTGTAAAGTGGGTGTGGATGCATGGGTGTGGAAGCACAGGACCCAGAAATGAGTTTAGGAAAGGGGCAGGAAGGAATGGGTTGCTGGTGACAGGGTTAGGGTAGTCTGGAAAATTGTGTTTTGGGCTGGCAGACTTCTAGGTAGGGTTGCCAGGTCCCTCTTCACCACTGGCAGGAGGTTTTGGGGGCAGAGCCTGAGGAGGACGGGGTTTGGGGAGGGGAGGGACTTCAATGGAGGTTGGCAACCCTACTTTTATGGCAATTTTTATAACCAACCAAAAATAGGGGATATCATCACACTGGGCATGTGTGAAGATTCTTATTTATTTTTATTTATTTTATTAGATTTTTATCCCGCTCAATCCCGCCCAAGGCCAGGCTCAGGGCGGCTTACATTCATATATTATCATCCAACGAACACATATGAGGATTCCGTATGAGGATCCTGGAAACAAGAGTAAAGTTGCCCACATCCCCTTTGGAAATTCCTGGAGATTTGAGGGTTAGGGTTGTCAGGTTCCTCTTCGCCACCGGCGGGAAGTTTTGGGGGTGGGGACTCAGTAGGGCGGGTTTTAGGGAGGAGAGAGACTTCAATGCCATAGAGTCCAATTGCCAAAACAGCCATTTTCTCCAGGGGAACTGATCTCTATCGGCTGGAGATCAGTTGTAATAGCAGGAGATCTCCTGACACCACCTGGAGGTTGGCAACCCTATTGAGGGTGCAACCTGGTGAGGAAAGGGTTTGGGGAGGGAAGGGACCTCAGCAGATTATAAAGCCAGAGTCCACCCTCCAAAGCTAGGGTTGCCAACCTCCAGGTACTAGCTGGAGATCTCCTGCTATTACAACTGATCTCCAGGCAATAGAGATCAGTTCCCCTGGAGAAAATGGCTGCTATGGCAATTGGACTCTATGACATTGAAGTCCTTCCCCAAACCCTGCTCTCCTCAGGCTCCGCCCCAAAAACCTCCCACCAGAGGCGAACAGGGATCTGACAACCCTACTCCAAAGCAGCCATTTTCTCCAGGGGAATGGATCTCTGTAGCCTAGAGACCTGTTATAATTCTGGGAGATCTCCATGCTCCACAACCCTAAGGATCAGGAAAGAAGGGTAATTCCTGGGTACAGTGAGAAGAAACATGGCTGTTGCAGCCAGGGCTTACCCTATGCAGAGTGAGCCAGACAAGCACACTCTTTGCTATGGTCAACAACGGAAAGATTTGTGATCATACTTGATTGTCTCTGTTTATAAGGACAGACGCTTTCCTTCCTAGGCCATTTCTCCTGCAACCGCTTTCAGCTGCAGGAAAGAAACACATGCAAAGGTGATTCTTCTCCCAGCTAGCATAGCACATTATGGGACGTGGCTATGTTGTAGAGTTGCCAGCTCCAAGTTGGTAGGGTTTCCAGGTCCCTCTTTGCCACCAGTGGGAGGTTTTTGGGGTGGAGGGCAGGGTTTGGGGAGGGGAGGGACTTCAATGCCACAGAGTCCAATTGCTAAAGCTGCCATTTTCTCCAGGTGAACTGATCTCTGTCGGCTAGAGATCAGTTATAATAGCAGGAGATCTCCAGCCACCACCTGAAGGTTGCCAACCCTAAAAGTTGGGAAATACCTGACAATGGGGGTGGGGGGGAGCGTGAGAAGGCTTGGGTTGGGGAGGGGCAGGATTTCAATGGGGTATAATGCCATAGTGTCTGCCTTCCAAAGCAGCCATTTTCTACAGGTGAACTGATCACTGTCTCCTGGAGATCAGTTGTAATAGTGGGAGATCTCCAGCCACCACCTGGAGGTTGGCCACCCTATCTCAGAGACCAGAGAGGTATGTAGTAGTTAGTGAGCCAGACTAGAGACCCAGGTTCAAATCTCCGTTTAGTCATGATGATCACTAGGTAACTTAGAAATCAGTCATATTCTCTCAACCTAACCTTCCTCACAGTGACATTGTAGGAATAAAATGGAGGTGGAATAAAACACTCTGAGGTCCTTGAAATGTGATAAATAGATGTGAGCCTATGTGTACATAACTTAATGTCATTTTTTAAAAGATTTTTTTTTAGAGATCACATTATTGTCATAATATTTCAAAGAAGAGGAGGAAGAGTTGGGTTTTATACCCTGTTTTTCTTTACTGTGAAGAGCCCCATGCCGCAGAGTGATAAGCTGCAGTACTGCAGTCCAAGCTCTGCTCACAATCTGAGTTCGAGCCCAACGGAAGTTGGTTTCAGGTAGCTGGCTCAAAGTTGGGGTGATGTCACATCTCGACGTTTCCTAGGCAGACTTTGTTTACAGGGTGGTTTGCCAGTGCCTTCCCCAGTCCTCTTCCCTTTACCCCCAGCAAGCTGGGTACTCGTTTTACCGACCTCAGTAGGATGGAAGGCTGAGTCAACCTTGAGCCGGCTACCTGAAACTGACTTCCGTTGGGATCGAACTCAAGTCGTGAGCAGAGCTTGGACTGCAGTACTGCAGCTTACCACTCTGCGCCATGAGGCTCCTTCAAAGATACCTTCAAATGCAACCCTTAACATCATTGTCATTACAACAGCCCTGTAAGGTGGGCCACAATGATTTATCTTCTCCATATTGCAAGGGATTGAAGGACTTCTCCTTGCCAATGACGTGGCTTGCCTTGGGGCTTCTTAATGTGTGGTCGAAGTATGGTTTGAAACAGGGATCTCTTCATCAACAGTTTTGCCCAATCCTTTCCTGCCGGCGAGTGCTTCAGCAGAGGGACTCACACATTGCCTGAATATACTTTTGGAGTTACATTTGGAATCCCAGGAGCAGGATAAATGCCCCATAATAGTGCCTAAATATTTGTGAAACACCCTCCATTACTTTTATGACACCGTAAACATTCTGTACAACACAAGTACATAGTGAGGAGACAGTAATACAGCACCTCTGGGTGACATGAATTCATTTAATATACGCCCTCCTTTCCTATCAATGCATTTGTTCTACATATTCTTAGGCATTTACATATGATTAACATATATAGAGCTTGTTCCAGGGAATGGTTTTCTGCAGCATTGCTCCATGCGTGCTGTTAATGGGTTCTGTGTAACTTCAAACTGCCCTTTTCTGTAGAAAATATGCAACAAAGAAGGGGGAAATAGAAAAAGCATAGGAAATTGCAAAGATGTAGAAGTCCCCAGAGAAATAGCAATGCTACAAGGGCTTTCATTGCTATTCCAACTACCTAAGAATTACCTTGTTAGATTAGGGTTGCCAACCTCCAAGTACTAGCTGGATATCTCCTGATCTCTAGAATCATTTCAAGCACATGCTAAGTTCAGACAGGAAGAGCATGTGTGGAAAAAAGCAATATTGTTTGTGTGTTATAGCCTAGTGACTCTGTATCTACTGATACGTTGACATACTCCTGCCGTTACAACTGATCACCAGCCGTTAGAGATCAGTTCACCTGGAGAAAAGGGCGTTAGGTGGTGGCGGGGACTCAGCCAACAGGTAAGAAAGAGGGGAGGGAGGAGGGGAAGGAGGGAGAAAAAGGGTGGCAGGGCCAAAGCAGTTGGACTCTATGGCATTAAGGTCCCTCCCCTTCCCAAACCCTGCCCTCCTCAGGCTCCACCCCAAAAATCTCCCCCCCCCCCAGTGACGAAGAGGGACCTGGCAACCCTAGTTTCTAGTTCCTAGGGGAGCATAGCCTGGGAATGGTGGGGTTTGGGGAGGGGAGAGAGCTCAGCAGGCAATTGGACTCTATGGCATTGAAGTCCCTCCCTCCCCTCCCCAAACCCTGCCCTCCTCAGGCTCCACCCCCAAAACCTCCCGCCGGTGGCAAAGAGGGACTTGGCAATGCTATGTCAGATGCAGTTCAATATTCATCTAGCACCAATACTCTTTGTCCAACAAAGGTTAGCAAGTTGCCCCAGAGGTAGTATGTAAAATGGTGATGGTCAGCCTTTGTTTTTACTCAAATGTAGTACCAAGCGAGCAGAAATTGCATTGAGCAGAGTGCGACGGGCAATCCTTCCCAGGTCTCACATGAGGGATTCCGAGCTAATGGGTAACTTGGCAGGTGTTTGTTCTTTTTGAAGCATGAACTGTGTTCCGTTTCAGATAAGTACGGCGCCGTGGCCCAGCCCAAGATAGCCATTAGTCTTTACACTATGAAGCTGACAGGCCCTGGCATTGCCTGCTTGGGCCATTTTATTTACTGTGCACCGTCATATCTTTTCATGGACCCATTTCCCAATCCCAAGCCCTAGTTTCTACTTCTGGGCCTCTGCCTCCCTTCACTGCTGCTTCAAGGCAAAAATAGACATGTCTCCATCCTCATGGCTGCCTCAAGGACACCATTAGAACATAAGAAAGGCCATGCTGGATCAGACCAAGATCCATCAAGTCCGGAAGTCAGTCTGTTCACACAGTGGCCAACTAGGTGCCTCTAGGATGCCCACAAACAAGACGACTACAACAGCATTATCCTGCCTGTGTTCCAAGCACCTAATATAATAGGCATGGTCCGCTGATACTAGAGAGAATAGGTATGCATCATGACTAGTATCAGTTTTGACTAGTAGCCATGAATACCCCTCTCCTCCATGAACATGTCCACTCCCTTCTTAAAGCCTTCCAAGATGGCAGCCATCTCCACACCCTGGGGCGGGGAGTTCCACCAGGCTGAGGTGCTCTTGTATCCCCACACACCTTATCAAGTGCCAAAATGGTTATCCTCTCCCCTTGCAGCCGTTTTGGCGCTTGAAAAGGCATGGGGGTGGGAGGATAAGAGTGCTGCACTGTGGGACCAATCAGGATCAGGCTCTTGTGATATTTTAAAATGGTGGCAACATCCTCATGATTAAGGTTGCCAGCTCCAGGTTGGGAAATACCTGGAGATTTTTGGGGTGGAGCCTGAGGAGGGCAGGGTTTGGAGAGGGGAGGGACTTCAATGCCATAGAGTCCAATGGCCTAAGCAGCCATTTTCTCCAGGTGAATTGATCTCTGTCGGCTGGAGATCACTTGTAATAGCAGGAAATCTCCAGCTGGTACCTGGAGGTTAGCAACCTTACTCATGATGGGCATAAGGATACCATCACATCTAGTTTGGCCCTCAGTTGTCCAGGAAAAGAACAAGCTAAAGGAACAAACTACCTCTGTTCAGGATCTACACCAAGACACTGGAACTTGGGAGATCCAAGAATACATCTGTCCTGCTTTCTAAACATGTTAAATTGCAGCCTCCAGTTCAGAAAACAGCCAGGATGCAAAGGGAAGAGGTGTGTGAACTCTTTTGCTGATAAACCTTGCTCCCTCACTGATCATTCCTGACAGTGAAAAAAATATATCTTCTTCCTCTCTTTATCTGTCTCTCTTCCCCACCCCCTTCCAGAACTAATAAGGCTTACACTGGATAATGTAAGCATCACAGGGACATTTCTCTTTTTGTGTGATGTATTAGATCACTTAAAAGATTTACCACAAGCATTTTGCCACCTTAGGAATTCACCTCAACAGTTTCCAAACCACTTTCCCTGTGATGTTTTTTTTTTTTTTTTTTTTTTTTTTTTTTTTTTTTTTAGCCTGTGGCAATGGGAATTCCTGAATTATACTCTCAGGGAAGGAGGGTGTCAGCATTGGCTGCCATATAGTTCTGATTATAAACCATCTGAAAGAACAGACTATCTAGTGATCTGTGCCCATAGTTGTCCTTTCAAAATACTGACTTATACAACTTCCTTTAGGAAGCTTGGAATTGCTTATGGGATAAATTCTCAAGAGCTCAGGCGGTAGTTTTTGTTTGTTTGTTTTTTTAAATCCTTACAATACACAGTGCAATTAATGTTGTGATGATCAGCTCTTGTGGCAAGTACATCACATCTTCAGACCAGAACATAGTGCATAGCCCTGTACTTCAGGATGGGCAGCTTCAATTAGGGCTGTGCACCTTTCCCTCCCCCCCCCACCGGTATTTTTTGAGTTCAGGTTTAATAAACCTGGAAATGTTCGAAAAAACTGAATATAAGGGATTCTGCTTTTACAAATAATCGAAAAATTGTGGGTTTATCAAACCCAAACCTGAAAACTACATGGTGCAGAGCTGAGCACTGGGCTCCTTGGAGCCCAGTGATCTGCACCACCTGCCCTCTCCAAAGTTCATATGGACTTTGGAGGTGGCAGACCACAGCGATCTGCATTCAGATCTGCATTCAGACTTTGGAGGCGGTAGGTGGTGGCGAGGACTCAGCCAACAGGTAAGTAAGGGGGGAGGGAGGAGGGGAAGGAGGGAGAAAAAATGGTGGCGGGGCCAAAGCAGCTCCAAATAATGCCAAAAAATGTGGCACTATTCGACATCCCCTTTTTTGGCTCCCTTTAAGTGCTGCCATTTTTTTGCCAGTAATACCCCTCCCCCGAAAAATACGGGAACGTTATTTTCTAAGGTGTTTTTCGGTTCGGCTTTAGCCGAATGAACACCCCTAGCTTTAATAAGCAAAAGCATTTGGTCTCTTTTCTCACATGTGGCCCCCATCTAAAACAAGGCTACCTGCAGCCACATTGTACTTTTTGAAAATTAAAGGCAGATCCGTTCACAGATATCTCATCATTTTATTTAGTCATAAATCATGTTTTAAAAAGAACAAGAACATCACAAAAAAAGAGAAAGGAGCAGGTCCTCTGGGGAACATCTTTAATGAAACCAACAAAAGACCCTAAACCAACAAATTGACTAGCAATTATAATATATGTGCTGAAAAATCTACCATGATGCAAAAATTTCCAATATATAATAATACAGATCCATGTATACAAGCCATAATATCAAAGTATATTACCAGTTCCCCAAGTTCTAAAACTCATATTATGATCTTCCTCAGACTTGATGGTATGATTATTGAATGTCCATCTGATTTGTTGACTAATTAAAAAGTCAATTGCTTGCACAATGATCCTAATTCTGAAGTAAAAATACAGAAGACAGTGGCATGAGGAATTGGAGGCATTAGATAAGACATTTTTGTATGGTGGATGTTTCCATTATAATTGCTATTCACTCAATTGGTTTAGGGTCCTTTTATTGTAAGTTTTGTTACACATTCAAAAAAAGACCAAAGCTCCATGATAAAGCATATGCATAACAAACTATCGAGCCATTGCATTAATTTCTCATGCTAGTGAAGTGATGCTCAAAATCTTACAACAAAGACTGTTACCATATATGGAACAAGAAATGACAGCTGTTTGAGCTGGATTCAGAAAAGGAAGAGGCACTAGAGATCATATTGCAAATTTACGTTGGTTACTGGAGCATACAAGATAATTTCAGAAGAAAATCAGCTTGTGTTTCATTTCAATAAAGCTTTTGACTACATGGGTCACGAAAAGCTATGGTTGGTTTTAAAAGAAATGGGTGTGGTTTCATTAAAGCCACACCACCTGATTGTTTTGATGTGCAACCTATACTCTGGACAAGAGGCCACTGTTAGGACAGAATATGGAGAAACAAAATGATTTCCAATTGGCAAAGGTATCAGACAAGGATGCATTTCATCTCCCTATCTGTTCAATCTGTATGCCAAACATATCATAGGAAAAACTGGATTAGATTTAGATGAAGGCTGAGTGAAAATTGGTGGGAGGAACAATTGTTCAGATTGAGATATGCAGATGACACCACATTCCTGGCAGAAAATAGTGAAGACCTGAAATGACTACTGATGAAGGTTAAAACAGAGAGTGCCAAAGCAGGATTACAGTTGAACATCAAGAAGACAAAAGTAATGACTGCAGGAGGATGACACAACTTTAAGATTGGCAATGAAGAAATGGAAATTGTTCAAGAGTTTCATCATCATCATCATAAGAGTTGGTTTTATACCCTACTTTTGCTCTGCCTTAATCTGTCTCAAAGTGGCTTACAATTGCTCTCCCTTCCCACCCCCCTCACAACAGGCACCTTGTGAGTTAGGCGGGGCTGAGAAAGTTCTGAGAGAACTGTGACTAGCCCAAGGTCGCCCAGCAGGCTTTATGTAGGTAATCAAACCTGGTTCTCGAGATTAGAGATGGATTGCCTCTATAATGGAAGCCACAGCCCTCAATCTGCAAGACCTGAGCAAGGCTGTTAACGATAGGATGTTTTGAAGGACATTAATTCATAGGGTCTCCATAGTCTGAAAGCGACTTGATGGCACTTAATGCACATAACATGAAGAAGGTCCCAGATTCAATTGATGGTATAGACCATTTAAATGACTATTTAAATGATTCTATGATTCTATGAATCTATGACCTCAAGCAGGATTGGAAAAGATGTTGGAGAGCCAGTTACACTTGGAGTCAAAGAATGGATCCACACATCGTCAGATACTGTGCTATTGTTCACTTCCAGGCTTTTCCTGTCTGCCCAGGACATGAATGGATGCAATAACACAATGTGGGTTATACCAGCAACTGGGGATAAATGGACCAGAAAAAATTGGATTCCATATGTGTCACCTCCATATATTTGTAAGCGGGTTGCTATATGAGATTTGAGAGGACAAGAGGAGGTTCGATCCCTTCTGTGAGCAGAGTGAAGGTTACTTACCTTAGGATACTGGGTCCTTATTAAATGTTGTATAATGGTATGAGAGATACAAGAAACTATTGCATCTTTCAAAATTCATGAATTATATCATCCCGAGTGGCTTTCCAACAGAATTTTGCAACGGATTTTCAGCTCCTTTATTGCTTTTTATTGCGGTGGTTTACCAGAAATGTGATATCAGTTCAGATTGATCATTGTACCCAAGAGCAGTAAAGGCACTCTCTTCCTGAGTCCTTGAGATCCATATTTCTACTTAATGTAGATTATAAAAAAACCTGACATCAATTCTAGCAGCCTATTTGTATAGGTTTATAAGGCCGAGGTTGTCAGCTCCTGCCCTGACCTGGATGGCCCAGGTTAGCACAATCTCATCAGATGTTTGAAGCTAAGCAAAGTTGGCCCTGGTTAGTACTTCATAACTGTGAATGATAAAACAAATGCAGCAAGTTACTGAAATGTTGATGTAACTGTGAGACAAGATGTGAAAACTGCAGAGAAGTTAAAGAATTGTTACCCTGAACACATAGAACAAATCTAAACATTTAGAGGCCATCCTGAAGGAACACTCCCTAGGGACACCTTGGAGGAATTCATGTTTCTGAAGTAGGAGGCTTATTGTTACCGTAGTTCTCTTGGTGGAGTAGGAGGTAGGTTGTGTGTCATGATGTCAGCAATAAGGAAGGTAAGTAAACTCTTATGACATTAATCGCCATTCTGTTTTTATCTTATCTCTGAAAGGAGTGTGTGGATGTAGTGGGGAACATCTGTTTTCTGAGTCTCACAACAGTTTTACCACAAAGGGACACTTTTCAAATTGACGTGTCGTCAGTGAAACTCCTGAACATTCTGGGGCACATGCAGGCAGTAGGGGCTATAGAGATCAGATTCCCTGGAGAAAATGACTGCTTTAGCATTATACCCTCCTGAGGTCCCCCCCAAACCTCCCTCTCCCCAGACTGCACCCCCAAATCTCCAGGAATGTTCCAGCTCAGAGTTGGCAACCCAATCTGCATGCAGACTTGCTAGGCATCATTGTTGCTCCGTATGATCTCAAAGTGTGTCAAATTTACTTATT
Source organism: Euleptes europaea (assembly GCF_029931775.1). Classification (NCBI taxonomy): domain Eukaryota; kingdom Metazoa; phylum Chordata; class Lepidosauria; order Squamata; family Sphaerodactylidae; genus Euleptes; species Euleptes europaea. The sequence goes on from NC_079323.1 coordinate 14,511,208, forward strand.
TGATTGTTATCCTGTCTTTCACAGAGCTCAGTGTGGCATACATTCATTTTATTCTCACAACAATCCTGTAGGTTAACCTGACAGAGTGACCAGCCCAAGGTTACACAATGAGCTTCAAGGCACCATAGGGATATGAACCCAGTATACACCAAGTGTGCCTCAAGGGGGAGGGCATTCCACAGGTGAAGTGCCACCACTGAGTAAGTCCTGTCTCTGGTTGCTGTGTGACTAGCCATCCCAGTTGCCCAGGCCTTGCAGGGAATTCTCTGCCCTCACCTCCAATCTCCTCCCCTTGAACAGTTGAGGGGCGGAGAAAAAAATGGCCACCATAGTGATGCTCTAGGAATTTACTGTAGTCTCTATGGTCTTTAATCATAGAGATTGGGAGAATTTCCTAGAGCATCACCAGGAAATATCAACACATCCTCTCCAAACTCCATCTTCCCCAGGTACTGCCCCTTCTCAAATCTAGTCAGTGCGTAGGAAATGTTGGAAAACCGATATCTGTCTCACTTCTGGGCATAAATAGGATTTGGGATGGGATCTATGCCATAACTTATACTACATCTCCATCCATTTCAAAGAAAATTGCATAGCATATCCCCCCAAAAGCAATGTGTGCTTGAATGGAATTTTGCATGGCTGTAAGAACCATTGCCTGTTTTGGATCATGGCCTTAGGGTGATGCACATTAAAATTACTATTCCCCCACATGTTTAATAGGCTATGTTCAAACAATTACATCTGGTGCTTTGTATAGTAAAAGTGATGATAAATATGCCATCTTATGCAACAGTTACTCTAGAATATGTACACGGTTTTATACCTTAGGGCAATTCGCAAAACAAGCCTTAACCTCATGTGGCGTTCTTGCAGGGTAAACTTCAAATTAAATCATTAAGCAGCTTACGGAACAAAACAGAGAAATTTACAGGTAGAGCTCTATCTATCATTAAATTCCCAGGATATGCTTTTGAAACAATATATTTTATGATTTATGCTGGCTGGAAATTTACTGCACGGTATATCTCTTATTCCCCCCCTCCTCTTAGGCACTCAGCTGCAATTGTTTCCTGAACCAAATAATTATTATTAGAAACAAACAGTTTCTAAATACTTGGTGGGGAAGCATTTGAGTCAGAATCAGATTTATTGGTACGGCATACACCAGTAAAACTTTAGTATCATCTATACATGAAATAAAAGATTACATAGATTTTGAAAAAGACAATACCTGCTTAAAATTCTTGACTAATATTTAATAAACTAAAATTCACTAAATATTAAAAAAAAATAAAAAATAATCTAGTTGTCAAGACCCAACTTTGAGCGGCGGACTTTATATGCGACTGGACAGAATTTAGCTACCTGTTTGACCATCGGAGCGTTTCCTTCCCAAAGGAGACTCTTAGTTCTCCCTTCCTTTGAATTAGCTGTGATTTGTCTGAGTAGGGGAATGATTCGTTTATGATAGGGTTGCCAGGTCCTTCTTGGCAACCGGCAGGAGGTTTTAGGGGTGGGGCCTGAGGAGGGCAGGGTTTGGAGAGGGGAGGGACTTCAGTGCCATAGCATCCAATTGCCAAAGTGGCCATTTTCTCCAGGTGAACTGATCTCTATTGGCTGGAGATTAGTTGTAATAGCAGGAGATCTCCAGCTGGTACCTGGAGGTTGGTAACTTTAGTTTACGACGTGCTTCTGCATAAAAAGAGCACCTGAACAGAACATGTTGTATCGACTCCAGTTTGCTGGACTTACAAAGGCACACCCATTTGAGTCATATTTCATGATACCTATTAATTGTGCAGCGCCTGCCTGCAAAATGCACCTCTTTTTTAGCTATTTACAGGTAAAGGTTCCCAGTGCAAGCACCGGGTCATTCCTGACCCATGGGGTGACGTCACATCCCGACGTTTACAAGGCAGACTTTGTTTACGGGGTGGTTTGCCAGTGCCTTCCCCAGTCATCTTCCCTTTACCCCCAGCAAGCTGGGTACTCATTTCACCGACCTTGGAAGGATGGAAGGCTGAGTCAACCTTGAGCCGGCTACCTGAAACCAACTTCTGTCGGGATCGAACACATGTCGTGAGCAGAGCTTGGACTGCAGTACTGCAGCTTACCACTCTGCGCTATGGGGCTCTTTTTTAGATATTTACCACGGCCTGCCAAAAATATGGTTTTCATTGATCCAGTCTCCTTTGTTCCACTGCCTGTGATAAAATGTTGAATGGCACAAGATGCAGGCAGGTGAACATTCCTGAGTGAACTGGATGTGGGAGCAGGGTCACCAACTTCCAGGTACTAGCTGGAGATCTGCTATCACAGCTGATCTCTAGCCGATAGAGATCCATTCCCCTAGAGAAAATGGACGCTTTGGCCATTGGACTCTATGGCATTGAAGTCCCTCCCCTCCCCAAACCCCGCCCTCCTCAGGCTCCGCCCCAAAAAGCTCCTGTCAGTGGCAAAGAGGGACCTTGTTACCCTATGTGGGAGAAGCCCAAAGATATCAGACACCAAAGTTCTGGTCTGGGCCGGTTTGGTTCTTCCTTTTGTTTTAAAATCAATCAGTCCAATATTTATTTCAATGCAGAATCAGCTCCTTGTTTTAAAATTCATAGGGGTGGGGGGAGCTGACTAGCAGCAGCTGTCAGCTCAGCTGACTGGCCAGGCAAGCGCCATATTTTCTCCCTCCTCGCCCTAAAACCCCCAAATGCTCCTGAAATTCTGGGAGATAAATGACTGTTACTCCTGGAATTTCGGGAGTGTTTGCAGTCGCTTCAGATTTGCCTGAGCTGACCTGAAGAAATTCTTTTCAGGTGTGTTTGCAGTCGCTTCAGATTTGCCTGAGCTGACCTGAAGAAATTCTTTTCAGGTGTATTTTTGGCTCAGGTATACCCAAATTGCATCCCTAATTAGTAAAACAGTGGATCTTCTGGGAAAAGGAAATAGGGGATACTATGTGGTATGGCTGTATGGAACAAGACACAGTAAAAGGTGAGACATGCAAATATTCCCCTTTTCATGTCTTTTTTGCTTTTGCGTTGTTGTTATTTAGAGCCTTTACGGTCCGCCTATTTTCATCACCAGTGTTCCTGATTTGATTGCTTCATTTGAGACATCCGTATGCGCTTTTATGCATTTTTATGTATCAAACACATCCTTTGCATGCTATTTAAATGCAAGGGACTCAAAAATAGCGTTGATAAATGTATTAGTTTTAACAGAAAATTTGGTGCAAAGAAACAAAAGACGGCGGGAAAATAAAGACTTTCCGGTTTAATTTGCACAAGGGAGAAGCAAAATCGAACAGACCAAACCCATGCTAATGAGACATTCAGTAGCATCTCTATTTGGGGTTTGTTTGGGCTTTCGGATCCTCAGGCCTTGGAGTCTGTTATTTTTATAAGTGCCAATACACAGAGATCAAACAGATCCTAGATACAAAAGTGATAGCTCCCCCCCCCCCCCACATATGGAATGAAAATAGTTTCAGGTGGGTAGTTGTATGGAAGAATTGTGGTCGAAGAAGGAGGAGGAGTTGGCTTTTATATGCTAACTTTCTCTACCACTTAAGGAAGAATCAAACTGGCTTACAATCACCCTCCCTTCTCCTCCCCACAACACACACCCTGTGAGGTAGGTGGGGTTGAGAGAGTGTGACTAACAGTGCATGGAAAGGGTGGAGTTTGGGAATGGGAGGGAACTCAGCGAAGCTGTGAAACCATGGAATCCGCCTTCCTAAGTTGCTATTTCTCCCGGGGAACCGATCTCTGTTGGGAGACCAGTTATAATTCCAGGAGAAGTCCAGGTCCCTTGTGGAGGTTGGCAACCCTACTTAAATTTATTGATACCCCACTTCCCACTCTCCAATGGTGACCCAAATTCTTCTCTTCCAACGTGGTGTAGTGCTTAAGAGCAGTGGTTTGGAGCAGTGGAGTCTGATCTGGAGAACGGGGTTTGATCCCCCACTCCTCCACATGAGCAGCGGAGGCTAATCTGGTGAACTGGATTTGTTTCCCCCACTCCTACACATGAAGTCAGCTGGGTGACCTTGGGCAAGTCACATTCTCTCAGCCCCACCTAACTCACAGGGTGTCTGTTGTGGGGAGGGAAAGGGAAGGTGATTGTAAGCTGGTTTGATTCTGCCTTAAGTGGTAAAGAAAGTCAGCATATAAAAACCAATTGTTATTATTATTCTCCTCCTTCTCCTCCTCCTCCTCCTCCTCTTTATCCACATGACAACCCTGAGAGGTAAGTTAGGCTGAGAGAAAGTGACTGGCCCGCTGTCATTGAAAGAGCTTCCATGGCAGAGTGAGGTTTGAACCTGCTTCTCCTGGATCCTAATCTGATGCTTTAGCCACTGCATCATGCCGTCCTGCAGAAGCCCCCCTCCCCCCGCAGCCCTTTGTATGTACGTACATGCCATCAAGTCCCAACCATCTTATGGCTACCCCAGCAAGGGGCTTTCAAGGCAAATGAGAAGCAGGAGGTGGTTTGCCATTGCCTTCCTCTGCTTCCTTGGTAGTCTCCCATCAAAGTACTGATGCTGCTTTGCTTCCAAGAGCTGATGAGAGTGGGCTGTACTATACCATTCCATGCAGCCATGTAGTTTCTACAGAGCAATAAATAAACAAGAAGAGTTGGTTTTTATATGCCGACTTTCTCTACATTTTAAGGAGAATCAAACCAGCCTACAATCTCCTTCCCTTCTTCTCCCCACAACAAACATCTTGTGAGGTAGGTGTGGCCGAGAGAGCTTGAAGAGAACTGTGACTAGCCCAAGGTCCCCAGCTGGCTTCATGTGTTGAAGTGGGGGAACCAATCCAGTTCGCCAGATTAGAGTCCACCGCTCTTAAACACTGCACCTCGCTGTGGGACTTAGGTTCACAGCTCTTCCAGCATCTCTTTTGGCTTGACCCTAAGCCTAATGCACGTCGGAAGAATGAGGATAAACTGAGATAGCCACCTATTGCCACCCTGAACTCCTTGGAGTAAGGTTGGGGTACAAATGTGAGCAATAAAATGAAGACCACTGCTAGCATATCATTGTAACATAAAGCTCAAAGGCAAGGATGCTCATTGATTGCCCCATAACTAGGAAACCCCCATGCCTTGAACACGTTCTAATGGCCTAGCCATCTTTTCAGACTGTTTTAAAATCTCTCTATCTTGGAATTGCTCTTGGTAGCCAGCCTTAAACCAACAGTATGTGTATGGAGCTGACAATGGTTTAATCTTTTTCGAAACTGCCTTTCAACTGGCTGTTTCATTATATGCTTTAAGGCCCGTGAAAGAGCTTGGAATCTCGATGTGTAACAATAGCCAGCTTGGCTAATGCACTTCTTGGGCATCTGTAGAAGTGCTTTTCATATTCTTCTCTTCATCGACAAAGGCAGAGGACCAAAATGTACTTTTGCCTCAGAGAATGGGATCCTCGCGTCACGATTCATCATTAGGAGCTTTCCAAAGCAATTAAGCCGCCGAGTCTTCCTGCAAAGTCCTTTCTGAAATTAATAACCGTTGGCTACTACAGTGACATTTTTGCTTTCCGAACGCTGCCCACATATGACCTTTTACGCTCTTCTTTAAGTGTGCCGTCAACTTCAAAGGAAACCTATAATGAGGTTGGTAAGAACTGACAATATTTATTTAAACAGCCTAACTAAGCTTCCTGTGATTTTAATGCTTAATAGCTCAAATTCTGAGTCATGCCTTAAAAAATAAAACTACACACAGGCTATGTAAAATGATTCAGTTGCTTTTGACCTGTACCGTGCTCCTGGGTGTGGGATGGGAATGATGAAAAGCAGCTGGGTAGGGAGGCAGGGAAAGGAAGCGGGAGGGTTGGTAGTAGGGTTGCCAACCTCCAGGGATTAGCTGGAGATCTCCTGCTATTACAACTTATCTCCAGCCGATAGAGATCAGCCCCTTGGAGAAAATGGCTGCTTTGGCATTGAAGTCCCTTTCCCCCCCAAACCCTGCCCTCATGAGGCTCCGCCCCAAACCTCCTGCCAGTGAAGAGGGACCTGGCAATCCTAGTTGGTAGGTTTGCCAGGTCCCTCTTCCCCACCGGCGGGAGGTTTTTGGGGTGGTGCCTGAGAAGGGCGGGGTTTAGAGAGGGCAGGGATTTCAATGCCATAGAGTCTAATTGCCAAAGCAGCCATTTTCTCCAGGTGAACTGATCTCTATCGGCTGGAGATTAGTTGTAATAGCAGGAGATCTCCAGCTGGTTGGAGGTTGGCAACTCTAAGGGTTGGGCAGGTGGTCAATGAGAGGTAGAGGGGTGAGGAAGGTGGCCAGAGGCTGGGGGTGGTAATGAGGTGAGGGGTGGGGTCCACAGGCAAAGGCCTTGGGCCACACCTCTTGTTAAGTCGCCAATGGTAGCACAAGCTTCCTTGGATGTGAGTCCACTGACTGTTGTGATGATTCTTGTTGGAGGATTTTTTTTGGCCACCTTCTGAGCATGGGGTAGGGGTCACTGGGGTTGTAGTGGGGAGGCAGTTGTAAATTTCCTGCATTGTGCAAGTGGTTGGACTAGATGGCCCTGGTGGTCCCTTCCAACTCTATGATTCTGTGAAGAGCTTATTCAGTGTTTCAACTAGATGTGGAAGCCTGTGATTTAGCTAAGAGGGCCCATACTATACTAACAGTGCCATCCTAAGCAGAGGTACTCCAGCCTAAACCCACTTAGAATGAAATAACTGTGTTTAGGATTGCACCGTAAGAGTTCCTCTGGCATTTTCTTTTTCTTTCCTTCCTAATATCTGCTATTTCTTTTGTCTGGCTTTTGGATTGTTTGTTAATTTCATTTTTTTTAAAAAGAAGATTGTGCTCTAGTCATAATAATATGATATATTCTTCTCTTCGTCAACAAAGGCAAAGGACCAAAATGTACTTTTGCCTCAGAGAATGGGATCCTCATGTCACAATATATATATATATATATGTGCCAACATGGTGTAGTGATTAAGAGCAGTAGACTCTAATCTGAATAACCAGATTTGATTCCCCATTCCTCCACATGAACGGCTGACTCTAATCTGGTGAACTGTGTTGGTTTCCCCGCTCCTCCACATGAAGCCAGCTGGGTGACCTTGGGCTAGTCACAGCTCTCTTTGAATTCTCTCAGCTTCACATACCTCACAAGGTGTCTGTTGTGGGGAGAGGAAGGGAAGGAGACTGTAAGCTGGTTTGATTCACCTTTAAAAGTGGGTTAAAGTGCTTTAATTAAATAAATGAAGTATCCCATTGAGAAGATACCCCTGCAGCAGAAGAAATAGCACAATACTGTCATGGGTGGGGGGAATGAATGCAAAATGACAACTACTGCTATGGAGTTACAGGCAATAGCAATGCTACCTCCCCTCCCCAATGATAACGTTATCCATTGACGACACCTTTATATCAGCCATACACTAAAAGCCCCAATTGACACGTGGCAATTGCAGAAACACTGAAATAGCGTCAAAAGAGAAGTGCCTACCATTTCACACTTTATAACTGAAGGTTTTGTCTTTGAGTGGATTGCAATTTTGTTGACAGCTGTGTTGTTGCATTCCAAGCTGCTTCTCCCCCCTTTTTTCTGGCTCTGAAAGGAAAACTGCTGAGAGGTCCAGTGGTATCAACAGAGTTGCACTCCCACTGCCCATCTTCCGGTGCTGGTCATCCAATCTTTGGTTCAGTCTTTGAGCCAGGGTGGTTCTGCACATGTGCTGGGGAACCCTCTTAGGGAACCCACACTGCTAAAGTTCTGACAAATGGCAGTTCAGCTATTCAACTGTTTTGTAGATCTTGGTTTAACCCACAGATTATTGTCTGGTTCCCTCACTGATGGTGTATGGTAGTGAGCCAGAAGGGTTTGGTCAGGGCAGCGTACAGAGTTCTTCCTTCTTTCCTTTGGTCATCACAAGAACCATTTTTTTTTGTTAGGTTAGGCTGAGTGATCACTTGAAATGTGGTATTAGAGTAGAGTTTTACAGATACCGTGGACTGCCAAAAGACAGATCAAATCATGACTGAATTCTCCCTAGAAGCTAATGATGAGAAAGTCTGAACTTAAGGTCTAATCTATCCCCATACTCCAGTATCTATGTTTGTACCCAGAATACTTTGTGTGAACCAAAGAATATATCCATGAGTGTTCTAAGATATTCTAGTCTATAACAATCCTTATAAGGATATCCTTGTTGGAACAATTATGAAAACATTTCTGGGAAATGTACTTGGCAGTACTGGCCAGAGCTAAAGGCCTGCTAGAGCATTGGCTTGACATCTACTTCTAAAAGCTCTTAATCATGACGGGGGAAGAGTTAAGAATTCCATGACTATGGAATTTGTTTATCCATTGCTATAAAAAGCTGGCCCTGACCTGGATGGCCCAGGCTAGCCTGATCTCGTCAGATCTCAGAAGCTAAGCAGGGTCAGCCCTGGTTAGTATTTGTATGGGAGACCACCAAGGAAGTCCAGGTTTCCTGTGCAGAGGAAGGCACTGGCAAACCACCTCTGTTAGTCTCTCTTGCCATGAAAACCCCAAAAAGGGTCGCCATAAGTCGGCTGCGACTTCACGGCACTTTACACACACACACACACAAAGCTGAGCCCCCTGCCATGGAGTAGAGGAGGAGGGAAATGATTTCAGATCTGCTTGGGATCTGTTCCTCTTCTTCCCCCCTTTAGGCATATGTGTGCTTTATATGTTAACTGTGATGTCTTTCCTGGATATGCATTGTTTCTTTATTAAAGCTGTTGTGCCCAGACATCAGAATTCTCTGATTCCGTTCTTAAAATCATGTTCAGTCTGGAGAATCCCACAACACTAACATTACTAAACTGAGGCTATCGTACTTTGGTCACATTATGAGAAGACAGGGTCACTGGAAAAGACAATAAGGCTAGGAAAAGTTGAAGGTAGCAAGAAAAGAGGAAGACCCAACAAGAGATGGATTGACTCTATAAAGGAAGCCACAGCCCTCATTTTGCAGGACCTGAGCAAGGCTGTTAATGATAGGACGTTTTGGAGGCACTGATTCATAGGGTCGCCATGAGTTGGAAGCGACTTGACAGTACTTAGCACTAGTGTTGCCAGCTGTGGGTTGGGAAATACCTTTAGGGGTGGAGCCTGATGAAGGCAGGGTTTGGAGAGGGAGGGACTTCAAGGGAGTATAATGCCATGGAGTCCACCTTCCAACGTGGTCATTTTTCCCAGGTGAACTGATCTCTGTCACTGGGAGATCAGTTATAGTCTCAGGAGACCTCCAGCCACCACCTGGAGGTTGACAACCCTACTTAACACACATACACAGGCTGAGTGATGATGACTGGTCAATATCATCCAGTGAGTGTCACAGTTCAGCACGGTTGAACCAAGGTCTTCCCAGGCCTTGACTCACTGTCTGACCAGTATACCCTACTAGCTGTGTTTCTGGAGGCTTTCCCTATTTTTGAGGAGACCATGAATGGTAATGAAGACTGCATATTCTAAGTAAAAGCTGAGTGCATTTCTGCTTTTCCCCCTGAGCGAAACCATATCTACAACTTTTCTGATTCTTGTTTGTTTGCCACAAATTGAAAAAAATAAACTGAAAATCAATGTTACTTAAACTGAAAGGCTTATTTTCATTAGAAGTGAGAAGGTACAATCAGATATTATAGGCTAAATTTTACTTTAAGTTACCTGCAATTTAAATGCTGCAGCTCCATCTGGCTATATATATATATATATTCAGAGTAAGAAGCCAGAGAACATATATATATATATATATATATATATATATATATATATATATATATATATATATATATATATATATATATATATCCATCTGGCTATATATATATATATATTCAGAGTAGGAAGCCAGAGAACAAATTTTCCTCAAATACAGGAAATGGACAGAAAATTGTTAAAAGTCTTGGTTTATCTTAAAGCATTGTGTGATTTGCTAAAGTGGCTAATCAAGCCGAAGCAGGACAGAGCATGTGGCATTTCAAGATAGGAAAATGTTTGTCGGAAAAGAACTTGAGAATAGGATGAATTTAACAATATTGGTCACTTGATTTTTTTCCTCAGCAATAATGGAAAAGAGAATGTCAAATGGGCATTTCCTTTGTTTACCTTAAGTTGATCCTGCGGTCAAAAGGGATTAGATTTTGAATGTCACATAAAGGGCTGGATATAAAGGTTTATTTTGTGGTTTTTTTTTTTTTTAAATGTTCATTTTAACAGGAGGGAAAATATTCATGCCCATATTCATGCGCATACATGGGAGCTAGGATTATTTTAATGTCTTTTTATTTTGTTGGTCTTTTTGCCAAGGGTTGGGTTCTCTTCTTCTCACCACAGGTTGCATAGATTTGTTTCTGTTGCGTACAGATGCAGTTTTTATACATAATTTATAGGGTATTTCTGTACCCCTTTTAGGAGAAAATTTGGTGAGAGAAACAAAATAAAGGATCATGAGTTCTGTTCCCACTGTGTGTGTGTAAAATGCCATCAATTGCAGGTGATTTATGGCAACCCAGTAGGGATTTCAAGCCAAGAGAGGAACAGCGGTGGTTTGCCATTGCCTTCCTCTGCATAGCGACTCTAGTATTCCTTGGTGGTCTTCCATCCAAGTACTAACCAGGGCTGATCCTGCTTAGCTTCTGAGATCTGATGAGATCAGGCTAGCCTGGGCTATCCAGATGAAGATCTGTTCACCCTAAGAGAAGTAAAGTCATACTGGATTTTCACGTCAAAACAGCAGGGTTGAGAAATTTCTAATAATCTCAAAGTATGATTCTGTATAGCAGTACAAATACTTGCTACGTAGTTACAAGGCAATTTTTGGCCTCCTGTTCCCCAAGTGTGGGTGTGCCCACTTCAGACCAAATTCATTCAGGGTTGGATCCTGTGCTTTCTTCCTTTAATATGGGATCTATGCCTTTCCCAGTGTACACCACCTACAGGTTCTGAGGATCCCCTGTAATGCTGCCAACTCTGGGTTGGGAGATTCCTGGAGATTTGGGGACAGATCCTGGGGAGGGTGGGATTAGGGGTGGGGAGGGACCTCCACAGGGTAGAATACCATAGAGTCCACCATCCAAAGAGCCATTTACTCCAGGGGAAATGTGGTATGAAGACCACTTGTAATTCTGGGTGATCTCCATGCCCCACCTGGAGGTTGGCAACCCTACCCAGTTTCTGGCAGCAGGATTTCAGGGAGTGGTACTAACTCAAGCTGTGATGGTATGGGGAAGGTGGAAAAGTTTCAGCCTGCAGTCCCAGTGAATAGGATCTAACCCATAACCTCTTCTTACAGATGGTACCAGAGCTGGTGCCACATAACTCTCACCCTTTATGTCACTAACTGTTGGTAGGGCTATCAGGGTACCACCTTTACCTTTAACAATACCGGTGCAGTGGGAAAGGCCACGTCATTTGACCCTCCTGTCCCATTCTTTTTCTGGCCTTTTGCGAAAGGGCTCAGTGGTAGAGCATCTGCTTGGCATGCAGAAGGTCCCAGGCTCAATCCCTGGCATCTCCAGTTAAAGGGGCTAGGCAAGTAGGTGATGTGAAAGACCTCTGCCTGAGACCCTGGAAAGCCTCTGCCGGTCTGAACAGACAATACTGACTTTAATAGACCAAGGGTCTGATTCAGTATAAGGCAGCTCATGGGTTCATGAGTTTTAGCAGGACTGAGAAGGAATGGAGAAGGAGCCATAGCCACAACAACCTCTCTCGCTGGATGATTTTTCTCTGTTTTTCAGTTTGAACTTTCCACAATAGAAATGCCAGGCTCACTTAGTTGCTCCATGGTACACTAACTCTGAGTTGGAAATGAAGAATAAGGTTCATTTTAGCCTGTCTTAAAATGCACTGCTTCTAACCTATAAAAATCAGAAGTATTCTAAGACTGTGTTGGGAGAGAGAGAAATTGGAATAAAGTTAGTTTCCATAACAGCTAAATTTAGAATTTACAAGCAACACATGAAATTCAAGCAGGTTCTACTTCAGGATTCATTTTGTAAAAAATGCTTCTCTAAGAATGAGGGGAAAGTATTTAAAATGCTAGAACAATTGGGGTAAATGTAGATTGCAGGGGGAAATGTCATGTCATGGGCTTAAATGAAATCTCCCTTGAATGCTGTGACAGAATTGTCCCAATGAATCAGTAATGAAAGGCATGCGTAGGGTGATACAGAAGTCTTGCTCATAAGGAGGAAACAGTTCGTCTCTGAATGGGGAAACTGAGCAGAGACTAGCTAATAGGGGAACTTTGCTACCCATTAACATCATTAAAAAATATCTGCTGCGGGTCACTGTCATCTTTCATTTTTACCGTGTCTTAGGCTTTGTGTTTAATTTCAGACAGAAGCCAACTACCTGGTTCAGTCACATGGGAAAAAGTTATGGATCAACTTTTAGTTTGATCTTTACTTTCTTAGTAAAATAGCTGAGCTTGTCGTTCCTGTTTCTTAAGGCAACCTGAGTACCTTTCTAAAGTGTCTTACTCTAGAAAATTGTTGATGGTGCAGGACTTGGGATTTCTAATGGCCCTGCAAAGTGCTTTTGTTGTGAGTTCCTAGATACTGTTGTTCCAAAAGAGGTCGGTTTTAGTTGAAACCAACTGAAACACATGGTTGAAACAATTAAAACCCCAGCTAAAATACATACAAAACATAAAAACAACAACTAAAACATTATTCAGCAGTAGGCTAGGGTCCAAAACCACCCCAGGCGATGGACTTGTTCCTTCAAGGGGTGTGCAACCCATCCAGAATGGATGCCACTTTGAATCACAGCTCAGATCTCTCACTCACCAGTAGTACTTCTATCTTGTCGGATTTAAGCTTCAATTTATTAGCCTATTTGCATTCCAAAAGTGCCTCCAGGCACTTGTACAGAGTTCCTTAAACCTCCCTGGTATCAGCCAGAAGCGTGAGATAGAGTTGAGTGTCATCCACATATGGGTCCGAGGCTGTGGTTTAGTGGTAGAGCATCTGCTTGTCATGCAGAAGGTCCCAGGTTCAATCCCTGTCATCTCCATTTAAAAGAATTGAGTAGTAGGTGGTGTGAAAGCCCTCTACTTGAGGCCCTGGAGAGCCACTGCCAGTCTGAGTAGACAGTACTGACCAGTGGTGGACCAATGGTCTGATTCAGTATAAGGCAGTTTCATGCCTCTTCATGGGGTGACAACCCAGCCCAAATCTCTGGATGACCTCATCCAGCAGTTCCATGTAGATGTTAAAGAGCATAGGAGACAAGATAGAACCTTGTGGGATTCCATAGGCTAGAGGGCTGATTAGCAGACCCACAACACCACCTTCTGCCCTGCCCTGGATAGCCCAGGCTAGCCTGATCATCAGATCTCATAAGCTAAGCAGGGTCAGAAGCTAAGCAGGGTCAGCCCTGGTTAGTATTTGGATGGGAGACCACCATCCAATACTAGGGTTGCTGTGCAGAGGAAGGCACTGGCAAACCACCTCTGTTAGTCTCTTGCCATGAAAACCCCAAAAGGGGTCACCATAAGTCGGCTGCGACTTGAAGGCACTTCACACCAAGGCTGTTTCAGTCCTATAACTAGGCCTAAAAGTAGATTGGAAAGTGCTAGTGCAGATTTTGTCCTGATCCAGCAAAAGCACTACAGAATTAGGATTATCAGAGAGTAACACAACTAGATGACTTCACAAGAAAATCTTGCCACGTATAATTTAGATTGTGAGATGTCAGCAAGACCCTACCAGGAAAATATTAAACAGAGAACACACTGGGCACTTTCACACATGCTGAATAATGCACTTTGAATCCACTTTCAGTGCACTTTGCTGTGTGAAGCAGCAAAATCCACTTGCAAACTATCATTAGAGTGCACTGTGTTTGTGGTGATGTGTAGGGTTGCCAGGTCCCTCTTCGCCACCGGCGGGAGGTTTTGGGGCAGAGCCTGAGGAGAGCGGGGTTTGGGGAGGGGAGGGACTTCAATGCCATAGAGTCCAATTGTCAAAGCGGAGATCAGTTGTAATAGCGGGAGATCTCCAGCTAGTACCTGGAGGTTGGCAACCCTAGTGATGTGACCTGAGGTTGCTTTCATGACATACAACTGATTTGCTACTGAAATATATGCATCAACACGCAAAAAGAAAGAAAGAATCTAGTAGCATAAATACTAAATGGGGTGCTGCTGAGGAAAGCAGAGGGCAGTATCATCTTTGTCCATTCTGATGGTGCATAGCCATTTAAATGGGTGACTTTTGATTTACTTATGTAGCAGTTCAGTCCTCCAAAATTCTGGTTGAACAAGGAGAACTTCTAAAATCCTTGCATTACAACCTGCTCTGTATGACATAATGTTCCATTTCTTCAGTTCATCTGCATCTGTGAAACCTTGACATCTTACAAGAGAGTTCCTCCGAATTCTTTTTGTGTGGTGTGTGAAGCACACATTCTGCATATTAGTAAAAGAATCTTGAGACTATCCATCACATTAAGACTGTTGTTTATCTTTTGGGCATGTTTTGTCAGTGCACACATGTACTTTGATACTGGTGTATCGATACTGATGGATAGGCACTAGAAATAGGGTTGTCAGCTCTGGGTTGGGAAATACCTGGAGATTTTGGGGGTGGAGCCTAAGGAGGGTGGGGTTTGGAGAGAAAAGGGACTTCAATGCCATAGAGTCCAATTGCCAAAGCGGCCATTTTCTCCAGGTGAACTGATCTCTATCAGTTGGAGATCAGTTGTAATAGCGGGAGATCTCCAGCCACCACCAGGAGGCTGGCAACCCTAGCTAGAAAGTTAAATTAAATCATGCACATACAGGGCTCTGGATGTATTTCGCATTTCCAAGTGGGAACTATGCAAAATTCACTTTGGAAACCAGCACAGATCATTTAGAAATCAAAACTCGCGGTGTGTGTGTGTGGGGGGGGGGGATCGGCAAGGAGATTGTCTAAAGCATCCTTTATTATTATCCTTTATAATGGCCTTTTGTGTTTTGTATTAATTATCCTATACAGTGCATTTCAGATAGGAACTGTTTTGTAACCCTAAGGCTGTTGTCCTATGAACACATACTTAGGAATAAGCCCCAGTTGGAACTTACCTCTGATGAAATATGTACAAGATGCCTTTCTGGGAAGAACCGACTTTAACGTCCTTTTCACAAGAGCGCAAATGCCACAAAAACAGCCCCGCTCCGTTGCTTTAGTTTATAACATTCTGAAGGGCTGCGTTGCCATTTAGAACAACTCAAAGCCATCAGATTGATTTAACTGAAAAGTGCACCGCGTCCCTGTTATAATGGGTATTATATTTCTGCGCTCGGGGTCTAGCAGGGGGAAAGCAAATATGGGCCCAGCAGAGTGGAAGGAACAAGTGCATTCCATTGTATGGAGAGACTTCTCTACCCAAGGATATAGCTAAAAAAACCCGAGAGCTCTTGTGTTGTTATTTGAAAAGGACTCGGTGAAGTATCCTTCAAGATTAACTGCTTAATGCAACCATTTCTTGTTATTTTTCTCCCCTGCCCTTGATTGCCTGTGTGCAGTGTTATCCACATTTTCCGTGGGAATTCCCTGGAGAGAGGATGGTGCATACGTCTAACTGCTGAATATTGCAGCTGCCCTGCAGCTATGTTACCTTATCTCAGTATTCGGCGTTGTTCAGCCATGTGAGTTGGCTGCATAGAGCTGATTGCCAGTGCAACAAAGTTAATCAAATGAGGAGGGGAAAGGGACATAAGTGCAGAACCCATTTCATATAGAGGTAAAATAATTATGATGTTCAGTCGAACACAGCCCTTTGTGGTAAATACAATATTCTTTTTTTTTAATAAATATTCTTATTAGTTTTCAGTATTAAATAAGGATACAGGAAAAAAGAAAAGGGAAAGGGAAAACCATCGGTTAAATATTTAACATTAAAAAAAGAAAAATGCATAGTTCTACCCCCATAAGGTTCAAAGTTACAGTCATTTATTAACGTAATACATTTGATCATCGACTTAACTTTCTTATGACTCATAAGATTTTGTTCTTATTTTTTGATTTTAATATATTCATAGAAGGAATTCCATTTGTCTTTATTTGGTCTTTGAGTGTCTTTTTGTAATATTTCTGTTAAGTGTGCCATTGTTATATATTCGTAAGCTTTATCAATCCAAGTTTCGATTTTTGGTATTTTATCTGTTTTCCACAGTGATGCTAACACTGTTCTTGTAATTAAGTATTTTAGTATGACCTGTTGGTCTTTACCGCTTTCGTCAGGTATTTTACTCAGGAGGAATAGTTTAGGATCATATGTTATAGGTTGACCGATGATAACTTCTATGTTCTTATGTATTTTCTTCCAAAATTTTTGGACTGATGTACATGCCCACCAACAGTGATAAAAGGTGCCTCTAGCTTTACGACATTTCCAACACAACCCAGATGTCGAACTTTTCATATTCTGGATATCGCTCGGTGTGACATTTTCAACCAATGTAACATTTTCAACCAATTTTCCTGAATCCCTTGGCAGAGGGTGAATTTAAGATTTCTACGAAATAGCTGTTCCCATTCGTCTGTTGTTATAATCTCATTAATGTTTTCCATCCATTTGATTTGACATGACTTGACTTGTTCGTCTTCTGTATCGTGTGTCAGCAATAGTTTATATATTTTACCTAGTAGATGTTCTGTTGGCTTGCTTATCATCTGTTCAAATCTGTTTTTCCTTTTAGTACTCCCCGAGTCCAGCAGTCATCTTTAAATCTTGAAATTAGTTGGTGGTATGTTAGCCAGGGCATCTGCGGGTAGTTAACTTGTATCTCTGATACAAGTCTTGAGAGCGCCATCTGTTTTTACCAAGTCCTGATATTGTATTGTCCCATATTTTTTCCTGTCTGTTACAGAACCATAAGCATTAAATACAGTATTCTTGGCCCTTGCAGGGGCTTTGAGAGTGGAGGATTCTCCTCCCAAAGCTATAGGGGTTGCAAATTACCTTTTTTCACCCAAATGCCAAAACAATGCAGTATCTTTTTTGTGAAGCTATTGGTGTGCCAACAAACAAAAGGGGAGAAGTAGATGAGGGTTATACTTGGCTGTAAACAACAAATCTATTGTGTACAGACTTTTTTGTCGTTCTGTTAGGAATATGAAATATGATGGCGGGATGTGCATATGAAATATGGTGTGCACCAAGAAAATAAATTGTGATACCTTTGTGTCTGGGGTTTGGTGTGTGGGGGGGTCATTATTGCTTATGTTTGTGTAGAACATTACCAGCTTGGGATATACATCCGTGTGATTTTTGGGGGGTTGCAGAGTTTTGAGACTGTTAGTTTCAATGGTGAATCTACTGGAGGGTCTGGGAAAGCTGTTTATAGAGATAATGAGACCACATTTGCACCGAACATACTCCTACTCCTAATCTAAAGGCCTTCTAAGTTTACAGTGAATTGGACCAAGGTGTTTGATTTTACATAGCCCCAAAGTAGATCCCTCTCGGTCGAGGATCATTTATCTCCACTGATTCCTATGGGGGACTGGGTGAAATGGCACTGATCACGAGTGTTCAGAGAGGGGAAAAACCCTAGCTGCATTAATTTAATTTTCCTACTCTTATGTATCTATCTATTTATTTATTCATATTTGTAGTCCTCCCTCCCCAGCAAGCTGACTCAGGGCGCATAACATCATTTAAAAAACTTTACAAACATATCACAATAACAATACAACTGTCAATAAAATCAAACCTTAAAACAATAATCAGAGTACAGTGACTAAGGGCAAAAACGCACGGGAGGTTTTGCCTTGGATTTGCCGCTCTCTAAATGCACATTTTCGCCGGCCAAATTCTCAGAACTCAAAAATAAGCCCCCATGCAGAGTTTTGAGAATTCAGATGGGGGAAATGTGCCTCTAGAGAGCGGCAAATCCAAGGCCTTCCTTTATCGAAACACCTCCTGCTCCTTCTTCAGGCTCTGTCCCAAAAACCTCCCACCCGTGGCGAAGAGGGACCTGGCAACCCTAAGGATAGTTGAAGCCTGCCACGTTATGTCTGCATCTTCTCCTCGCTAGCTCGCTTCTGGTATTAGAGCCAGGTTGGGGAAAATGGTGAGGCGTTTGACCAAGAGCAGGAAAGTACACTGCGGGTGAACACAGGGTTTAGTTTCCCTCACCCACGCTCATGCTTTTTTTCTTTGTTCAACAAGTAGGCTTATCCACCATCATACTGCTTTCTGTACACATAAATGAGTGGACTTAAATTTAAAATTAATTATTATTCATAGTCTTCTCACCTAGCCCTTATTCTGGCATCTAGATGTTTTGCTGAGAGTTTAAGAAAGTCAGAGGGAGTGGGTGGGGAAAAAAGAGTGACTCAGCAGGAATGTAACTGACAAGGACATTTTCCAGTCAGCAGGATTTCACACAGACACCCAAGATAATGTTTATGTATATGTGATCTTGCTTGTAAGAACACTACAAGAGAAACACAAGCTTGTTCTTATGTATGGGTAACTTGCTCTAGGTTACATTGCATAATGAATGTTGTAGTTTTAAATGGTTTGTCATTCTCACTCACCGCTATTTTGTCCTTGGGTGCCCTTAATTCAGCAGGGTTCGGTGATATAGTTTGTCATGCCAGGAATGAAAGCTTGGTGGGCTGACACAGAACAAGGCAACCAGTAAAGTCAAGGGCATACTGTGTTTGCAACTCTGGATTTGAATTACTTCTTTGAAAAGGCACAGGCATTAATTTTAATATTCCCTCGACAGATAAACTTTGTATTTTTGTCTTTTTCTCTTGGGCATCTTCATGCTTACAGAGCGGGTTTGAGATATATTGCATGATGAATGGCACATTGGCCTGTGGTTAACCCATTTTATTCAAATTGAATTATTTCAGTAAAAATATTGCAATGGTGAAAACAGCATGCAAATGGATTTGAACTTTAAGGGGAAAAAATCCAAGCATACAACGATATAGGGACAAATGTCATTTTTGAATGTAATCTAGCAGAATACAGATAAGCAACGATCCTTACTGGATTGTTTACTGTTAATAGTGTTTATTGTTGACACCAAAGGAAAAGGCCACTCCTTCAGGACACTGCTATGCAATCCGGATATTCCAAGCTTGATGCTGGATATAAGGATGATGTAGAATTGGGAAGGGGGACAGTAGCAGAAAACAACCAAGAGCGAAGAAGTATAGCTAATGGCAGAACTTAATGGTACAGAATAGATGAACACGGAGCTGCTGCTGAAAATGGCATCCTCGTGATCAGTTCTTCCATTCTTACTAGGGTTTCCATCTCCGCATTGGGAAATACTGGGAGATTTTTTGGGCAGAACCTGAGGAGGGCAGGGTTTGGGGAGGGACTTCAATGCCATAAACCAATTGCCAAAGTGGCCATTTTCTCCCGGGGAACTGATCTCTGTCAGCTGTTGATCAATTGTAATAGCAGGAGATCTCCAGCTACCACATGGAGGTTGGCAACCCTAATTCTTACTGATCCTGTGTCATAACAACATGATCCTGAATGCTTCCTCACCACATTATTGGCTGCTTTGGGTAGGGGAAAAGCAATTTAGTGTGTCAAAACACAGAGTGATACCACATGTTACCAAAGGAGAAAACTGGACACAGTGATGCCATTTTAACGGCAGCCCTGTGTATCCAAAATGCATAGTTCCACTTTAGGGGGAAATGTAATTTACACCTGAACAGAGACCACGTAGACCAAGGAAGCTGCAGCCGGTTCTTACTGAATCAGTGCTTTATGTTTAGCAAGGATTTTGCCGCATTGTTATCATTGTTTTAGCCACTGGCAATGAGATGACCATATTGGAAGTTAATTTGGAAGCTTGGCTCCATTATTGGGCACTGTAATTACTTGCCTGGGTGAGCAACACAGCCTGAGGACAAAGGAACTGGAACAGACATTGCGTTGGGAGACTTGGGTGAGAGCAGCTGCAGGCAAGGAGATCAGAAGGATTGCAATATGCAGCAAGGTCTCGGGTCCTATGCTTCTTGCTTGGAGAGCTCTGCTTTGCTAACGTCACCAGCAAATCACTGCCTCAGTTCCATACAGCAATTTCCTTCTGCAGTTTATTTAGCAATCTCCGTACTCCCTTGTTCCTGACTGGTGCACAGATGGTATTGCTTTTTTTACATCTGTGATTTCACGGCTCTTGGGAGATGGGGAAAAGGCTCAGCACCAAACTCCCCCTCCCTCCAGAACTCCTCATATTTACCTACTTCAGATATGTATGTCCCTAACATGCTCCTGCTTTTGAACCGTCCCACCTCAAAACAAATGTAAACACATACATGAAGTTACCATAAACTATGACCCCTTTGTATATTAAGGCCACCATTGTCTACTCTGACTGACAAGCCGTTCTCCTGTGTCTCAGGAAGAGGTCTTTCTCATCAGCTCCAATTTGATTCTTTAACTGGAGAGGCCAGGGACTGAACCTGGAGCCTTCTGCATGCAAAGCAACCAGATGCTCTACCACTGGGTCTAAGACTAAGACTCTGGGTTGGGAAATTCCTGCAGATTTGGGGTGGGACCTGGGGAAGGTGGGGTTTAGAGAAAGGAGGGACCTAGGGTTGCCATGTCCCTCTTCTCAACAGGCAGGAGATTTTGGGGGCAGAGCCAGAAGAGGGTGGGGTTTGGGGAGGGGAGGGACTTCAATGCCATAGAGTTCAATTGCTAAAGCGGCCATTTTTCTCCAGGTGATCTGATCTCTATCGGCTGGAGATCAGTTGAATTAGCAGGAGATCTCCTGCTACTACCTGGCAGCTGGCAGCCCTAGAGGGACCAGTGTGATATATTGTCATAGAATCTACCTGCTAAAGCAGCCATTTTCTCCAGGAGAATTGATTTCTGTTGTCTGGAAATCCATTGTAATTCCAGGAGAACTCTATGCCCTACCTTAGTGTTGCCAAAGTCCAGGTGGTAGCTGGAGATCTCCTGAGATTACAAATGATCTGCAGGTGACATAGATCAGTTCACCTGGAGAAAATGGCCACTTTGCCAACTGGGCTCTTTGGCATTATACTCCATTGAAGTCCCTCCCCTCTCCAAACCTTCCGTCCTCAGGCTCCATCCCTAAAATCTCCTGGTATTTCCCAACCCAGAGAAGACAACCCTACCCTACATGGAGACTGGCTACCTTATCCCAGACTCTCCCTATGTGTTGGTGAAGAGAGGGATTTTGGTTACTGGCTGCTGTAGTCCAGCATGCTTATTTGGTACGCCTTTTTACAATTCAGGGTTTTGGCATACCAAATTATTAGTGTGGCTCTCATCCTCGTTTTTTTCTAAATTGAGCTCAGCTCCTTCATCCTATCCTCATAACATTTTCCTATTAGACCTTTAGCTTCCATCTAGTTCTTGTCTGGATTCTTCCTACTCGGTTGAGGTCTAAAACTGATTGCTAATGCCCCGTCCTGAAGATCACTAGCAGCCAGACAAGAGGTCTTACTAGTGCTGAGGTAAACATTAGTACAGTATTATCATTTTGTGTACCCATTATTCATCCAATGGCATTCTCATTTTACCCTTTATTGCCTTTTTCCATGAAAATTAGGGGGACATTATGCAGAATTATGCAGCAGGAAAAAGAATGTGCAGAATAGACAAGCATAAATTTAATCTAAGAAGAATAAAAAAACATGCAGATGTAATTAATCTGATTAAGTAAAACAATTTATACATTTACAGTTAACGTATGGTTTATTTGCATAATATATGCAGGACACTGAATTTTGATGTTTGCCCTCACCTTTGGACTCACAGGTTATTGGTGGCACCTGGCCACAGCAATCTGCAATTTAATTTGATTCCCCACTTGACATTTGTGCTGTTTTTGCTTTTGTCTATGAACTTCTTTCCTGGTTTCCTGCATTGTCCTTCGACTGAGTACTGCAGCTAAGGAATTAAATAGTGAGCATTCTGAAGAAGTAAGCTGTGGCTCACAAAAGCTCATACCCAGCCAGAAATTTTGTTAGTCTTTAAGGTGCTACTGGACTCCTACTCTTTTCTACAGTGAGCATTCAGTTAGTGCGTTTGTATATGCTAATTCTGTGAACATAGGCAGATCATGAGAAGGAGGGAGGAAGGGTTGCACCAGTGCTTGGTTCTTTTTTGCCATCTTCTGCACATGGAGCAGGGGTCACTAAAGGTGTGGGGTGGAGGTAGATGTCAATTTCCTGCATTGTGCAGAGGGTTGGACTAGATGACTCTGGAGGTCCCTTCCAGCTCTGTGTTTCTATGATACTATGTACATGTATGCTACTAAACTCACTATGTGTGTATGGTAATATTTTGCAGCCCTTTGTGGGAGCCTGCTGAAGGGTGGGCCACCCAGTGTCTAAGCTAGAGGGCAGGTTTTTTGTCTGTCTATCTATCTATTAAGTGACTGCGGCTTAGACTGACAGTGTGTGCTTTGGGTTATACATTCCTTAGCACCTGGAAAGGTCTGCCTCATTGGTGAGATTCCCTTTTGATACCCAGTAACCTTCTGCTTGCAATGACAAGGTGTTTTAATTTAGGACTTCATCCTAACTCGGTTATTCCTTAGCCAGCTGAGCAGCCTGGCCCTTTACATGCTCCTTCTCTGATGTTGCCATCCACAATCTCCAGGATGGAATTTAATTATTCTCCTTCCTTGCTTCCATAGCAGCAGCCTTGTCAGTTTAATTGATTCTTGGTCAAAGTAATATTGATCTGATAAAAGCAAATTCATTCCTCTTGCGACAATTAAAACGTTTCATTCGGCTCCTTCTCTCCTTTCATGAATGGACGTGAAACCACTGGTGGCTGCCTGCCCCTCACGGCTGACGTTGATCATTAGCAAATGAATTAGTGTCCATTTGCATTGGTGCCTGTCTTGTTTCAGCCTCTTGATGCTTTCCGGCATTAAAGCGGAGGTGTCCAGTCATCAAGGAGCAGACGAACGGCAGCAGCCCGTTTGATGCTTTGGTCCAAAGAACCTGTCCAGTAATTTTGTGTGCACGCATTGCTTTGTATTCTTCCAAAATCTAATGATAGCGGAGAAGGCTGAGTGGGTCCTTAGCTGGGAAAGCGTTCAAAACATTGCTGTAATTGCTTTTGATTCTGGAAAGCATCTGTCTAGACAAGTCAAGCAGCCCTACCTAGTATCTATGCATGTTCCGTTAAGTTGCAACTGACTGATGGCAACCCTAGCAAGGGGCTTTCGAGGCAAATGAGAAACGGAGGTGGTTTGCCCGCTCTCGCGTCTACTACACCCGACCCTATCCTGGCATTGAAATCTCCACCCAACATAAAATGAGAGTTAGGATATTGGAAAGATAATGACTCAATAGTTGCTGTTAGTAGGTTCCAAAAATTCACTTTTCCCTGTGACGCAGTACACATTAATACAAATTAGGTTACCAAAACAAAGACCTTTAATTAACAATATCTGAAAATTTTCTCCCTCTCCCATAATACTAGAACGTGGGGTCATCTGCTGAAGCTGGAGGGTGAGAGATTCAAAACAGATAAAAGGAAGTATTTTTTCACACAACGCATAGTTAAATTGTGGAACTCCCTGCCCCAGGAAGTGGTGATGGCTGCCAGCTTGGAGGGCTTTAAGAGGGGAGTGGACATATTCATGGAGGAGAGGGGTATTCATGGCTGTAAGTTAGAATGGATACTAGTCATGCTGCATACCTATTCACTCTAGTATCAGAGGAGCATGCCTATTATTTTGGGTACGGTGGAACACAGGCAGGATGGTGCTGCTGCAGTCGTCTTGTTTGTGGGCTTCCTGGAGGCCCCTGGTTGGCCACTGTGTGAACAGACTGCTGGACTTGATGGGCCTTGGTCTGATCCAGCAGGGTCTTTCTTATGTTCATATGTTCTCAAAATTACGGGGGCAACTATTGTCCAAAACTGTTATAAAGGTGACCAAGTCTCCACATCCCCGCCCCTTAGAATGATTTTTGACCGCTGGGACTGAAAAGGCCCTGAAGAACTGAGGGCTCAGAGTCCTGGATCCAAGTCTCCTGAAGACAGAGAATGCCATGCACTTGTAAAAGAACAAAGAAATCAGAATCATGCAGTTTGTTTCTCCACCCCCCTGAATTCCATGACACAAACTTTAGTTGTCAGTTCACATTTGATATCACATTTAGGTCACCCTTGACATCAAGGAAGATGCATCCATTCTTAGGTGTAATATTCTCACCTGGAGCAGGTTGAACATCCGGTGTTATCACTAGGGAGTTACAAGACTGAACCTGCTCACAGTCTTTCTGTTGAGTTTAGGTGGTTTGCCCATTGCCTTCTTGTGCAGAGTCTTCCATGGTAGTCTCCCTTCCAAGTACTGACCTTGCTTATCTTCCGAGAGTGGACGAGATCGGGCTAGCCAGTGCCACCTTCCCTCCCACCCTCTCTAGTACCTGCCTTTAATCACAGCTAAGCCTCCCCATCCTTGCTGCTGACTAGGGTTGTGCAAAAAAAAAAAAAAAAAGTAAATTTTGGGTTCGGGTTTATCGGGCCGGATTTTTTTACAGTAAACATGGAATAAGCCCAATACCCATAGCGGTAAATTTGTATTTCAGCTTTATTTCCGGGTTTACCGAAAAATTCGGTTCCATTATAGTCTATGGGGATATTTTTTCAAAGCTCCTATGGGGGCATTTTTGGAGGTAGAGTCCCAAATTTTCGGGTAGCTTCAAGAGACTCTCCTTGCATGAACCCCGAAGTTTGGTGAAGATTGAGTCAGGGGGTCTGGTTTTATGGGGTCCGGAAGGGGTCACCTCCCTCCTCCATAGAGAAGCATTGTAAACTTTACCATAGTTCTCAGCTGTGAGCATGATTTCAAGGTGGAGAGAGTCCAACCTTTGCAAATATGCTTGGAAAAACTAAAACCAATCCACAACATTTCATTGTGAGATCCCCATTTATTACCCTTGCTGACCTGCTGACAGAAGTGGTACCGCCCAAACCCAGGCTAAGCATCCTACTAAAAGCAAAGTTTGAAGTGTAGGGACTATGGTGTGCTTTGCATACAGAAAGTCCCAGCTTCAGCGAGCCAGTGTGGTGTGGTGGTTAAGACTGGTGGACCCCAGTCTGGACAACCGGGTTTGATTCCCCACTCCCCCACATGAGCGGTGGACTCTAATCTGGTGGACCGGGTTGGTTTCCCCATTCCTATACATGTAGCCCGCTGGGTGACCTTGGGCAAGTTACAGCTCTGTTAGAGCTCTCTCAGCCCCATCTACTTCACAAGGTGTCTGTTGTGGGGAGAGGAAGGGAAGGAGATTGTAGGCGGGTTTGATTCTCCTTATAAGGCAGAGAAAATCAGCTATAAAAACCAATTCCTCCTCCTCCTCCTCCTCCTCCTCTCCTTCTTCTTCTTCCTCCTCTTCTTCCTCCTCCTCCCGTGGCATCTCCAGTTAAAAGGATCAGGTAGAAAGACCTTGACCAGAGATGTTGGAAAGCCATTACCAGCCAGAGTATACCCAATACTGATCTTGATAGACCAGTGATCTGACTCAGTGTAAGTAGCTTCGTGTGTTCAAAGTCTAGCTCCAAAAATGCTCTTTTGGCATTTTCTGTGGGTGTACGGAAATATGAAGACAGGATATATATCTGTGTTGGGGGAACAAGCTTTGCCTGCATTGGGGTTCGATTTCAATCTCTGGCATCTCAGGCTCAAATACCTTTGTTCCAAACACCTCTTTATCACTCCCTCAGTAACACTAGCTCATTATATCAGGCAATGAGCGCATAATTTTTGTCAAGGAAAGCTGATTCCTCTCACCCTTGCTGTGCAGTACTCTGATCCAGGGCCTGCAGATGAATTTCCGCACTGTGCTCAATTTTCTCATTTCACTATCTAAAAGCCAGATCTGAAGGCCACTCAAACATAACTTCTGCTCTCCAGACTTGAATGTGAAATGAGGGAGCGACTGGAAATTAATTTTCACATTTGTTCAGATTCCAAAGGCTTCATTATGGCTGGTATGCAAATCTTTGTAATGGTCTGAAACAAATGCCAGTCTAAACGGATTGTTATTGGACAATGCCGTAATGATAGATTTTTGTGTTAGCAGTTGGTTTGGAAGCGTAATGAGCCCACCAGCTTCACTGAAGAGCTGAAAACCTGTGGTCAACACTGGCCAGATAAATCTCTCCCAAGCGACACACATGCTAGACTTTGCTCGGAGGACAGCCAGCTGCTTGCTCTTGATTCTCCTGCATGGAGCAGGGGGTTGGACTAGATGGCCTCTGAGCCAGTGTGGTGTAGTGGTTAAGAGCGGTGGTTTGGAGCAGTGAAATCTGATCTGGAGAACTAGGTTTGATTCCCCACTCCTCCACATGAGTGGCGGAAGCTAATCTGGTGAACTGGATTTGTCCCCCCACTTCTACACATGAAGCCAGCTGGGTGACCTTGGGCTAGTCACACTCTCTCAGCCCCACCTAGTTCACAGGATGTCTGTTGTGGGGAGGGGGAGGGAAGGTGATTGTAAGCCAGTTTGATTCTCCCTTAAGTGGAAGAGAAAGTCGGCATATAAAAAACCATTCTTCTTCTTCTTCTCTTCCTCCTCCTCTATGCCCCTTTCCAACTCTATGATTTCATGATTCTACAAGTAGGGTTTTAAATAATTAATTTTGAAGCATTCTAAGAGTGTGCCTCTTGGCTCAAAAACTGGTTGTGTGTCTACATATAACAGTGTAGATTAAAGTCTTTTTTCCCCTGGATTTCATTCACGCTCTAGCATCAGAGCAAGAATGAGAACTCGGTATAGTGCTATACAGGTAAATGGCTGGCTTTGATGGGTTGCTTCTCAATTAGCCTGAAGAGAAGGCCGAAAGGTGATATGATAACCATCTTCAAGTACTTGAAGGGCTGTCATATAGGGGATGGTGCCAGGTTGTTTTCTGTTGCCCCAGAAGGTCAGACCAGAACCAACAGGTTGAAATTAAATCAAAAGAGTTTCCATCTAGACATTAGGAAGAATTTTCTAACAGTTGGAGCGGTTCCTCAGTGGAACAGGCTTCCTCAGGAGGTGGTAAGCTATCCTTCCCTGGAGGTTTTTAAGCAGAGGCAAGATGGCCATCTGTCAGCAATGCTGATCCTATGACCTTAGGCAGATCATGAGAGGGAGGGCATCTTGGCCATCTTCTGGGCATGAAGTAGGGGTCAATGGGGTGGGGGGGAGGTAGTTGTGAATTTCTGCATTGTGCAGGGGGCTGGACTAGATGACCCTGGTGGTCCCTTCCAATCCTATGATTCTCTGATTATATGGCATAAACTGAGTTCTGGGTCAAGGCAAAGAAGCTGTAATATGGAACAAAGGTAATAGGAGCTAAAGTTTGGCTTCAGTTCAAGCACTGGGGTCATGGGGACCAGTGAAGGAGTTTTGCACTTAGTACAATGGTGTGCATTGGATCTGTTTCTCCCATACGGTCCAACCCACCACATAAGATCATGTCCCCAAGCTCTGTTTTCCATCCCCTGACCTGCAGAGGTGAGGTAGGTGGGAACCAGAGACAGGGCATTTTGAGTGGTGGCCCCTTTGACTTTGGAATGCCCTCCCGTGTGAGGCTTAACTTCCTCTCCCTTAGGTTGCCAGACCAAATTTTTTTCCTTTTTAGCCCATACTTTTAACACTGCTTCCAGCAGTGGTTTTTATTGTGTTCTTCTAGCCTGTTTTTCTCTCATATGAAGGGGAAAAAAGAAGTGGCTTGTTAATCAGTTGATTGTTAATCAATAAAATGTTGCAATTGGAGACAGGGTTGCCGTAAAAGGCAAAGCCCTACTACCACCCCCAAAGGTGGTTGCTCAGTCTCGACTAATCCTGTGTAGACCCCAATGTAGCACTTCCTGTACTCTTCCAATTGAAACAGCCGCCTATCAGAATGATAGACATTTTGTTAGCAAATCAGTACAACCCACCACCCTTTTCATTCATCCTTGCTGATTTTGATTTAATCACAAAGGACTTTTTGCGACAATTGCATTAAACCCTGTCTGCCTCAGTCATATGGTATTCTGCTACATTCCATAAAATACCTGTTATCTTTCTCCAGACTAATTAGATGGGAGTCTTTTTTCTCATGTTTTCAGAAGCAGGAGAGACTCCCCTGAGTACTCTATGCCATTTAATTGATCCTGCAAGCCTCAGTGTTGGTAATCAGAGCGTTGTGTGGTCTATGCATGAGGGAGGTTTTCCAAAAAAGTTCCCAACAGCACAATCCTAAGCAGAGTGACTGACACCCTTCAAAGTCTATCGATGTCAATGTAGAGTCTTGATCAAAACGTTCCATCCAGAGAAAATAATTCTAAAAAAGACCACAACATGCTAGTCCTCATGTTTCATCGATGTGTACAAAAATGCATCCATTTTGTGAAGTATCTTGCTCAGAATAGTGCTCCCCATTTGACCTGACTTTTCAAAATGAGACTGGTTATGTCTCATAAATGGTGGTGGAGCTTTGATTCAGGCAGATTATGCTATAGACCAGAGTTTCCCAAACTTTTTGTGTAGTGCTCTGAGCTCGCAGCCGTCGTTCCCCCCCCCCCCGCGCCTTCTCCACAGTCGCGGACCTCAAGGGTAGGGCTTCCCCGGCCTCAGACCACTCAGCCGGGGATTCGGAACTTCCTTCCCCCTCGGAGTCCACCAGGATTCTGAGCTTCACCGGCAGCCCAGTTCTGGCTCTCTCCTCATTGGCCTCTGCCCGCCTCCCTTTCATAGGAGATTCCCCTCTCCCAGCCCCGACGCCGAGCCCATAAGGATAGGGCCCTCGCTTCCGCCCTTGGGCCGAGCGGCATTCTCGGGCTGCATTCCCTCCCCCGCCCTCCCCCCTTCCGCGCCCGCCCGACGCTCAACTGGCTGGCGGGTGAGTTGAGGCCTGGATGCTCCCCCGCCTGCCCAATGCTGCTGGCTCGGCTTCCCGACACTCCTCCGACCTGGGGGTCTCCGCCGGTTCCTTCTCCGGGCCGGTGTCCTGCGGAAGGGAGAGGAGGGGCGGGTAAGCCCGTATTGCGCCGCCCCGTCGGCTCTAGGGTCTTGGCGGTGACGGCGTCTCTCTTTGATGTCCCCGCTTCCCCGTTTGAGTCGGGTGGGGCGGGGATACCCGCAGAAAAGGGGGAAGAGGGGTCCGAGTGACGTCCCGCGATCCCTACCAGAGGGTCCATCGCAGGACATTTTGAGTCATGGAGCTAGGGCTGTCAAAAAAAAAAAAATCGGTACAGTTCGGATTCGGCCAAATTTGGCCCTTGTGGGTTCGGTACGTGCCGAAGTCCGAACTCCCCCACTTCGGATCCGTTCAATTCGGTGGGAATTCAAAGTTCGGAAAAAAAATTCGGCCGAATAAAGCCATTAAAAACACAATCGCGCCTTTCCGCGGCTCTGGGGGGGCATTTTTGGGCTTAGAGGTCCCAAACTTTCAGCAGAGCTTCAAAGGACGTATATTGAAAGACTCCCCAAGTTTTGTAAAGATTGGGTCAGGGGGGGCTGAGATATGGGCCCTGAAAGGGGTCCCCCCACCCTTAATGTGCATCTCTCAGCAGAGCTTGCCGCCCATGCACAAAGCTCCCAGCCCCGACAAACAGCTGATGAGAGCAAGGGCAGGGCAGGTGCTAAGAACTTTGCAAAGCAACACAACTGAAAAGCAACACATTTGCAAACATGCAAAGGGCGGGGCAGGTGTGAAGAATTTTGCAAAACAATACAACTGCAAAGCAACACAAGCACGCAATGCAACACCTTTGCAACAGTGCAAAGCAACACCTGACACCTGGGAGTTTGCATACCATGGAAAGGGACAGAGGCAGCTAGCTATGCATAATGAGCAGGAGGGGGTGGAATTTCTCCTTTTGCATTGGACTTGGGACCAGGCAGATGCATTCTTTAAGTCACCATTTGAAAACCAGTTTTGAGCAAGCATCAAAATAACCTAACTGATCTTATGAATGAGGAAAAACCTGAAGAATAAAAATGAAGCCCCCCCTCAAACCAGGGAGAGAGAGACTGGAGGGGGAACACACACCCCAGGCAGAACCGGCAAAAGCCCCCTTTGGCTTCCCCCCCACCCACAGAAACTGCTCCCTCCCCACACACACACACAGACTCTGCTTTCCCCCCCACACACACACAGAAAAGAAAAATTATAGATTAAAGCCCCCAAAGGGGTCTTATTGTGGCTGTCTTCTGTTCCAGCAGGAGGGGCTGGGAGGCTGGGTAATCCAATATGATTCCATTTGTATCCAATATAAGATCCATATGTATGCATCTCTCGAGGGTGATCCATTCATCCCAATAGGGAAAAGGGGAAAGCCCATATCTCGGGGGGCCCTGACCCAATGTTTACAAAACTTGGGTGGTCTCTTAAAAAGCCTTGTCTGAAGCTCCGCTGAAAGTTTGGGGTCGGCACACCCAAAAATGCGCCCCTTGCAGCCACGGAAAGAGAAAAGGGGGGGAGCCGATATTTCAGCCCCCACTGAACCCATCTTTACAAAACTTGGGTGGTCTCTTAAGAGGGATTGTCTGAAGCTATGATAAAAGTTTGGGGGCTGCACCCCCAAAAAAGCGCCCCCTGCAGCCACGAAAATGGAAAAGGGGGGAAAGGAAAAAGGGGTGGAGCCCATATCTCGGGACCCCCTGACCCAATGTTTACAAAACTTGGGGGGTATCTTAAGAAGCCTTGTCTGATGCTCCGCTGAAAGTTTGGGGTCGGCACACCCAAAAATGCGCCCTCTGCAGCCATGGAAAGAAAAAAGGGGGAGCCCATATCTCGGGACCCCCTGACCCAATGTTTACAAAACTTGGGTGGTCTCTTAAGAAAACTTGTCTGAATATCCCCTGAAAGTTTGGGGTCTGTACTCCAAAAAATGCGCCCCCTGCAGCCACGGAAAGGAGCAAATGTGCACAAGCACCCCCTCACACACACATGAGGATTTCCCTCTCTCTATCTCTTTCCCCAGCCGGCCGCACATCAGCTGATTCCTCCAGTACTCAATCCTGACTGATTGGCCAGAAGAAGACCCAGCTTGGCCACCGATTGGCTGGGGGAGGAGAATGCTGCTTACTGAAGGTTATGCTGCTTACTGACGGCCCCGAATTGGCCGAATTTATTCGCGAACTCCCGAACTCGCTGAATTCGCCCCCCGCCCCCCGGTTGCCTGCCAGTTTTGAGTTCGCTTCCTCCCAAACTAAAAACCACCGAATCAAGGGAAATTCGGCTGATTTTCAGTTCGGGCCGAACCGAATTGACAGCCCTACATGGAGCACTTTTCAGGAGAGAAATTTGTCATGGGGCACTAATTTTCACCTAGCACCTATATACTAAACCGAATGACAATAGTATTTTTCTTTCCAGTCTCTTCATGGAGCACGAGGAGAAGTTTTGAGGAGCACCAAGTGCTCCATGGAGCACAGTTTGGGAACCTCTGTTTTTTATTATAAACATCTTCACTCGAGCTCTCTTTCGTCTCTTTTTTCCCTTTGAGCACATGATTTTTTTTTTCAAGTTGGCAACATGAATTAGATTGAGTTGGATCCTACCAGCTTTTCTGCTGGCATTTGTGGAAAGAAAAGTGATCCCCTCACAGATTCTTGTCTAGGGTTGCTAGCTCCGAGTTGTGGGAAACTCCTAGAGATTTGAGGGTGGAGCCTGGAGAGGGCAGGGTTTGGGGAGAGGAGGGACCTCAGCAGGGTATAATGCCAGAGCCCATCTTCTAAAGCAGCCATTTTTTCAAGGCCAACGGATCACTGTTGTCTGTAGATCCGTTGTAATTCCAGGAGATTTCTAGGCCCCACCTGGAGGTTGTCAACCCTATGTGAATACCATTATTCCTGGCACAGTAGGGGGGGGGGTCAAAGGGGTCCTTCTAACCTCTTGTGCCTGCAGAAAAACTGATAGGATTAAACCCACTGTGCCACGTCTAGGGTTGCCAACCTCCAGGTGGTGGCTGGAGATCTCCTGCTATTACAACCAGGTGGTGGCTGGAGAGCTCCTGCTATTACAACCGATCTCCAGCCAATAGAGATCAGTTGACCTGGAGAAAACGGCCGCTTTGGCAACTGGACTCTATGGCATTGAAGTCCCTCCCCTCCCCAAACCCCAGCCTCCACAGGCTCTGCACCCAAAATCTCCAGGTATTTCCCAACTTAGAGCTGGCAACCCTAGCCACGTCCTTGGACAGTATTTTGCTTAACCTATCACTGTTCCACCAAGAATCTGAAGGTTTCCTTCCTTTTGCATTGCAAAAGGTAAGTTAGGCTTACCATCAGGTGAGTAAGGCTGATAGACAGCGACTGGCCCAAGGTCACAAGCAAGTTTCTTGGCTGCATATGGACTAGATTCCAGCTCTAGCCAGTCCTAATCTGAAACTGACACCTGCCAGTGGGTTTCCTGAAGGACATTTACTTCTTCAACAAAGCATCCCTTCTCCAAAGCCAATCCTGCCTTTATTCTACCTCACTGGAGCAGGAGGTGCTTCAGGAGAATCTAGGAGGTATCATCTTTGTGTCTCCAGGGAGCATCTATTGAGAAACGTCTGCTTTCATTTTAGGGGATGCTTGCCTTGTGATCTCCCATCATTCTGTGACTGGTCCAGCACTCCATGGTAGCCATTTTGTGAGTGGTCCGGACCCCAGTAATCCATGGCAAGCTTTTTGTGTTTTTTTGTGTGTGTGTTTGTTACAAATAAGTTTTATTTTTTCCAGAAGAATTTGTGACTGGCCCCAGCATCCCTGACAGTCATTCTGTGGTGGCAACCACTCCCCATTTTCAACATTTCAAAAGGGACCATGGGATCTACATAGGCTTCCCAGGTCCCTCTTTGCCACCAACGAGAGGTTTTTTGGGTGGAGTCTGAAAAGGGTGGGGTTTGGGAAGGGGAGGGACTTCAATGCCATAGAGTCCAATTGCCAAAGCGGCCATTTTCTCCAGGTGAACTGATCTCTATCGGCTGGAGATCAGTTGTAATGGCAGGAGATCTCCAGCTATTACCTGGAGGTTTGGAAATCAGTACAGGAGCGAAAATAATTAAAACAAAGTGCAATTTTTTATAAGCTACTACATGAATATAAATACAACACAAGACAAAGTGTACAAAAAAGACCTACAAAAGCCATCTATAAGTATTCATATATACAATAACAGTAATGTTTTCAAATCTTTCAAAGTTGTCTCAGATATGAGTACAAATTCTTCTTTTTGAAGGCAATTATCATGTAGTAAGATAGAAGCCACCAATTTATGGAGGAAATAAGTTGGTGGCTTCTATCTTACTACATGATAATTGCCTTCAAAAAGAAGAATTTGTACTCATATCTGAGTTGTCTTTATATTCATGTAGTAGCTTATAAAAACATTTTTTGCACTTTGTTTAAATTATTTTCGCTCCTGTACTGATTTCCAAATCTCCAGATACGTGTGCAGTGGTATCTTTGTTTCTCCCATTACCTGGAGGTTAGCAACCCTAGCTCTACAAAATTGGGGATTCCTGATCTAAGCACTAGCTCTGTCTTATTAAAATAAAAAGACAATCATTTTGAGAAGATATGCTTTAAGAGCAATAGCAAGTTTTGTGAAGGTTAGTGCTTAGCTTTTCCTAGGGCATTCCATGTGTTGAAAAGTGCTTCACAAACATTACCTCGGTAATTGAATTGCTTTAAGTATTAATAAACTGCTCTCCCATTTTATATTTGTCCAAGGGAGCTCACCCTGATAGCATCCCTATGAAGTTATGATCCAGCGTAGTAGAAACAAACGGCCAGGTGTGTCATTCAGTGACTTTCTGTGAAGGTTGTGGCGCCTTTTCAAATAAATAGGCAGGCATCGCCCACATTTTCAGACCACGTAATAATTATGCCGCAGGAGAACCTCTGGGCAACTCACTGGCTCGACACACCGAGCAGCTAGTGTTATAAACAACTAAATGGGCCTGTATGTTATGTATCCATGCCAGAGGCAAAACTCCCTTTACTTCCAAAAACAGGACTAACTGTAATTGGCAACACTGCTACAGTTATTACAAGGTATTAAGATGCTGTTAAAATAGATTTTTTTTGACAATTTAACCTTGAACATGGGCAACGGGAAGCATTTTAACTATGCTGGGAAACAGGCCTTCCCATGCACTCAAATCTCTTTGCTTCCCCCCGCTGAAGTTTGCTTCTGATAGAATAGAGAGACGGTGCTCTGGATCATCCTTCCTTTGTTAGCTCATCCCTGTTTCCTAACTAGCTGATATTTGACAACATTACCCAACCAAGGATCGTGGAACCTTAAACACACACATACACACTAGGGCTCCCAACCTCCAGGTACTAGCTGGAGATCTTCTGCTATTGAAAGAGATTTGTTCACCTGGAGAAAAGGGCCGCTTTGGCAGCTGGACTCTATGGCATTGAAGACCCTCCCAAAACCCCACCCTCGTCAGGCTGCACCCCAAAAACCTCCCACCGGTGGCAAAAAAGGGACCTGGCAACCCTAACACACCCACACACACTCAACTTCTCTCTCTTCTTGAGTAAAAAATAAATTTAGTAAAATGGATCAAACATTCTACTCAGATGAAGGAGAAATACCTTCTTCCAACATGGGGGGGGTGAATCTCTTGCTTGGAATCCAATAGCTTTGCCCCCCTCTCACTTGCTGTTCCACCGGTATTAACAGCCCTGCATTCGTAGGGTTGCCAGGTCCCTCTGTGCCACCAGCAGGAGGGGTTTGGGGCAGAGCTTGAGGAGGGCGGCGTTTGGGGAGGGGAGGGACTTCGATGCCATAGAGTCCAATAGCCAAAGCGGCCATTTTCTCCAGATGAACTGATGTCTATCGGCTGGAGATCAGTTGTAATAGCAGGAGATCTCCAGCTAGTACCTGGAAGTTGGCCGCCCTAAATAACGTAATAAACTGAAGCTGATTGTGTGAGAACTAGAGACTAGGAAAGCCAGCCACACGCCACTTTTCATCTTGCACAGAATTCATAGCTCTGATTTTATTTTATTTTTTACCTCTGCCAGCACACATTTCTGTGAACTCTCCTTCCCCTTGGCGATCATGACACGCTTCATTGCCTGGGCTGCAGACCGGTCACCACCTCCCCTTCTGTGCGTGGCGACATTAAAATCTTTACGCAAATATGACTGTGTCATAAGCCTGGCACAAAATATGTGGAAATGTAGAAATGCCCAGGCCAAGGATGCTTCCCAGCTGGGCTTGGCTGCTGTTGTTGTTGTAAGCAAACAATCTATGGATTCAATTTGTATTCTTCAGCTGTTTCTAGGAGAGGCATTCATGCTGCCTGCCCGCATGCATGCCTTGAATCAGCCTTAAGCAAGGTCTTACAGATCGCTTTTTATCGCAGCACATTTAAGAGGGATGGTGCAGCTAGGACAAACAAGACGGATAAAGGCAAATGTGATCGCCTGTATCCTACCGCTCCACTAAGCAAAGTTTGGCACTTTCCTCTGGCTTAGGAAACCTTACTCTGATGGAAGTGGTTCTTTCAAGTCATATAGAACTCTTCTTAAAGCCAAGCTGCTCCGTACTAAATAAATACTGTATCCTGCCACTCCACTGAGTAAAGATTGTAGCCTTCCTCCAGCCTAAGGAGACTCCCTCCAGTTTAAGTAACTTTTCCTCTGGCCTTAAGAGCCACTAAGTTTGGAAGAAGATTTCACAAGCTGCAGCAAGCTCCTCCAACCTATGACACGGTACCACCCAACACATTTTGTCCCAACAGGAACTCTCGGGTTCATATGAATCTATAGATAGCAATGCTAATGGTGAATGCTCAGTTTGGAACTGTGCTTGGCAAGCTGAGCTGTTTTTAAAACCTTAAAAACCAACCTTTTGTTAACCTGATTCTGAATTTCAAATCTATCACACTCCCTTAGATGTGGATGCCCCAACATCTGTCTAGCCAGCTGGTGAACATACATTTGTAGTCTCTTACAGAGCATTCCTGACCTTCGAGGGTAAAAGCCCTTAGGAGGCCAGGAAGGGGCAGATCCGGCGTTGGGGGCCCCCGTGCCGGCATCCAGGCTACTTACACTGGCGTTAGTGGCCCCAACACCGGCGGGGAGGCCCGGATGCCAGTCTTTGGGCGTTGCTGCGGCAGCGCCACCTTGGGATGTCGGCGGGGCCTTCCGCCAGCATTCCACTGGCATAAAGGCCAGCACCAGCATTTCGGGGGCATTCCCAGGGTGGGCCGGGGAAGGAGCTGCTGTTAGGCAGCCTCCTATCCCCTTTTGCCCTGGGTATGCCAGCGGAGAGATTTTCAGTGGGGAGAAAATCCCCATTTTAAGAGAAAAAAACCTTTCAAAGGCTTTTTTTGAGCTGCTGGCAGCCGTGGAATAGCTTAGGAGGCACCACGGTAGCGCCTCCTCCCCGCTATTCCCAGCCACCGGCAGCTCAGGAATGTGCTGTTATACTGAGTCCAACATAAGAAAAGCGATACTGGATCAGACCAAGGTCCATCAAGTCCATCAGTCTGTTCACACAGTGGCCAACCAGGTGCCTCCAGCAAGACCACAGACAAGACGACTGCAGCAGCACCATCCTTCCTGTGTTCCATAGCACCCAATATAATAGGCGTGCTCCTCTGATCCTGGAGAGAATAGTTATGCATCATAACTAGTAGCCATGAATAGCCCTCTCCTCCATGAACATGTCCATTCCCCTCTTAAAGCCTTCCAAGTTGGCAGCCATCACCACATCCTGGGGTTGGAGTGCCACAATTTAACTATGCGTTGTGTGAAGAAACTGCTCCATCGAGTTCACTATTGTCTACTCTGACTGGCAGCAGCTCTCCAGGGTCTCAGGTCAAGACCTTTCACATCCCTTGCTACTTGATACTTTCAACTGGTGATGCCAGGGATTGAACCTGGGGCATGCTCATCAGCGTGCAAATCAGATGCTCTATCACTGAGCCATTGCTCCATCACAATAGAGAAATGTATTGGGGAGTCAGGATGAAAGCTATATAACCTTTGCATAAGCGCCAACAGTTCGTAATGCAAAACACAATTATTGTCTCATTACACCATCTTTTCTTTTAAGTAAGTTAATCAGCTATATTTAATATGAGCCCTGACACATAATATCCACTTTTATTTATTATTTTTTAAAAAATAAGGAGCTAACTCCCTTGAGTGAATCACTTTGCTTTCTACTTAGGTGACAATTGAGGTTCACATCTGATGCCTGCGAAATACTGAACAGGTCTCATCAAATGCCAGGTTTCTATTTTTGTCACAAAGTAGCCCTGAAATGGGAATAGATTTGGTGTGTTATCAGTTGTTGAAGGGAATGTAATGGGAGAAGGTGGAAATGCTCTATTTCAGTCATGCTGCCACAGTATCTGGCAATAAATCCAGTGAAATCAAGATTGCCATAATAAGTGGAAGAGAGTGCTCTAAATCCTTCAGCCAGGAATCGAGCTAATTCACAATAAACTTAATTTATCCTTTGATTACCTAACCGATCCGTGCTGTCCAGATGACCACACAGATGGCCAAAACATTGAGTCCTCTTTGGACACACATTAAAAAGCAACTTGGATAAATCCAGTTCCTAATCTTCCTTGTAGCGCTGGCTCTCATGAACAGTTGGAGAAGGTCA
Organism: Euleptes europaea; assembly: GCF_029931775.1. Classification (NCBI taxonomy): domain Eukaryota; kingdom Metazoa; phylum Chordata; class Lepidosauria; order Squamata; family Sphaerodactylidae; genus Euleptes; species Euleptes europaea. The sequence continues at coordinate 14,548,790 of NC_079323.1, forward strand.
TTTCTCCAATTTAAAACACACACACCCTGGAAAACTGTTTTATGTTTTTTTTTCTTCCAAGCAATTAAACTTCTCGAGTTAAAATTCATTGTGTCTCTGCTTTTAAATATCGAATTAGCAAAATGGCCAACATTATAATGGGGCAGGAGGGATGTGAATGCAGGGGAGGTTATATGTTGCAGTTTGCAAGAGCAGTGGGCTTATGTTTGTAATGTATCACTGTGTGTTCTGAAAACACTCAAATTTATCTCCGTTGACACTATCCAGACTCAGGGATAGAAGACATGCCTATGACCAAAGGCAACCCTTTTTCACTTTTTCAATGCCTGTTCATCCCTCTCTTGGCAGCTACTCTGGTACTAGAGCTGTCAACGCTGGGTTTGGAAATTTCTAGAGATCGGGGATGAGCCTGGAGTGGGTGTGGAGTTCAGGGCAGGATCTCAGCTGTTTACCCTCCAGAGCTGCTGTAGTCTCCAGGAGAACTGATCACTGAGGTTTGGAGATCAGATGTAATTCCAGGAGATTTCCAGGCCCCAAATGGAAGTTGGCAACCTTATCTGGTGCCATTTAAAAAAAACCGAAACAAAAGCTGTGTCTAATTCTGCTGCTGAAGCTTCCCTCTGTGGTAGGGTTGCCAGCTCCGGCTTGGGAAATACCTGGAGATTTTTTGGGCAGAGCCTGAGGAGGGTGGGGTTTGGGGAGGGGAGGGACTTCGATGCCATAGAGTCTAGTTGCCAAAGCGGCCATTTTTTCCACATGAGCTGATCTCTATCGGCTGGAGATCAGTTGTAATAGCAGGAGATCTCCAGCTAGTACCTGGAGGTTGGCAACCCTACTCTGTGGGACCACCAACTGTAGAAAGTGGTGAACTGACTGACTAATATGAACATACAAACAGATCTACATCTATCCATCAATAGATTTTTTAAAAATAACAGAACTGTTAAAACTCACTGTTAGATGGCTTTAGAAACACTGAACCAGATGTAGGAGGAGGCCAGACGGGGTGACAGGGAGGAAGTAACTCTGCCACATGGAACTCTTTCAGGTTAGATAATCGAAGCAAAAAGGATTAAAACTGCATTTACGGGGAGTAGACTGTATGTTGCAAAATATGCAATATAAATATAATCATATTTCTTCTTCCTATGCAACTTGGTCCTATGCATGTTTAGTCAAAAGAAAGTCCCAAAACATTGAATGGGCCTTTCCAGGCTTACCAGGTCCCTCCTGCCCTTTGGCGGGAGGTTTTTAGGGTGGAGGTGAGGTGGGATCGCATGCGCATGGCCACGCCGATGCGATTATATCACTTCCAATTTACAACTGGAAGTGCTGCATCAAGAGGCTTTTTCCACTCAAACTCCCAGTTTGAGTGGTAAACAGCCTTTTGTGATGCATTTTACAACCCAGTTTGAGTGGAAAAGGCCTCTTGTGATGCAGCACTTCCGGTTGTAAACCGGAAGTGACACACCATTGCAGGCAGGCACGCTGGCAGGCATTGCTAGCCAACCCTCAGTTGGTCGGCGGGCAGCCAGGTGGATTGGCAGGGATTTGCCCACCACCACCTGGCACTTTGCAACCCTAGGCCTTACCAATAGGTATGGGAAGGGCCCTTTCAATACATATGGGGAGTAGCTGCTTGGGAGGATTTCCAACAATGTATTATTGCTGCCCTGGAAAAATGGCCGCAGAAGTGAAAAAGTCCCATACTTTGTCCTCATTTTCCTTTCCTGTTGCGAAAGGGTGCTGACAGAGGCCGAGACGAACAGGCAGAAATCAATACAGTTCATAACATGAAAAATGGCTCTTTTTTAAATGGGAAAAAAATATCTTCTTCATAGCGGAGTGCAAGCAAGAACCAAGGACATCATACAAGACTAACAAGAGCCCCCGACATCTGTTTACGTGATATACTACCAGTAGAAATTCATGCAGCAGACCCTTGGCAGCCGATTGGCTTCTACTGCTGCAACAGAGAAGGTCGTGGTTCAATGGTAGAGCATCTGTCTGGCACACAGAAGGTGCCAGGTTCTACTCCTGGCATCTCCATTGAAAAGCATCCAATATGAGGTGATGTGAAAGACTTTGTTCGAGATCCTGGAGAGCCACTGCCAGTCAGAGTAAACAATAATGACCTTGATGGACCAATGGCATGATTCTACAGAAAGTAGATTCATGAGGACAGTGTGAAGGGGAACACAACTCCCTTACCAATAGGTTCCTGCTTGCCACTGGCGGGAGCTTCATTGTGGTGGGGCTAGAGGGGGGGTGATTGGCGCAATAGGGTTGCCAGCTTGAGGTTGGGAAATACCTGGAGATTTTTGGGGGGGAGCCTGAGGAGGGCAGGGCTTGGGAGGGGAGGAACTTCAATGCCATAGAGTCCAATTGCCAACGCGGCCATTTTCTCCAGGTGAACTGATCTCTGTTGGCTGGAGATCAGTTGTAATAGCAGGAGATCTCCACCTAGTACCTGGAGGTTGGCAACCCTATCTGGTAACCTTAGCTTTAGCACATTCCTCCAAAAACTGTATGGCAACCCTAGTTACCAAAATGCATTGTGCAGCAGACGATGCCACAGAACCTTCCAACTGTGCAGCTGCTGAATGAGTCGGAATGCCTGATAAGGTCCATGGTATCAGCAGCCTGTGTTGGTTGATGATACCTACACAGAAGTTACACACTTGCCCAGTAGTAGCTGTCATGTCTTTACAGATAGGTTTTGTGGTGCCCACCAATGTTACCTTTTACACATGCTGAATAATGCACTTTCAAGCTTCTTTCTTTCGATTTTTTTAAAATGACCGCATTTGTAATTAAAACAGTTACGCCAAAGGAGAAAGAGAGAGAGAGTTGTAACAATTACAATATAATGAACAACATGTGGTAAAAGATAATGGCAATTATAAGCAATATATAGTAAGATAATGTAAACCATTAAACAATAATTATCCTAATATTTTTAACATAGCATAAATCATGAGATCCTTTGTTTGGTGATTAGTAAACACAATACTTATATTAACCAGTATTTTAAAAGGAGTTATATTTTATAAAGTAATTATTTCAAGCAACTTTTGATGCACTTCAGTGATCATTTGCAACTGGACGGCGCCGTTTCACACAGTATAATTCAGTTGCAAAGTGGATTGAAAGTGCATTATTCAGCCCCCTCCATTTGGAGATGCTCAGCAGAAGCTGATAGCCCATCTGTGAGCCTTCACGGAGGTGGGGGGGTTGATCCCACATAGTATTCGGTTCAAACAATGTGTGAAGGGAAGACGCAACGCTGTGTCTTGATTGAAGAGATCTCCCTCTCCATCAAGAGACCTCCCAGTTTTATTAAGACATCAGACAATGGATACCAAAGTTAATGAACTCAAGACAATGAGGTATTCTCTTCTTACAACAAAGTTTCCAGGAATTCATTCATCAGGTAAAAGGATTAGCTTTGGCTAGCACTAATTATAGACAGCAGAGTTTAGGCAAACATTCTATCTAGTAAATAAAGGTTTTAGCTAATGATGTACAGCACCACGGAGGTTTACGTGACAAGGTCCGAAAAGTGGGCTTTGGCAGGGATCCTTGAAGAGGTGAGGTGCAGAAGACCGTTGTAAGCAATGTCTTAGTGCCAAGGGCCTGCCCAGCTGACACACAAAATACCCACAAGAATCGCTACAAATGTGGCATATTCTTATTCCACCCTTTATCTGAGAAGAACACAGAGAACATGGTGTATGTTACGGGGGGAGGGGGGGGGAAATAGCAGGTCTCTGCAACCAAGCATGGAAATTAAAATAAATGAAAAAATGCATTATTTATACATCCCTAACTTTAGTCTCCAGGTTATACTTTGAGGTTGCATTTACATTTTAAAGCATGGAAATGTAACTTGAGAACTAGTTAGCAAGTCTGTCCTTGAATGAAAATCTTTACACCTGTGAAACTGGATTAGTGCATATTCAAAGTATCTGGGACAAGAAAGACTGCTCTGTGGAGGAGGGCAGGAGAAAATCAACTAGCTGCTACACTGGCCATCTACCACCTTCAAGATTGGAGTGCTTGCAGAGTTACACCTAGGGTTGCCAAACTCCAGGTAGTAGCTGGAGATCTGCTACTACAACTGATATCCAGGCAATTGAAATCAGTTCACCTGGAGAAAATGGCCGCTTTGGCAATTGGACTCTGTGGCATTGAAGTCCCTCCCCTCTCCAAACCCCACCCTCCTCAGACTCCACCTCAAAAATCTCCAGGTATTTCCCAGCCTGGAGCTGGCAACCCTAGTTACAACTGATCTCAAGACTACAGAGATCCATTCTCCTGGAGAAAATAGCATCTTTGGAGGAAGGATACTAGATGGCATCCCTTTGGGAAGGGGCTGAGGCTCAGCGGTAGAGCATCTGCTTGGCATGCAGAAGGTCCCAGGTTTAATCTCTGGCATCTCCAGTTAAAGGGACTAGGCATGTAGGTGATGTGAAAGACCCCTGCCTGAGACCCTGGAGAGTCGGTGCTGGTCTGAGTAGACAATACTGACTTTGATGGACCAAAGGTCTGATTCAGTAAAAGGCAGCTCCATGTGATCCCTGCTGACCTCCCTCCTTTCTCCAGGCACTGCCCCCAAATCTCCAGGAATTTCCTTAACTAGAGTGGGCAATAAGGTTGCCAACCTCCAGGTGGCACCTGGATATCTCCCTCTATTACAATTGATAGCCAGATGACCAAGATCAGTTACCCTAGAAAAAATGGCTGCTTTGGAGGATATACTTCCTGGCATTATACCCTGCTGAGGTTTGTCCCATCCCCAAACCCCACCCTCCCCAGGCCCCACCCCCAAAATCTCCAGGTATTTATCAACCCAGAGCTGGCAACCCTAGTTGGCAACTGTACACCCAATTCTAGAATCCATTTTACAAATTCTCCTACTTAATCCAGATTCAAATGTGAGACGGTATAGAAGAAATTTTCTGAAAAAGGAAGGAATGAAGCAGGCAAAATCCTCTTACCACTTGCCTGATTGTTTTGCCATGTATCTGGGAAGTGAGATAAACATCCTAGAAGTCAAGAAACCGTTTGGGTAGTAGCCTGGATCTGATAAAGACAAGGCGGAAGGAATTGACAGAAAATGTAAGCAACTTGAAAGAAGGAAAGCTGTAACGGGAATAAAGCGCTTGGCAACAAAAACGCCACATTCTGTTAGTGATACGATGCGGAAATGGAAAGAGAGAGCCCGTTAAGAGAGCCCAGCAAAGAGAAAAATGCCACATCAAATATGTACAACTAACACATTTCTGAAAAGTAAGATCAGTGAATTAGTAGGGGGAAATATCACTAAGAAGGATCACTAAGAGAGGGGAAAAGGGACTCCGTTTTCAGATGCTAGGAAGCCAAAAAAGAAAGAACTAACTGCATTTGATGGTCCTTCTAAACCTCTTGATATCATAAAGCTGGGCTTTTATGTTGCGGCGGGGGGGGGGGGGACCCAGTAACTATGTCCTACTGATTAAAAGGAGTGTTGCTTTTAAACACTTGTCTTTTATAATTACCTTTGCCACTTTCTGATCAACTTCAAAGCGCAGCTTCAAGGGAACCTACTGTTGCTGCCACCATTAAGTGCTTAGATGGAATTTGTCAACGGCTGTCGGCTCCGGAAAATGCTTTCGACTGTGATGGGCACGGCCTGACGGCTGTGCTAAGACGATAAGTGGACCTAAGAGCAAAGGCTCCTCCTCCGTACACATGGAAATGGGATTTCAAAACAGGTTTCTTTTCCACCTTATTTTTTCCTTTTTCATAGGGTTGCCAACCTCCAGGTAGTAGCTGCAGATCTCCCACTATAACAACTGATCTCCAGCCGATAGAGATCAGTTCACCTGGAGAAAATGGCCACTTTGGCAATTGGACTCTATGGCATTGAAGTCCCTCCCCAAACCTCACCCTCCTCAGGCTCTGCCCCCAAAACCTCCCATCGATGGCGAAGAGGGACCTCGCAACCTTACTCTTTCATTTCTTGAGGAAAGGTTGAAGGAGCTGGGTATGTTTAACCTGAAGAGGAGAAGACTGAGAGAGGAATATGATAACCGTCTTCAAGTACTTGAAGGGCTCTCATATAGAGGATGGTGCTGAGTTGTTTTCTGCTACTCCAGAAGGTCGGACCAGAACCAACGGGTTGAAATTAAATCAAAAGAGTTTCCGTCTAGACATTAGGAAGAATTTTCTAACAGAGCGGTTCCTCAGTGGAACAGGCTTCCTCGGGAGGTGGTAAACTCTCCTTCCCTGGTTTTTAAGATTTTACTGTGTGAACTGGCACAATCCACTTGGAAACGATCGTTAAGGTGCACTGAAAGTGGATTGAAAGTGCATTATTTGGGCTGTGTGAAAGTGCCCCAAGAGTCTATGATACTGCCGAGAGGGGGGCACTGATAAAAGGATCTTTTGCATAGGGCAAGCTTGTGTGGTGAGGCTCTCCTCCAGCGCACCAAATTTCCCCATTAAGAGAGAATCAAACATGAACATAGATTAAGAGACATATACGTATGTAAGTGCCATCAAGTCGCCACCAACTTTGTGGTGACCCCCAGGGCCAGATCTTGGGGGAGGGGTCTGGGGGAGCAAGCACCCCGGGTGCAAGGAGGAGGGTGCCAGCACGGGCATGGAGAAGAGGAGTGCAGCTGCCGCCGCACTATTTAAGGAGACACTGGGCGAAAACGTATGGTCGCTTTAGCCTCCTTTATTCCCTGTTTCAGCCAGGATTCAGCCAGGATCGAACGCACGTTTGGCGAAACGCATGCGTTCGATCCTGGCTGAATCCTGGCTGAAACAGGGAATAAAGGAGGCTAAAGCAACCATGCGTTTTCACCCACTGTGTCTGGCTTTGTAAATCATACAGTGTGCCACATGTGTTTTTCTAATCTATCAGTCACACAAAATGGTATGTGCAGACCCCACTAGTAGTGATTTTGCAATCCTTACAAGAAAGGTTTAAAACAAAATCATGGCCATGCCTGTTTTCTCCTCTTCTGAGCACTGCATATGCTCGTACTGATGACTCATTCACAATCCACAATGATAATTATTTCAAATGTATTTTTGTCCACGTAGTTGGCAGTATTTGTCACCATGTGGGCAGCCAGCTGTTAGCTGCAGTTGATGCATGCTCAGAATTTACTGGATCGCTGGGAGTGATGGGGAGGGGACTGTAGCTTTCTTGACTTACTGATTTGGGAAGCCCTAAAATTACAATGCCTCTCAGTACTGGCAGGAAGTCATTCTGGGGGAGACCGGGAAGAGCAATTCACAAAAAAGACAGGCCCTAGTGGAGCCATTTCCTGTGGCAGGTTGAGATGCTCTAGGAACATTCACAAATCTCTATGGTCTTTCCCATAGAGCTAGGAGGGATTCCTAGACTGTTGCAGGGTCTGTGACATCACTTATGAGTGCTTGCCCCCAAGTGATATCATGGCATGAGCACCACTCCTGCTCCCCAGGTTCTACCCCCCCCAATTAGAAAGGAAAGGCTTGTGTTTGCTGAGGGAGAGAACTGGCAGAAAGGGGCAGCCAAGTATGCACACACACCTTTTGTCAATGCTGTGAATGTACACAAATGCACACTTATTTTACTTCACTTATTTATTGTTGCCTCTTTCACAGAAAAGCCAGGTGGCTTGAGCATTTATTGAAGGTTCAGCAGATAGGGTTGCCAGGTCCCTCTTCGCCACTACCGGGAGGTTTTTGGTGTGGAGCCTGAGGGGGGTGGGGTTTGTTTTGTGGAGGGGAGGGACTTCAATGCCATAGAGTCCAATTGCCAAAGCAACCATTTTCTCCAGGTGAACTCATCTCTATCTGCTGGAGATCAGTTGTAACAGCAGGAGATCTCCAGCTAGTACTTGAAGGTTGGCAACCCTATCAGCAGAGATGCCTGTAAAAGTGCAAGCAGTCCCATGTTGAGCCGCACTTGCTAGAAGTCCAAATGAGTTCAACATCAATCACAGAGTGCATAGCACTCTAAAAGCGTATTATTGGGCTCCAGTTCTAAAAACACCATTAGCATTCTTAGAGCTCAAAGAGCCAGTTAGTAGTAATTAATAATACTACAGCAGGTACAACAGCAGAGGAAGAAATGCAAAGCAATTCAGTGTGTGAGCTACCACACAGAAAGCTGGCCTGGCACCCTCACTTGGCTTTTGTGGATTGCCCTTCCCTTGGACTGAAGACTGGATTAACAGCTGCTTGAGCAGGTGACCTTGATAGATTCATTATGTGCGTTGCCGAAATGTTGGTGCTCGAAGCCGCTGGCTTCCTTCCCTCCTCGAAAATGAAAAGCTCGGATGTTCTCAAACAGAGCCAGCTTGGAGTTTCCAAACCCAGGTCTATCATGAACACATGCCTTGTCATCTGTGACACTCAGAAATGGCGTTCCTGGGCTGGCTTCCAGATTGCCTTAGTCAGTACCAAGGGGCTGCAGCTTTGTTAGAAATAAGGCAGCACTTCTTTCCATTTAGGAGGGGGAAACCTTATTTCTTATTTCTCTCAATGAATGTGCGTATTTCAGATGAGTAGGGCTGCCAACCTCCAGGTACTAGCTGGAGATCTGCTATTACAACTGATCTCCAGACAATAGAAATGGCTGCTTTGGCAATTGGACTTTAGGGCAAAATATTGTCGAAGGCTTTCACGGTCAGAGTTCATTGGTTCTTGTAGGTTATCCGGGCTGTGTAACCGTGGTCTTGGAATTTTCTTTCCTGACGTTTCGCCAGCAACTGTGGCAGGCATCTTCAGAGTATCTGAAGATGCCTGCCACAGTTGCTGGCGAAACGTCAGGAAAGAAAATTCCAAGACCACGGTTACACAGTCCGGATAACCTACAAGAACCAATGGACTTTAGGGCATTGAAGTCCCTCCCCAAACCCTGCCCTCCTCAGGCTCTGCCCCAAAAACCTCCTGCCACTGGAGAAGACAGATCTGGCAACCCTCAGATCAGACTCCTTGAAGATGCTGTGGCACAGTGAGAGAGAACATGCATTGCATTTGGAAAGTCTCTCAGACTCAAACTCAGTCTTTGGCACCTGTTGTTAAAGGATCTCAGGGTCCAAACAAGACGAGACAAGAAAAAGCCATGTGGTTGGATGCTGCCAGTTTTTTCTCTCATGCCCGTCATTCCTCTCCCTTCTTCAGCCCCTAGTTAACTTCAGTGGTTAAGAGTGGAGGATGCAAATCTGGAGAACCGGGTTTGAATCCCTACTCCTCCACATGAAGCCTGCTGGGTGACATTGGGCTAGTCACAGTTCTCTCATAACTCTCTCAGCCCCACCTATCTCACAAGGTGTCTGTTGTGGGGAGGGGAAAGGAAGGAATTTATAAGCTGCTTTGAGACTCCTTGAAAAAGTAGAGAAAAGCAGGTTATAAAAACCAATTCCTACTCCTCTACTCCTCCTCCTCCTTCTTCTTGCAGACCCCATCTTTCTCAGCATGGCCTTTTGGTGTGGCCAAAGAAGACCCTTCCTTCCTTTTCCACCAGGGGAAAAGTTGGGTTGATCCACATTTAGGATCTCGAAGGTGGTTGCTTTGAAGATCTGGGAAGATTGTGATGCTCCCCACGGGATTTAAAATGCCCATCTAGTTAACAGTGTGAAGAGTGAAAATATGTGATTGGAACATTCTCTGGATTATACGAAAATGCCATAGCAAACTGTTGATATGTTGGTTAGGTATGGAAGGGATGGTTTGAGCGGTGGGGGGGGGAAATAAACCAGTGACAGTATGGGAGGAACAGTGCTTTGCATGTTCAGAGTGATTGGTTGAGGACCAGAGGGGCGGTCTGTCTCTGTGAGTGTGAAGAGTCTGGGTCAGCATGTGTGCAGTCTCTGTAAGCCCTGTGCATATAGGCATAAAATATGGGTTGGGCGCTGAAGGGCTCGAGCCCCCCCGGGCAACCAGTGCCCAAATGAGGGGCTCAGTTCCAATGGTAGCTGAAGCACACTCCTGTCCTACCTTCCTGTTGTATCATATTACAATTTCCATGATTCTTTTAGGCTTTGTTCCTGTTTGCTAGTAGGAGCAGCAGAAGGGGTAATAGGGGATTAGGATTATGTTTGATTTTACTGTAATTTTAAAAATGTAAATAAACAGTTTGCATTGTTAATTAAATGTTAAAGTTGTATTTCAGCTGTCTGAAGATAATGTGTTGAAGCCCCCCTAAATTTCTGGGAAGCCCCTCCCTAAATCCCCCATAGCCCTGCCTCCATAGATAGTGGCAACGGAGGCCCCTCCCTGTGATGTCACTGGCAATAGAAATGCCTCTGGCCCAGCCCCAACCCCCCTGGAAAATTGGAAAGTCTACGCCCCTGCCTGTGCAGATGGCCCATCCATGCATTGACTCGCCAAGGGAACCAAGAGCGCTGGCCCCAACCCCTGCCTCCATGCAGTCGCCCAGTTTTCTGCTTTCTGAATGTAGGTCATCATGGGGAGGGGGCATGCATGTGGGTGCTCCTTCCACGTTTGTGCACCGTGCAGATGAGTGGGCGATCACGCGGAGGTGGTGGGTAGGACAGTGCAATCTCCCCTGCTCTCTCTCCCCACACGGTGAGTCAGTATGTCAGCACACATCAAGAGTCTGTCAGAAACGGAGGGTGTCTGAACATCTTCTGAATTTATTAGCTAATTGCTGCATCAGATCGTTACCTTCCACTTTATTCCTAAATTTTCTTCTTATGCGCGTCTTGTCAAATACAATTGGATTGAATCATAAAGAAGTTTCCTCACGATTACTGAGGATAGCATACGGAATAGGGTTGCCAGCTCCAGGTTGGGAAATACCTGGAGATTTTGCGGGCGGAGCCTGAGGAGGGCGGGGCTTGGGGAGGGGAGGGGCTTCGATACCATAGAATCCAATTGTGAGAGCTGCCATTTTCCCCAGGGAAACGGATCTCTGTCACCTGGAGGTCAGTTGTATTAGCAGGAGATCTCCAGCCACCAACTGGAGGTTTGCCACCCTAATATGGAAGGTGGCAGTGATGCTAACTGTTACAGGTTTAAAGAGATAGAAGCCGGGGGGGTGGGGGTGGCATAAAGAGGTCAACACCCTGAAGTGCCTATAAGCAAGATCCAGGAGAGGGAGACTGGGAAAATAACTGGAGGAGGGGAATAGTGTCCAGTACCCAATCGGTGACAGGCTGTAGGCTGCCTGTAGTCAGCTGGGGTGGGAACCTTCTGAAATAAGGAAGGATTTCTTGCACAGGGAGTGGTGAAAGAAAGAAAACCTTATCCTGGGCTGTGATGGGGAAAGGAAAGGTTTGGCCACAATGATAAGACTAGGGTTACCAACCTTCAGGTACTAGCTGGATATCTCCCGCTAGCCCTACGGAAATCAGTTGGGAGTTTCAGCTAGGTACGCTCAGAATTGTTGTCACCTGAAAATGGGGTTGCCAGCTCCTGGTTGGGAAATATCTGGAGATTTTGGGGGCAGATCCTGAGGAGGGCGGGGTTTGGGGCGGGGCGGGACTTAGAGTCCAATTGCCAGAGAGTCCAATTGCCAAAGCTGCCATTTCCTCCAGAGGAACTGATCTCTTATCGGCTGGAGAGCGGTTGTAATTGCAGGAGATCTCCAGCTAGTACCTGGAGGTTGGCAACCCTACCTGAAAATCATAACTCTGGGTTGTGAATTCACATTTGAAACAGCCCTTGAAAGTACAATTTATTTGATTGGTGCTGAAGGCTACTAAGTCTATCTAGCTATACTTCGGATAGGGACTACAACTTAAGGTCTAGATATGTTAGAGGGCGGGGTAGCTCTCGCCCTTTTCGGAGACGAGGGGGCGGAAGGGAAAGGAGATAGTAGTCAATTTATCAAACTATCAACTTAGCCCACAAGAACTGAAAATATTACAATATGGTTTGGGTTTTGTCCCCACACCCCTCTACTCCCCTTTACAAACAAAGATTGACATGTTTAAATTGATACGTACATTAAAGCTCAAAGAGAAATTTGGTTGTGACAATGCAGAGTCTCCCATGATAAGGTTTAAACCCAAATCCAAATTTAACCCTTCTTCCTCTAACCATTTCATTGCAACCTTTCAGGAAGTAATAAGTCGTGACATTGCCATTTTAGAACGGCAAAAAATGCACAGAAGAAATAACATCTCAAAGGAAGATTGGGAGACACTTTGTAAATTAGCCAAACGCCCTGACATAGTAATTAAACAAGCGGATAAGGGCGGGGCAATTGTGATATTGTCTAAAAAGGACTATGATCTTGAGGTGCAACGGCAGTTAACTAATACAGCATTTTACCGACGCCTCTCACATGATCCCACGGATGAGATACAGCTCATCATCCGGACTGTAATTAATGAAGCGTCATCCTTGGAGCAGATCTCTAAGGAGACTGCGGAGTATCTGTAAAATCAGCATCCCAAAATTCCCAGATTTTATATCTTACCCAAGATTCACAAACCAACCCGACCCCCTTTGGGCAGACCTATTGTGGCAGGTATTGAATCGATTTTAGAACCAATGGCTAAGTACTTAGAATCCTTTTTGAACATCTATACCACTAAAACCAGTGCATTTATCAAAGATACTCGTGATTTCATAGTAAAAGTAGAAAATATTTCTGTCCCTTTAAATTCAGTGTTGTGCACAATGGACGTGAATGCCCTGTACACGAATGTGCCGTTTGAAGCCGTCCGTAGTATAATAGCTGGGTTGTTAGACTCTAGACCTGATCCACAACCCCCAACTTCATTTTTACTTAATTTGTTGGATATTGTCATGGAGAAAAATTATTTCATGTACAATGAGGAATTTTTTTACAGATTCACGGCGTTGCAATGGGCTGCGCATGCGCGCCGTCAATTGCAAACATCTATATGGTTGCTTTTGAGCAAGCCTATATCTATCATAATAACCCATTCAGTGATAAGATCCATCTCTTCGTTAGGTATGTTGATGATGTTTTTTTGGTGATGCAGGATGCAGAATCCTTCAAAGAATTCCTTATATGGATCAATGAGCGTGATCCGAATATTAAATTCAGTGGAGAAAACAACAGCTTGGAAATAGCCTTTTTGGACGTGCGTGTCTTTAAGACACAGGACGGTAAATTGGGAGTCCGTCCTTATAAAAAAGAAATGGCACGCAACACTCTGTTGCATTATGAATCTTTTCACCCACCCCATTTAAGGGATAACCTACCTTACAGCCAGTTACTTCGCCTTAAAAGGAATTCTACAAATGATGAAGATTTCTCACAGGCTGCAAATCAGCTTAGTGTTGAATTACAACAACGTGGGTACCCGAATAAAATTATTAAGCAAGCCATGTCCAGAACACGAGATAGATCTAGAACTCAACTATTATCTCAATCAATGGCACAACGTTCGGATCGCGTTACTTGCGTGTTGCAGTACACTTCATTATCTCCTTTAATTAGACAGGTGATTCACAAACATTGGCATTTAGTCCAACATTTGCCTGGCTGCCAGTCTTTACCACGAATGGCATATAAAAGAACCAGGTCTTTCCGAGACATTCTAATAAGCAATAAAGCATGTGAGGAGTCAGTTGCCAACTTACCTAAGGGTAATTTCAAATGCGGTCCCTGCCAAAGTTGCAGGTTCATGCTAACAGTCAAAGAAATCATTAATCCAGCTACTGGCCAAAAGTTCATGATTGAGAGTTTTAATAACTGTGATTCCAAACATTTAATTTATGCGATAAAATGTGCTTGCCATTTTTGGTACATTGGAAAAACCCATAGACAACTCAAATATCGCATAAGTGAACACAGGTCCAGGATTAGGCAACGTGTATTGGAGGCCCCACTAACACAGCATTTCCTTGACAATAATCACACTGATGAGGATCTTTCATTTTTTGTGTTATGGCGATTCAATCAACAGAAATATGATAGGTCTGATGTGGATCTCATATTAAGGCGTCAAGAATCTAAATACATCCACATGTTTGATACTTTGTATCCTAAAGGACTGAACACCTCGATGGATTTAGCATGCTATTTGTAACATAATTTATGTAACAGCTGTCTCTTTAATTGAATTCAGTTTTTCTGTAATGCAAAATGTAACTGTCTCTTTAATGGTTAATTCTTACATGGGACTGCACCATTTAAAATTAAGGGCAGTATCTTTGGTAAATTGCCAACGCAGAGAATGTTAATAACAGCCAGCGTGTGAGTATGATGCTCTATCTTCTCTCTATTTTCTCCCTTGTTTAAGCCAATTGCTAGCATATTTATATTAATTATTATTTGTTAATTAGAATTATGTACTAATTTATGATATAGTGGTCCCTGAAGAAGGCATTAATTGCTGAAACAGAAAGATCACCGGGCTTCTGTTGAGAACAACTGCACTACTGAATTGCTACTCTCAAGAAGCATATCTGTGGAAGAAAGGGAGGTTGGCACCCCCTTTCATGGACTTACCTATAATACTGCTATTTGTTTGTAACAAGGCATAGTCCTCTCTTTGGTGTTACTTTTAAGGCAATAATCAACAATACATGTTTTTGCCTATATACTATCAGTGGTGGATATGTTATTAAATACCACTACTTTATAATCATTGTGTCTAGCTTGTGAAGTGCTGTTTCTAGTTTGCTGAGTATCCTACAGCACGCTAACCTTTGTTTACCACAGTACCTGGAGGTTGGCAACCCTACCTGAAAATCATAACTCTGGGTTGTGAATTCACATTTGAAACAGCCCTTGAAAGTACAATTTATTTGATTGGTGCTGAAGGCTACTAAGCGCGAGATGTGGGTATTGAGAATATTGCCTATTGCTAAGGGGAGTAGGGCAGCCAGCTGTCGTTTCTGTGTGAAGTGATAGACGGCCGCATCTGTCCCCGTCCCTTACCCCAATGTCCTTCTCTCTCTGGGGTGGCCTTCGGTGGTGTAAATCTAGAGGCTTTGGCATGATGGGGGGCAGCTGTGACTCATCAATTCAATCGCTCTGCACCTGCCAGGTCTCTATCCTGAAGAATTCATTTCTGCTCCAACATTGGCATGTTGGCAGTTTGTTCACCTTGTACCTGTAGCAGAATTATTCCCCAGGGGAAAGATACCTGCTGAACGGAAGATAAGCGGGTTCAATGGTCTCTGCGCACAGTAAGAGTCTCCTCTTTCATGGGCCACTGGAGGGGCTAAATAATTGGACAGAAGGCTTGTATTTTGGAAGGTAATGAAGTGCGTAACCACCGTGAAAAGGCTTTTTATGCGATTCAGCACAGTTTGTATGAACATAATGCCATTTTTATTATAATTTGGAACAGAAGCTTTTTCTGTTTGTACAGAGTGGAGATTTTAAAAGTGGGGGGAGGATATTTGTCTGTGTTGAACCAAGTAGAAATAATGGTTTAAGTCCTAAGGAATGACTGAGAAGTCCTGGATAAGGCACCTGACTTGTACCAGGAAAATATTCTTGGGATGTTTCCTCCACTGTGAATTCAATGCCTGTGGACAAGTTTCTCTCTCTCTGTTCTGGGTTTCAGACTTGTAAAATGAGGCTGCTCTTATAGAGTGGATGTAGAGAATTAATTCGGAATGACTCAACAGCACATTTTACCCTAGTGATTTATGTAACCAATAAAAGGCAAGATCCAGACAAAACTATCAATTGGCTACTGAATTTAATACATCAGTGTGCTCTTGTTTTACTGGAAGAAATTGGTATTTAATTGACTTTTACAGTATTTTTTTATTTACTTCTAGGATGTGTTTTTTTTTTTTTAAGTTTGTACATTCCCTTGAGTGACTTCACCAGACAGTATGACTGAGAGTTATTTCAGATAAAATAATCTGGGTTATTTTAAATACCATTTATTTCAAAATCTGGGGTTGCCAACTGCCTGGTGAAAAAACAGCCTGTCCCATGAAGAATAAGAAGAGTTGGTTTTTATATGCCGACTTTCTCTACCATTTAAGGAAGAACCAACCCGGTTTACAATCTCCTTCCCTTCCCCTCCCCACAACAGACACCCTGTGAGACACCCTGTGAGTGGGGCTGAGATAGCTCTAAGAGAGCTGTGACTAGCCAAATGTCATGCAGCCGGCTTCATGTGGAGGAGTGGGGAAACCAACCCAGTTCACCAGATTAGCATCCACTGCTCATGTGGAGGAATGAGGAATCAAACCCAGTTCTCCAGATTAGAGTCCACCACTCCAAACCACCGCTCTTAACCACTACACCATGCTGAGACTTAATGGGATATTATTTACAAGATGATGATATTTGTCTCCAAGTAGCGTTGTTACAGAGAGGGAAGGTGGCATGGTATAGCCTGATCTCATCAGATCTTGAAAGCCAAACAAGATTAGTATTTGGAAGAGAGACCACTAAGGGTGTGCATTCAGCTAAAGCTGAACTGCGGGAAAACCAAAAAATACCTTTTCAGTATTTTTTTTTTTTGGGGGGGGGGGGTTTGTAGCCAGTAAAAAAATGGCAACAATTAAAGAGAGCTGAGAAAGCAGATCCCAAATAATGCTGAATCTTCTTGGCATGACTCGGGGCTGCTTTGCCCCCCCACCCCACACACACACCATTTTCCCCTCCCACCCCCTACTTACTTGCTGGCTGGGTCCTCACCACCATCTGCCCCCTCTGAAGTCCACATGGACTTTGGAGGGGACAGGCAATGCATAACTACCTCTGTGCTGCATTCAGCTCTGTGCCACGTATTTTTAGGTTTTAATAAACCCAGAAATATTCAAGGTTTTTTTTTTTTTTTGAAAAGCCAAATCTCTTATATTCAGCTTTTCAAATTTTTCAAAAAATTATAGGTTTATTAAACCCAAACCTGAAAAATACTGGAAAACAAGGTGGCCAACCCTAAAGACCACCACGGACGTCTCTGCAGAGAAAGGCAATGGCAAACCAAATTCTGCTTCTCACTTGCCTTGAAAACCCCTCGCTGGGGTCGCTATAACTCAGCTGCAACTTGATGTTACAGGGAATTCTCATAATTCCTCTTGACATAATTTCTCCCTGAAATCCAACAATCCATTTCTCTCCCCCCCCTTTTTTTTTAGGAATTTGGAGTCTGTTTCGAATCAGTTCCATTTGGAGGAACAGATAAATTCAAAAAAAGAAAAGCAGAAAGGGGTGTTCTACAGCATTTCAGAATTTCTTTCTGCACATGCTCTGAGGCAGGCAATGTCACTGCCAAGCCTTCCTAGCACCTTGCTGGAGCACCCTGAGGTGTATGACATTAAATAAACAACCCACAAGACCTCAGGTTAGAAAAGGGTGCGTAGAGGTGTAAGAGAATACTGCAAAGAAAAAAAATCAAAGGGAAATTAAGAGAAATTGTTCTTTCGAATAAGACAAAAAAGAATCAATAGCTATATCATTAAAAAGCGAATTTTGGAAGAAGAAATTCCACTCCCCATAATCAGCTGTGATTTGACGGCAAAAATAATAATAAGAATGCTTGCTCAGTTCCTAGAGCATCACCATCGGTGCTATTTCCCCCTTTCTCTTGTCCTTCAAATATCTTCGACAAATGGCAAATCTAGATCGGATGTTTTTCTCCACATTTGTTGGCAATCCTATGTCGGAGAGTAAAGAACCTGCATTATCTCTCTCATCCTTTTATGCCATATTTCCTCCAAGGAGCTCAGAGCGGTAGGCAGAGCAGCTGGATTAGGATCTGGGAAACACAGGTTCGAATTCCCACTCTGCCATGAAAGCTTGCTGGACTTTAGTCCAGTTTCGACCTCACAGGATTATTGTGAGGATAAATTGGAGGAGGTAAGAGCACTCTTGTAAGCCATTTGGGGCCCCGCTGGGACTAACCATGGGGTTGCCAGCTCTGGGTTGGGAACTACTTGGAGATTTTTTTGGGGGGTTGAGCCTGAAGAGTGGGGTTGCCAACCTCCAGGTGGTGGCTGGAGATCTCCCGCTATTACAACTGAACTCCAGCCAATAGAGATCAGTTCCCCTGGAGAAAATGGCGAAGAGGGACCTGGCAACCCTAGTTCTAATTCCTGGTGGGCTCCAGGCCCCACTGGGAGATTAGCAGCTCTAGTTCCCCCGAACGTAACTCTGCATAGTAATTGGTTCTTGTAGGTTATCCGGGCTGTGTAACCGTGGTCTTGGAATTTTCTTTCCTGACGTTTCGCCAGCAACTGTGGCAGGCATCTTCAGAGTAGTAACACTGAAGGACAGTGTCTCTCAGTGTCAAGGGTGTAGAAAGAGTAATATATAGTCAGAAAGGGGTTGGGTTTGAGCTGAGTATTGTCCTGCAAAAGTATTGTCCTGTAAGTATCAAGATAATGTGCTAATGAGGGTATGGTATGTTAATATGGAACCAATGTATCCTGAAGTGATCTGTTAATGTGTGTAATCCAAAACTAATCTGTATGGCTATTGTTGAATGTTGTCTTTGTCTGGAGGTTTTTCAGGGCAGGAAGCCAAGCCTTATTCATTCTTAAACTCTCCTCTTTTCTGTTAAAGTTGTGCTGATGTTTGTGAATTTCAATGGCTTCTCTGTGCAATCTGACAAAATAGTTGGTAGAATTGTCCAGTCTTTCAGTGTCTTGGAATAAGACCCTGTGTCCTGTTTGTGTCAGTCCATGTTCAGCCACTGCTGATTTCTCAGGTTGGCCAAGTCTGCAGTATCTTTCATGTTCTTTTATCCTTGTTTGTATGCTGCGTTTTGTGGTCCCGATGTAAACTTCTCCACAGCTGCAAGGTATACGATATACTCCTGCAGAGGTGAGGGGGTCTCTTTTGTCTTTTGCTGATCGTAGCATTTGTTGTATTTTCTTGGTGGGTTTAAACACTGTTTGTAGGTTATGTTTTTTCAAAAGTTTCTCCATCCTATCAGTGACTCCTTTAATAAATGGCAAGAATACCTTTCCTATGGGAGACTGTTTTTCTTGAGTTTTCTGATTTTTGTTTGGTTCAATGGCCCTTCTGATTTCATTCTTGGAGTAGCCGTTTGCTAGCAGTGCGTGATTTAGATGGTTAGTTTCTTCCTTGAGAAACTGTGGTTCACAGATCCGTCTTGCACGGTCCATTAATGTTTTGATTATTCCTCTTTTCTGTCGGGGGTGGTGGTTGGAGTTTTTGTGTAAGTAGCGATCTGTGTGAGTTCGTTTCCGGTAGACCTTGTGACCTAACTGAAGGTTTGATTTACGGATGACAAGGGTATCAAGAAATGGGAGTTTACCCTCAATTTCCTTTTCCATGGTAAACTGAATGTTTGGATGGATATTATTAAGATGGTTTAGAAAGTCCATTAATTTTTCTTCACCATGGCTCCAAATGGTAAATGTATCATCTACGAACCTGAACCAGACTGTAGGTTTGTAAGGTGCTGATTCTAATGCTGTCTTTTCAAAATATTCCATGTAAAAGTTTGCTATTACTGGACTGAGTGGACTTCCCATAGCTACTCCATCAATCTGTTCATAAAATTCTTGATCCCATAGGAAATAACTTGTTGTCAAACAATGGTGAAATAAGGCTGTTATATCTTCTGGAAAAATCTGGTTAATCAATGAGATTGTGTCTTTAACTGGAACCTTGGTAAAGAGGGATACAACATCAAAACTGATTAATATATCCTTTGGATTGAGTCTTAACGGACTGATTTTGTTGATGAAGTGAGTTGAATCTTTGATGTAAGAAGTGGTTTTTCCAATGTGGTCCTGTAGGAGGGTGGTCAAATATTTAGCTAATTCATATGTTGGGGAACCAATGGCACTCACGATGGGTCGGAGTGGAACGGAATCCTTATGAATTTTAGGTAGTCCATATAATCGTGGTGGTTGTGCTTCAGTCTTGCATAGTTTTCTGTGTGTGTCGGGATGAAGAGTGGAATTCTTGATCAGAATGCTAGTTTTCCTGGTAATTGGAAAACTAGACTTGGCCAACCTGAGAAATCAGCAGTGGCTGAACATGGACTGACACAAACAGGACACAGGGTCTTATTCCAAGACACTGAAAGACTGGACAATTCTACCAACTATTTTGTCAGATTGCACAGAGAAGCCATTGAAATTCACAAACATCAGCACAACTTTAACAGAAAAGAGGAGAGTTTAAGAATGAATAAGGCTTGGCTTCCTGCCCTGAAAAACCTCCAGACAAAGACAACATTCAACAATAGCCATACAGATTAGTTTTGGATTACACACATTAACAGATCACTTCAGGATACAATGGTTCCATATTAACATACCATACCCTCATTAGCACATTATCTTGATACTTACAGGACAATACTTTTGCAGGACAATACTCAGCTCAAACCCAACCCCTTTCTGACTATATATTACTCTTTCTACACCCTTGACACTGAGAGACACTGTCCTTCAGTGTTACTACTCTGAAGATGCCTGCCACAGTTGCTGGCGAAACGTCAGGAAAGAAAATTCCAAGACCACGGTTACACAGCCCGGATAACCTACAAGAACCAATGAACTCTGACCGTGAAAGCCTTCGACAATATTTTGAACGCCTCTACGGGGAGGAAATATTTCAACAGACCCGGAGATTGGAAACACTTCAGAACAAGAAAGCACATCTACTTTGTTCTTTAACTTTTCTACTGCGATGCAGAGACACTGGAACCATTCCATCTTTTCTCACAAGTAAAAGAATCTTTAAAACTTCACGAGCTAACCGCATTTATGACCATCTAGAACGGGCTCTCTTACGAGAGAGAATTCACACTACCCGCAGAGAACTTGCTGCCACAGACAAGGAGTTGTTTTCCTTACATATCAATACTAGCCACAAAATGAGAAGCCATGATTGGGACAAGATTGATAATCTCACCTACAGAAAAATGGAACAGGGGTTAACCAGCCATACTTCCAGACAGAAGGAAAAGTTTAACAAATTACAGGAAAGAAGACAGAACAGTCCAAAACTTGACAACAAACGGATTATCTTCAATCTGACAGACCGACAACTCTCACCTGAAGAAACTTCCATCTTAGCTAAGGGAGGAAACTTTGCAGTCACTCCCACCCAAATTCCAGTGGAAGACATCATTGCAAATGTAGAATCTGCCATTCGTAATCTACCTGAAGAAGATGCTGAGGAAATAAGAGGAGAGACAGCAAGAATTCTACGAAAAGCAAAGCCCCCTGCTAGCAATATAACACGCAAGGAGAGAAACGCCATCAAGACCCTCAATGCAGATCCAGAAATCATTATTCTACCAGCTGACAAAGGCAATGCCACAGTGATCATGAAAACAGAAGAATACAAAAAGAAGATTGAGGAACTTCTGGACCCTGCCACATACAAAAAACTAAAACGAGATCCAACTTGCAAAATTACCAGGAAAACTAGCATTCTGATCAAGAATTCCACTCTTCATCCCGACACACACAGAAAACTATGCAAGACTGAAGCACAACCACCACGATTATATGGACTACCTAAAATTCATAAGGATTCCGTTCCACTCCGACCCATCGTGAGTGCCATTGGTTCCCCAACATATGAATTAGCTAAATATTTGACCACCCTCCTACAGGACCACATTGGAAAAACCACTTCTTACATCAAAGATTCAACTCACTTCATCAACAAAATCAGTCCGTTAAGACTCAATCCAAAGGATATATTAATCAGTTTTGATGTTGTATCCCTCTTTACCAAGGTTCCAGTTAAAGACACAATCTCATTGATTAACCAGATTTTTCCAGAAGATATAACAGCCTTATTTCACCATTGTTTGACAACAAGTTATTTCCTATGGGATCAAGAATTTTATGAACAGATTGATGGAGTAGCTATGGGAAGTCCACTCAGTCCAGTAATAGCAAACTTTTACATGGAATATTTTGAAAAGACAGCATTAGAATCAGCACCTTACAAACCTACAGTCTGGTTCAGGTTCGTAGATGATACATTTACCATTTGGAGCCATGGTGAAGAAAAATTAATGGACTTTCTAAACCATCTTAATAATATCCATCCAAACATTCAGTTTACCATGGAAAAGGAAATTGAGGGTAAACTCCCATTTCTTGATACCCTTGTCATCCGTAAATCAAACCTTCAGTTAGGTCACAAGGTCTACCGGAAACCAACTCACACAGATCGCTACTTACACAAAAACTCCAACCACCACCCCCGACAGAAAAGAGGAATAATCAAAACATTAATGGACCGTGCAAGACGGATCTGTGAACCACAGTTTCTCAAGGAAGAAACTAACCATCTAAATCACGCACTGCTAGCAAACGGCTACTCCAAGAATGAAATCAGAAGGGCCATTGAACCAAACAAAAATCAGAAAACTCAAGAAAAACAGTCTCCCATAGGAAAGGTATTCTTGCCATTTATTAAAGGAGTCACTGATAGGATGGAGAAACTTTTGAAAAAACATAACCTACAAACAGTGTTTAAACCCACCAAGAAAATACAACAAATGCTACGATCAGCAAAAGACAAAAGAGACCCCCTCACCTCTGCAGGAGTATATCGTATACCTTGCAGCTGTGGAGAAGTTTACATCGGGACCACAAAACGCAGCATACAAACAAGGATAAAAGAACATGAAAGATACTGCAGACTTGGCCAACCTGAGAAATCAGCAGTGGCTGAACATGGACTGACACAAACAGGACACAGGGTCTTATTCCAAGACACTGAAAGACTGGACAATTCTACCAACTATTTTGTCAGATTGCACAGAGAAGCCATTGAAATTCACAAACATCAGCACAACTTTAACAGAAAAGAGGAGAGTTTAAGAATGAATAAGGCTTGGCTTCCTGCCCTGAAAAACCTCCAGACAAAGACAACATTCAACAATAGCCATACAGATTAGTTTTGGATTACACACATTAACAGATCACTTCAGGATACAATGGTTCCATATTAACATACCATACCCTCATTAGCACATTATCTTGATACTTACAGGACAATACTTTTGCAGGACAATACTCAGCTCAAACCCAACCCCTTTCTGACTATATATTACTCTTTCTACACCCTTGACACTGAGAGACACTGTCCTTCAGTGTTACTACTCTGAAGATGCCTGCCACAGTTGCTGGCGAAACGTCAGGAAAGAAAATTCCAAGACCACGGTTACACAGCCCGGATAACCTACAAGAACCAATGAACTCTGACCGTGAAAGCCTTCGACAATATTCTGCATAGTAAATTTGGAGGATCCTACCCTGCAGAAACAGACAAAGAATTCTGATGAAAATAGACTTGATCGCAATGCTTTTTCCCCCCTTTAAGCCTGAGGATTGATGCCTTTTTAATCTTTATTGCCGAATTTACTGCAAAAAAGTTGAACACGTACTCCTTTCTTTACAGGCTTTTGACTATAGTTCTGGGGGAAAAAAGGCTTGGAAGAACAGATCTGATAAATTTCAGCCAACTAGTACATAAGCGTTGTTAATTGCAGAGAAGCCGTTAAAAAAATAGCTGCAAGGGATTGGTGCCTGCTGGGTTTTCTTTTTTTTTAATTTTAGTAACAGTAGGCATTATTATATAAAGCCGCAGGAGGCATTTTATCTCCGAGCGAAGTGCGACTCCCCCCTCCCTAATTAATGGTATCCCTTTCTAAGACGCTTTGCTTTCTTACAAGCTTGTTCACACAATCAAGATTCAGTGGTTGATACCAGAAGTATTAATTTGTCTATATGAATTTCCCTGGGTTTTTAAAACCTTCCAAGCTCTATTTTGGACGTTGTTCTCTGTGATTCATCCTAAGCAGAGTTGTGTGTGTGTGTGTGTGTGTGTGTAAAGTGTTGTTAAGTCACAGTCAACGTATGGTGACCCCACAGGGTTTTTAACGCAGGAGACGTTTGGAGGAGGTGTACCATTGCCTTTCTCTGAAGGAGTTCTGAGAGAACTGTGACTGGCCTGAGGTCACCCAGCAGTAGGGTTCCCAGGTGGGTGTTTTTGGCAGGGAATCGCCCGCCAATCCACCCAGCCGCTCTGGAGCGGTGATCAAGTGCGGGCACGCGCACCCAACGGTGTTACTTCTGGTTTTACTTCCGGAAGTGGTGCTTCCAGAAATAAACCCAGAAGTGACATCATCGCCTGCACACCGCCACCCCAGCCCCACTCCCTAAAACCTCCTGCCGATTGGGAGGGGGGACTGGGCAACCCTACCCAGCAGGCTTCATGTGGAGAAGTGGGGAATCGAACCCAGTTCTCCAGATTAGTTGTGCCTTTGTTGTGGGGGAGGACCCTCATCCGGCAATGAGCCAGAAAGAGGAAGAGCTCATCATATCAGCTGAAACGGGGGGCAAACCCACCCCGTAAACAAAGTCTGCCTAGTAAATGTCGGGATGTGTCGTCACCCCATGGGTCAGGAATGACCCGGTGCTTACCTTTTACCCCTTATTTAGAGGCCTTAAGTTGCAGCTTCCTTAATTTTCTTTTTCATTTTCATCATTTGCTGGACTCCCCATCCTCCCCCAACCTGATTTTGGGGTCCACTGTTGACCAGGCCTGTCTAGTGGCTGTGAATGGAAGGAAATGCCATCTTGTTTTAATGTAAAATGAAGCATGAGTTTTAAAGTGTGTTTTGATGTATGTTTTAACTAATGTGTTATGATCATGCTGTGACCCTGAGCCTGGCTTGCCGGGAATGAGGGCTGGATAGAAATGCAATTAAGTAAGTAAGTAAGTAAGTAAGTAAGTAAGTAAGTAAGTAAGTAAAGTAAGTAAATATCTCTTAAGTTGCAGCTTCCTTAATTTATCTCTAAATTTACTCTGGTCTGCAGTTGGGAATGGGACCTCTGCTGGGCTGTGGGTCTTGGCAGATACCTATCTTTGCATTAGTGGCTTAAAAGGGACTTCGTATTCCTGGAGGATGAGTCCCCCCAAAGGGTACATATATCCATGATGACTAACAGGAAGTTCATTTTTCAGACCATAGGGATGCCAGCCTCCAAGTATGACCTGGGGATCCCCTGGAATTACAGCTCATTTCCAGACTACCGAGATCCCTGGAGAAAATTGATGCTTTGGAGGATCGGTTCTATGGAGTTGTAGCCCACTGAAGTCCCACTCTTCCCAAACCCTGCCTCCCCCAGGTTCCATCCACAGATCTCCAGGAGTTTCCCATCTTGGGCCTGGCAACCCTGTGCTGCCCATCCCCCGCCAGTGGCCATGGGGATCTGGCAACCCTAATTCAGAGGCAGAAAACCGCTGAATGCCAGCACTAAAAGGCAACGTCAAAGGGAGGCCTAGGCCACTATTTGAGGATGGATCCTAAGGACTAGCTGGACCACTGCTCTGATCTAGCAGAATACCTCTTATCCTCTTCTATCATAGCACATGAAATAAAACTTGGACCTTCCTTCGAGGGGAAAATAAAACCGTAAAACAAGTCTGTCTTCTCTTTTTTGCAGAGGGAAACTAGCTGCCAGGTTGCCCCCTGTGGTTTCCATCTTGGTCTTTTCAGTGGTTTCTTCTGGCATATTGCTTTCAAGAGTGATTACCTGTATCACTCTTGAAAGCAATATGCCAGAAGAAAACACTGAAAAGACCAAGATGGAAACCATAGGGGGACAACCTGGCAGCTAGTTTCCCTCTGCAAAAAGAGAAGACAGACTTGTTTTACGGTATGGTTAAATCAATCCGACTTTCATCCTATATTCTGTGTATGATTTTTTTTTTGTTAGCGTGTATGATCTTGTCAAAATTGCAGGTATTAATATGTAAATCTAGCAAGAGAGAGTCAAATGATTGTTCATAATTAGACGGCTTGATGACTGTAAGTAATTGTTGGGTATTCATCACCACTTTGTAAGATTATATTATCATTAAACTGTATTTACCCTGTATTTGAATGTGCTTAGTGGAAGTTTATCCCGTTTGGTTCTTGCTGCTCATTAGACTCTTTCCGATGCAATCAAACATTATTTTGCGTTCCAATGAAGGTATAGCTTAATTGCCAATTGTACTTTCTTCAAAATGCTTTAAAAAGGGAAAAGATTTTTTCCCCATCATTTACATTTTTATAATTGCAATATTTTGATGGTTGAGTAAAATATGTTAAATAGCTCTTTAGATAATACCTTGTGTGTTAAATGATGTTGAAAATCCCCAATAGAAATCATAGAGATTAGAGTTCTAGTTGAATACATGAACAGTGGGCGGAGCTCAAAGACTACCTTCCATAAACTTACTTGGACTAAGTCTGTTCCCAAAGGACTTCTTGCTGCATTTTGCTGCAATTTCAGCAGTTGATTTATGGCAGTTGCAAAACTTTCAAGTCAAAAGTGACAGGTCTGCTTACAGTTTCAACTAGGGTTGCCAGCTCTGGGTTGGGAAAAACCTGGAGATTTTGGGGGGAGAGCCTGAGGAAGGTAGGTTTGGGAAGGGGAGAGACTTCAGTGGGGTATAACGCCATACAGTTCACCTTCCAAAGCAGCCATTTTCTCCAGGGGAACTGATCTCTGTCGCCTGAAGATCAGTTGTAAGGCCAGGAGATCTCCAGTCACCACCTGGAGGTTGACAACACTAGTTTCAACCCACTTGCTACTATGATCTGAAGGAATGGGATGGACCCCCAACCCAGCGGAGCATAGATAAGTGTTTGTGATCTTTGCAAAGTATGATTTTTTTTGGTTTGGATTTAGTAGGTGACCTTTTGGTTAATGACTGATGTGCATTTTAAGCACAGTATTATCTTTTTGGGGTATAGCACCAGCAAAGCTATCAGAGCACTTATTAGGATAGACAGGCAGTTTCTGGCAGCTGGTGGGAGGGTTGAGGGGCCCAGTGTCACAAGATATATTTTTTTCCATGCAGCCTTATGTTAAACCAAAGTTTTCAGCAGTTCCTAGAACTACCCCTTGTCACTTCCGGTAAATGCACAAGGCTGCATTAAAAAAAAAAAAAAAAAAAACTCCTGGGGGGCAATAGGACCTGGGGGTAGGGCAGACCTACAGGTAAGAGGGTTGCCAATTCTTGCTTGGGAAATTCCTGGAGATTTGGGGGCAGTTCTTGGGGAGCACAGAGTTTGGAGAAGAGAAGGACCTCAGATGTGAGAGGGGCTGTGGCTCAGTGGTAGAGCATCTGCTTGGCATGTAGAAGGTCCCAGGTTCAATCCACGGCATCTCCAGTTAAAGGGACTAGGCAAGTAGGTGATGTGAAAGTCCCCTGCCTGAGACCCTGGAAAGCTGCTGCAGGTATGAGTAGACAATACTGACTTTGACAGACCAAGGGTCTGATTTAGTAGAAGGCAGCTTCATGTGTTCATGTGTGATGCCATAAAGTCCACTCACCAAGGCTGTTGTTTCCTTCAGAGGAACTGATCAACCTACCTGTTGAAGAGACTTGCGTTCAGATTCCCCACTCAGTCATGAAACTTGCTTGTTGACCAGTCTCTCTCTCTCTGAGAGCCGGAGTGGTGGTTATAGGGTTGCCAGCTTGGGGTTGGAGATTTTGAGGGTGGAGCCTGAGGAGGGCAGGGTTTGGAGAGGGGAGAGACTTCAATGCCTCAATTGCCAAAACAGCCATTTTCTCCAGAATAAGACCATTGGCTTATCAAGGTCTGTATTGTCCACTCTGGATGGTCATGGCTCTCTCAGGTCTTTCACCTCACCTGATTCTTTTAACTGGAGAGGCTAGGGATTTAACCTGGGACTTTCAGCATGCAAAGCAGATGCTCTACCAGTGAGTCCCATCCCCATCCCTCAAATACCAGCTGTGCCTACCTACAGGCCGCTCAACAAAACTACATAATATGCCATATTTGCCAATTAACTTCTACAACCTTTTAATTTTGACGCATTTTGGAAAAACAACAACCAAACAAGCTGTGTTGGAAAATAAATTGGCCAGGTTTCTTTACTAAGGTGTCCAGTCTAACAATTCTCAGCCGCCTCGCTTTTATAGCGGTAGGCTGAGGATCAGATGTTCCGCGTCTTTCCAAACAGTCAATCCAACTGTGGCTACGAAACGAGGTGTCCTGTTGAGGATCAGTCCCGTTAAAGGTTTCTTGGCTTTCAAACCTGTCAACTTTGCCCAAGTAAAAAAAAAAATAGTTTACTTTGCAACACCATCGCTAACATTAAAAAAAAATTAATTCCTTAACCAGCAAAGTGTTGTTCTGAGTGTAATAAATGAGCAGGTGGCTAAGCGAAGCCTGTTGACTGAGTGTAGTGGATTTATACTGAGGCTAACGCCTTTTATTGATAATCTCCCACCATCTGTTCTAATGATTTATTCATACTAAGAAAGTGTGGGGGGGGGGAGCAGGTGAGGAAAGAGACTGCAAGAAGACGCCATCGAATATATTAGGATCTAGTTGGTAATTATACGAGCAGGATCGATGCTATAGTTAATGTTAAAAGCTGTTGCCATCTTTTTAAACAGCATATTTAATATGCTGGCATTACAAAGGCTTTCTGCAGACACACTTACAAAGTACGGGCTGGTGTCTATTGTCAGCCAGATTGGGGAAAGGTTGTAGCTCAGTGGACGAATGGATAGGGTTGACATGTCCCTCTTTGCAACCAACGGGAGGTTTTTGGGGCGGAGCCTGAGGAGAGCAGGGTTTGGGGAGGGGAAAGACTTCAATGCCATAAAGTCCAATTGCCAAAGTGGCCGTTTTCTCCAGGTGAACTGATCTCTATCGGCTGGAGATCAGCTGTAAGTACCTGGAGGTTGGCAACCCTACGAATGGATGCTTTGCATGCAAAAGGTCCCAAGTTCAATCTTGAGCGAAGAACCTTACCTGCTGGGTATTGAGAAAAGACTGTTCTCTGCCTAAAACCCTGGAAAACTGAAGCCAGGAAAGGGAGGGAAATAATGAGGAAGGGAAATAATGAGCTAGATGAACGGTTGCTTTTCTGTCTCCCAATTCTTACCTCCCCATCTAATTTGGAATAAATTGATTTCCCATGTTCTCTACAAATGGTTCTACATGGGGTAAAGGTTCCAGAGACTTATTTCCCTGCACCTTCTCTACGCAGGCAGTAGAACTTACCAAGGTGGGAAACTGCCATGAGAGAGCCACTGGCAGGGTCTCTAGCACCTGCCCCCAAACTCTATGGTTTCCATAGAGTTTGGGGGGAGAGTGATAGAGCCCCTTGGTGCGATGCCCCTTGGTGCGATGCTGGCACTTCCACATCATGCTGGAAGTGACATAATTGCACGGGGACGTGGGTCGCTTCCTCTCTTTCCACCAGCCTGCTTCCGCCCGCTCACCATCTGAGTGTTGGTGGGCAGCGGCAGGAATCGGTGGGTAATTGCCTGCCATTAGTGGGCACCTGGGAACCCTAGTGTGCCCCCTCCCCATGAATAGGGTTGCCAACCTCCTGCTATTACAATCGATCTCCAGCTGATAGAGATCACTTCACCTGGAGAAAATGGCCGCTTTGGCAATTGGACTCTATGGCATTGAAGTCTAGGGTTGCCAGGTCCCTCTTCTCAACTGGTGGGAGATTTTGGGGGCGGAGCCTGAAGAGGGCGGGGTTTGGGGAGGGGATTTCAATCCCATAGAGTTCAGTTGCCAAAGCAGCCATTTTTCTCCAGGCGATCTGATCTCTATCGGCTGGAGATCAGTTGAATTATCAGGAGATCTCCTGCTACTACCTGACAGTTGGCATCCCTATTGAAGTCCCTCCTCAAGCTCCACCCTAAAAACCTCCCGTCGGTGGCAAAGAGGGACCTGGCAACCCTACTGGCAACCCTACCCATGAGGTGTCTTAAACCTGCCTGGCCAGCATAATGCCTTTCCTTTTAAGGGGTCTGGACAAATAAAGATGTGTTTAAAATGCTGGTAAATCCTGGGGATGAGCTAATGGCTGCAAGCTGCTTGTGCTTCTGGGATTCCGGCCCTAGACCAGCTGGAGATCCCAGGTTTTGCCCGCTTTAATGGCTGCAGGCCTCTTCTCCCCCTTTCTGCCCTTCCTAGTTGCTGTGTTGTAGAGCTAGTAAAGGGATGCTGGAATGTGGACAGTGCACTTTCCACACCCTAAAGGTGCATGGAGGGTAATTCCCCCCCCCCTTTCAGAGAGCCAATTAAGGTGACTGACAGGCCCAAGGCTGAGATGCCACTCCGGAAGGTTAATTTTTAATGTTGAGTTTGAGCAGATTAAAAAGGACCGAGTATGTTGATTTCCAGTTTTCACAGCTCAAAGGGAGCTTCATTGCAGCGAGGGGTGTTTGCTTGAGACAAGGAGTGCTTATCGTTAATAACCTTTCAAAAAGCTCAGATAGGGAAGCATAGAAGCCTTCCTGTTTTATAAACAGCAACTGGATCCAGTTAGAAAACTAATCTTAGCAGGTCTCAGTGGCATAGAGTAGCCAGCTCTGGGTTTGGAAATACATGGAGGTTTTTGGGGCGAAGCCTGAGGAGGGTGGGGTTTGGGGAGGGGAGGGACTTCAATGCCATAGAATCCAATTGCCAAAGAGGCCATTTTCTCGAGGAGAACTGATCTCTATTGGCTGGAGATCAGTTGTAATAGCAGGAGATCTCCAGCTACTGCCTGGAGGTTGGCAACCCTATTTCTGCCCCCACAACCAGCAATGAGGATGGCGCCAACACGCCATTGGGTCTCAACCAGTAGAAACATAAGAGGAGGTCATAGGTGTGCTAGGCCCAGGGTGAAAAATACTTAGATCCACCATGGGAACTATGGTGTCGATAGGGGAAATGTTGTTCTCTCCTTGCTATTTCATTATTATGTTTTCAATCTCTCTCTTCCACCAGGAAACTTCACCAGTTTTAAATGCACATGGGTCTCTTCTTGGGTTGCCAACCTCCTGGTGGAGCCTAGAGATCTCCCACATTTACGACTGATCTCCAGCCTACAGAGATCAGCACCCCGGAGAAAATGGCTGCTTTGGAGGGTGGACTGTATGGCATTGTACCATGCTGATGCCCCTCCCCTCTCCAAACCCCACCTTCTCCACGCTCCACCCCTGAAATCTCCAGGAATTTCCCAACCCAGAGATGGCAACCCTGGTTTCCCCCTGTGTGTGTGTGTGTGTGTGTGTGTGTGTTAAGTGCCGTCAAGTTGCTTCCGACTCATTGTGACCCTATGAATCAACGTCCTCCAAAATGTCCTGTCTTTGACAGTCTTGCTCAGGTCTTGCAAACTGAAGGCTGTGGCTTCCTTTATTGAGTCAATCCCTCTCTTGTTGGGTCTTCCTCTTTTTCTGCTGCCCTCAACTTTCCCTATCATGACTGTCTTTTCCAATGACACTTGTCTTCTCATAATGTGACCAAAATACGATAGTCTCAGTTTAGTCATTTTAGCTCCTAGGGTCAGTTCAGACTTGATTTGATCTATAATCCACTGATTTTTTTTTGGCAGTCCACGGTATCT
Organism: Euleptes europaea; assembly: GCF_029931775.1. Classification (NCBI taxonomy): domain Eukaryota; kingdom Metazoa; phylum Chordata; class Lepidosauria; order Squamata; family Sphaerodactylidae; genus Euleptes; species Euleptes europaea. The sequence goes on from NC_079323.1 coordinate 14,580,089, forward strand.
GTAACACTCTCCTCCAGCACCACATTTCAAAGGTAGTGTCCCCCACCTCCCCTCTTTTACCTTTTGCAGAAAACCTAGAAAACAAAAATGAAATGAAATGACGTCCATTTAGCCCTTTTCTTAACGTTGCCCCAAGGGCTCAATATTGATTACAAACATGTTCAAACAACTGAAATATAAACTTCTAAAACTTCACACACTTTAATAAACCGACATGTTCCCACATGCATTTCTCTCCTTATAACAAAGTTGTGAACCAAAGTGTAAATGAAGATTGGACAGTATTCTAAAGTTTATTTTTGGGGGCGGCGGAGGCTAATTTCTGTATGGTCTGGTCTTCCATATTCTGCTTCCCAGAAAAACTCTCCTTCATTTGCATGACTCAGAAATTCATTAGCCAGAAGCGCTGATTTGGGCCACAGTCGGGCTATCATTATTCAATCCTCTAACAGCTCCTTATTTGAATCGATAGAAGGCCAGAGGGCCTTGGCAGACTATATTTTTTCTACTATTGATCCTGATGACCAAGCTGGTGCCCTCGAGTCTAACTATTGATTTAGGTTTGTTTTTTTTAAGAGGAAGAGAGAGCTGTCAAGCTGGAGGCCGGTTTTCTGCTATTAAACACACCACGCTGTGTAATTAAAGAAAATGGCAAGCTGTCATTTATTTAGAAAAGAAGGGGAGCTAACAGGACTAATTTTAAATTAATATATACGCATCCCACTTTTGAATTTTCTCAACATTAAAAGAAATTCTACCTCCCCAAATCCTAGGCAAAGTTTCAGCGTTTTAGGCTCGGCTGTAGGGTTTCCACTAGGGTTGCTAGGCCCCTCTTCACCATTTCCAAAAAGATTCCTCTCGCCGGCCCTCAGGAGGCCAGTAGTCAATGTAACTCGCTCTGCGTAGGGCTGCCCCTGAAACTGATCCGAAGGCTACAGCTGGTGCAAAATGCCGCGGCAAGGCTCCTTACGTAGGGTTGCCAGGTCCCTCTTCACCACCAGTGGGAGGTTTTTGGGGTGGAGCTTGAGGAGGGCAGGGTTGGGGGAGAGGAGGGACTTCAATGCCATAGAGTCCTATTGCCAAAGCGGCCATTTTCTCCAAGTGAACTGATCTCTGTCGGCTGGTGATCAGCTGTAATAGCAGGAGATCTCCAGCTAGTACCTGGAGGTTACAATACAAAATAGGCACCTCCGTGCCAATACCAATGGTTAGAAAATCTGCAACGGAGTCTCCAATACAAAAGTAGCAAAAAAATCTTATTAGTGCTTACACATATGACATCAACAATACAAGAGTGAAAGATACATATAAGAACAATCAAGGTTATATACAGTATGTACAATCTAAGTAAGGTACAGTCTCAGTGCACCAATTGCCATGTTCTTTCAAGTAAATGTTGTATTTAATTCAAAAAGTCCAATAGTAGGTACTATCCCAAAAGCACACTTTTTGGTAAAAGGTGGGGGACGGCCGTTTCAAATCTTTTCTTCAGCCCCAAACAGTAAACATATCCAAATCGTACCCAATAGTAAAATCTTGCACTCTGTTCTCAGTGCCCCGAGGGATACTCTAAAGTGAAGCCGATTGTTCTTATATGTATCTTTCACTCTTGTATTGTTGATGTCATATGTGTAAGCACTAATATACCTGGAGGTTAGCAACTCTAGTTTCCATGCAAATAGGGTTGCCAGCCTCCAGGTGGTGGCTGGTGATTTCCCGCTTTTACAGCTGATCTCCTGGCATCAGAGATCAGTTCACCTGGAGAAAATGGCCCTTCCTCTCCCCACAACAGGTAGGGTTGTCAACCTCCAGGTTCTAGCTGGAGATCTCCTGCTATTACAACTGATCAGCAGCTGATAGAGATCAGTTCCCTGGAGAAAATGGCCATTTTGGCAATTGGACTCTATGGCATTGAAGTCCCTCCCCTCCCCAAACCCCACCCTCCTCAGGCTCTGCCCCAAAAACCTCCCACCGGTTACAAAGAGGGACATGGCAACCCTAACAACAGACACCCTGTAAAATAGGTGGGGCTGAGAGAGTTCTGAGAAAACTGAGACTTGCCCAAGGTCACTCAGCAGGCTTCATATGGAGGAACAGGGAATCAAACCCAGTTCTCCTGATTAAAGTCCATCGCTCTTAACCACCACACCATGCTAGCTCTCAGCACAAACAAGTTGTGTTGTCCTCCACCACATTAAATGTCGCATTCATATTGATTCCTTCTGCAGGCATGGATGGGGTGAACTGTCCCTAGGGTTGCCAGGTCCCTCTTCACCACTGGCAGGAGGTTTTTGGGGCAGAGCCTGAGGGGAGCGGGGTTTGGGGAGGGGAGGGACTTCAATGCCATAGAGTCCAAATTACAAAGAGGTCATTTTCTCCAGGTGAATTGATGTCTATTGGCTGGAGATCAGTTGTAATAGCAGGAAATCTCCAGCTAGTACCTGGTGGTTGGCACCCCTCCCCCTCCCAGACAACCCTGTGAAAGAAGATGACTGGCCCAAGGTCACCCAATGAGCTGCATAGCCCCAGGAGGGATTTGAACACAGGTTGTTGCAACAGTGCAAGCCCAGCGCTCTAACCGCTATGCGGTGCTGGATTTGACACATGGTTATTCTAGTTTCTCTCAGTCACTTGGGGGATGTTGTGATCCTGTCAGTGAGTACTATGAGCAGAGTCAGAGTATGACCATTATTGGCTATAGAAGACCTTAGCTTACACGCCAGTGTCCCAGCAATCGGGTGTGGCTGTGAATGGAATTCACCGGATTAAATTCTTGGGCGTGTCTATCAAAGCATGTTTGCTTGAAATAAATACTGTCGAAATGAGCGTGGCTATCAAATGACTGTGTCTAGGTGCCAGTCTTATTCCAGCTAGTTCAGGCAGATGCTTTGTAATAATTCCCCATGGCCCTGGTGCAAAGAATGGTTGAACCAATTACTGGAACAAAAGCAAGGCCATGTCTGGTTCTTCCCTGAACATAACTATAAACTGTTAATGGCCAACATGGGACGGGAACATCAATTAAGGCCACTCTTTTGACCCTAAGGTGGGGAGTTTAATGACTATGCCATTTAATAAGGGAACATTGCCAACGCTCATGAAATAACTCTTAACGCTTACTTCCTTAAACCTAAGAACCAGGTAGATGTAGTGATTAGAATGTCAGACCAGGAGCCAGGAGACTCAAGTTCAAATCCCTTCTCTTCCATGGAAGCTTGCTTTGTTGGGCCAAGCACACAGACTATCCTACCTTACAGGAATGGTGTGTGAATAAAATGGGGCAGAGGAGAACAATTAGGGAGACCAGATCTCCTGCTTCAAACCTCCTGTTTCCCTTTATTTTATTTATTTTTCGAATTTATAGCCCGCAGGGCTCAGGGCAGGTAACAACCTTTAAGATACATAAAACCATAAAATAATAATTTAAAACATCATACTAAAACCATAAACCAGGTGGCCTTAAAACAACTCAGAAGCCACCATGTAACTGGGTTTTGGC